>NW_024736148.1:4309818-4524818 GCF_018991925.1 Homarus americanus
TGGTTGGTGATGGTGGTGGTGGTGGTGGTGGTGGTGGTGGTGGTGGGATGATGGTGGTGGTGGTGGTGATGGTGATGATGGTGGTGGTGGTGGTGGTGATGGTGGTGGTGGTGGTGGTGATGATGGTGTGGTGGTGGTGGTGGTGGTGCTGGTGGTGGTAATGGTGGTGGTGGTGGTGGTGGTGGTGTGGTGGTGGTGGTGATGGTGGTGGTGGTAGGTGGTCGTGGTGGTGGTGGTGGTGGTGATGGTGATGGTGGTGGTGATGGTGGTGGTGGTGGTGGTGGTGATGGTGGTGGTGGTGGTGGTGGTGGTGGTGATGATGGTGGTGGTGGTGGTGTGATGCTGGTGGTGATGATGCTGGTGGTGGTGGTGGTGATGGTGGTGGTGGTGGTGGTGGTGGTGATGATGGTGGTGGTGGTGGTGATGGTGATGATGGTGGTGGTGGGGTGATGGTGGTGGTGGTGGTGGTGGTGATGATGGTGGTGGTGGGTGATGGTGGTGGTGGTGGTGCTGGTGGTGGTAATGGTGGTGGTGGTGGTGGTGGTGTGGTGGTGGTGGTGGTGGGTGGTGGTGGTGGTGGTGATGGTGGTGGGTAAGGTGGTCGGTGGTGGTGGTGGTGGTGATGGTGATGGTGGTGGTGATGGTGGTGGTGGTGGTGGTGATGGTGGTGGTGGTGGGTGGTGGTGATGATGGTGGTGGTGGTGGTGATGATGCTGGTGGTGATGATGCTGGTGGTGATGGTGGTGATGGTGGTGGTGGTGGTAATGGTGGTCGGTGGTGGTGGTGGTGGTGGTGGGTGATGGTGGTGGTGGTGGTGGTGATGATGCTGGTGGTGATGGTGGTAAGGTGGTAATGGTGGTTGTGGTGTCGGTGGTGGTGGTGATAAGGTGGTTGTGGTGGTCGGTGGTGGTGGTGGTCGTGGTGGTGATGGTGATGGTGGTGGTGGTGGTGGTGATGATGCTGGTGGTGATGGTGGTGGTGGTGGTGGTGGTGGTTGTGGTGGTCGTGGTGGTGGTGATGGTGGTGGTGGTGGTGGTGGTGGTGGTGGTGATGGTGGTGGTGGCGGTGGTGGTGGTGGTGGTGGTGGTGATGGTGGTGGTGGTAATGGTGGTAATGGTGGTTGTGGTGGTCGGTGGTGGTGGTAATGGTGGTTGTGGTGGTCGTGGTGGTGGTGGTGGTGCTATTTACAGTAGTGGCGCTGGTGGTAGTATTAGTGGTTATAGCTCTGGTTGAGTGATAGTAGTGGTAGTGTTAATATTGTTGGTGGTGGTATTAGTAGCAATAATAATAACAGTAGTAGTAGTAGTAGTAGTAGTATCACGAGAGGGACGAGGGCACAGGTGGGAAGCAACAGGTGTGGTCAGGGAGGAGTACCTGTGTTACATAACATTAACACACGTGGTTCACCGGCATCTACTACTCCTGAACAAGCCCGACTAACTTAATCTCACCTGACCTATATAATTCTCACCTATTCTAACCTAACCTAACCTAACCTAACCTTATCTAACTTAATCGAACCCATTCTAACATTATCTAACTTCACCTATACACACACACACACACACACACACACACACACACACACAATAATAATAATAATAATAATAATAATAATAATAATAACAGTCAAATTACCAGGGAGGGATATAAATGGTATGGTATGGTTAGTTTATAATTATACACTATACAGAAATACAGTTAAGCCTATGTACAGAATCTATAGACAATGTGCGGCCCAGACAAAAGCCCCCTAGGACAAAAGCCCCCTAGGACAAAAGCCCCCTAGGACAAAAGCCCCCTCAGACAAAAGCCCCTCAGTAAAAGTGCAAAATAGGACAGAAGCCCCCTGTCTTTATGTTAAAGAGAAGATCATTAGAAATATTAAAACTATATAGATTTAAATATGAAATTATTATAACTTAAATAATAAGAATATTATAACTCTTTCAATTTTGATATAAAACATTATTAAATATATAGAAAAGAAAAAATACGCCATATTTTACCTTCATGTTCATTCTGCATTTACTGAGGTGACCCTAGGGCCCAGTGAGGTCACTCAATGTCAGGGGAGTAATTACCCCAGTAGACACAACATACGTCATTGAAGATTTAATAAACATTCCTTGAATACTTTATAACTATAATAGAATTCCCGAAGGTTAGGTTAGGTTAGGTTAGGTTAGGTTAGGTTAGGTTAGGTTAGGTTAAAGAAGTGTTCATACACTGTAAGAAAATAAAACAATTATTAGAAACATTTTTATTATTTCTTCTGGGGGACTTTTGTCCTAGGGGGCTTTTGTTCTAGGGGGCTTTTGTCCTAGGGGGCTTTTGTCCTAGTGGGCTTTTGTTCTAGAGGGCTTTTGTTCTAGGGGGCTTTTGTCCTAGGGGGCTTTTGTCCTACACTCAGACAATGAAGAGGCTAATCCTAACTCATTCTAACCTAATCTTCCCGAACTAATTCTAACATAATCTTAACTAATTCTAACATAATCCTAACTTGATTCTAACATAACCCTAACGTAATTCTAACATAACCCTAACTTAAGTCTCACATAATCTTAACTAACTTATTCGCACCTAATTATCTCTAACTCATTCTAATCTGTAAAATTTGTTATCAAGTATCTTTCCTATACCTTAACCTAACCTTAACCTAACCTAACCTAACCCCCCACCACCATTTAGAATTAAGAGTTCATAACATCCAAAAAAAAAAAAGGTATATAATTATTTTTACTCCATAGTTACATCAGAAAATTCCTCTCTTGAATCACGTGTTACGATAATTGTGTAAACGAGTGAGATTATCTATCCATTACATAGTAAGTTTGGCCCTGGTCTATATCACCACCTCTAGAGTGCCCGAAGAAGAGAAGCACATTTAAAAATCCTTGAGAATCCTGCCAGAAGGTTACATTTTTACATAACCTAACCTAACTCTCCCCAACCCACCTGGAGACTGTTTATATAATACCTATACCACCCAAACCTACCAAAGTAAGTCGGTTAATTCTGGTTGGTTAGGTTAGGTTAGGGTGATAATCTTAAGGTGAAATTATCTGGAATGATTATCTTCACGTGATCCAGTTTAAGAGGGTCAAAAAAATGAAGGAGGTATGGAGGTAAGAAAGGGAGGAAAGGAGGTAGGAAGGAAAGGGGTAGGGGAGGGGAGGAGGTAGGAGGGAAAGGGGTAGGGGAGGGGAGGAGGTAGGAGGGAAAGGGGTAGGGGAGGGGAGGAGGTAGGAGGAAAGGGGTGGAGGGGAGGGGAGGGAAAAGGGGTAGGGAAGGGAGGAGAGGTGGGAGGGGGAGGAGGTAGGAGGGAAAGGGGTAGGGGAGGGGAGGAGGTAGGAGGGAAAGGGGTAGGGGAGGGGAGGAGGTAGGAGGGAAAGGGGTAGGGAAGGGGAGGAGGTAGGAAGAAAGGGAGGAACATTAGGCCTCTCAAATTATGGTTCAGTTATGCAATGTTATAGCCACAGCATCAGTATATAAGGGAGGTGCAGCAGGTGTTCGGCCCACACAACTGGTCACCCAACAACACCATGAACACCCTCATTGTTCTCCTGGCAGCTGTCGTCTCCCTGGCTGGGTAGGTCAAATGTGTCGTCCACGATAACCCGACAAAATTTACCTTAATTGTTCACCTAGCAGTAAAGTAGGTACCTGTTGTAAGTCGAAAGTTGCAAATTCGTATTCAGGGACAAGTTGTTGAAGCTTCCAATAACTTGATGACATAAACCACTGACTCTTCAGACTTCTACGCCCTTGACTCTTCAGGCTTCTACGCCCTTGACTCTTCAGGCTTCTACGCCCTTGACTCTTCAGGCTTCAACGCCCTTAACTCGTGAGACTTAAGCATGAACTTAGTATGCTTCCCTGTTGGGGGCTGTAAACGCTTCTGCGCTTCACCATACACAAGGATGTAGGAGAGTGCCCAATATATAATAAAAAAAATAATGTCGCTATAACCTGAGGCGGTGATCAAAACGGGGGGGTTATAGAAGGCCAATATGTATAATGTAAGAACAAAGCTACTTAAGTTACCTAAGTTATCCCTTTTAACCCACGACATAAAGATAAGAGTTAAGACAATACCATCAGAATAGTATTGGGACTCTGTAACGGGATGTGTTCTGTCGTCCCCAAGTAGAGATAGCAGCCAATGTGGTGTTCATATTGTACTGAGACTCTTACTGTAATAAGTTGTAATATAAGACTACGGGAAACTATAGGAAAATTAGGTCCCCGAGGAGTGAATACTGTGTGTCTGCGTGTACTTGATTACGTTTAGAAGTTTAAGCTGGTTTGACATTAATTAATAGACTCATAGATTAAGGTATAAATGTTTTCGTAGTACACACACACACACACACACACACACACACACACACACTACTAGACTACTTAATTTTATTTTATTTTAGTCATTTTTTTACTTTTATTTACATATTTTATTTGGTTTTACCTCATTATAAATCTAACTCAAACTATATTAATTTTGCCTAATTTAACCTAACGTTACCCAGCTTGAACTAAGTTAACCAAGCTTAATTTACGCTTATAACTCAACCTAACTTGACAATCCTTAACTTAACTAAACCTCATCTAACCAACCCTAACCTAACTCTAATTCAACCAAACTTAACCTATGGACACAGAAATTACCATATCCTAACTTAACCAAACTTAACCAAATTTAACCTATCCTAACCATGTCCCAACTTAACCAAACTAAAGATAAACCAACTTAACAGAACTCAACTATAAACCCATCCTCATTTAAGTAATTTAACCCATGTTTTAGGTTGCCAGGTTTATTTATTTGTTTTATATAATCACACGAATTTATCTTTCACTGTGGTGGCTCAGGGCCCAAACTGACGCCCCTGAGTGCCACTGTGGTATGTTCATCACTCACTACCACGAGGAGTATGAGGTACACAGGCTGCCACCTTTTGATCTCGACGACTGCAGCGCCTTCAAAAGGTGCAAGAAGAAGTGTGCCCTGGAGGTGAGTGTGTTGACGAGTGTGTTGACGAGTGTTTAAGGAGTGTGTTTAACGAGTGTGTTGACGAGTGTGTTGACGAGTGTTTAAGGAGTGTGTTTAACGAGTGTGTTGACGAGTGTGTTGACGAGTGTTTAAGGAGTGTGTTTAACGAGTGTGTTGACGAGTGTTTAAGGAGTGTGTTTAACGAGTGTGTTGACGAGTGTGTTGACAGTGTGTTGACGAGTGTGTTGACGAGTGTTTAAGGAGTGTGTTTAACGAGTGTGTTGACGAGTGTGTTGACGAGTGTTTAAGGAGTGTGTTTAACGAGTGTGTTGACGAGTGTGTTGACGAGTGTTTAAGGAGTGTGTTTAACGAGTGTGTTGACGAGTGTTTAAGGAGTGTGTTTAACGAGTGTGTTGACGAGTGTGTTGACGAGTGTTTAAGGAGTGAGTTTAACGAGTGTGTTGACGAGTGTGTTGACGAGTGTTTAAGGAGTGTGTTTAACGAGTGTGTTCAGGAGTGTGTTTAACAAGTGTAACAAGTGATACTATGGAGGTGAACGTGTGGACAAAGTGCGTGTGTGTGTGTGATAAAAAGAGCAGTAAGTGGCAGTAAGTGTGTGTGTCTGTCTTTAAACACATGTGTACTTTTGTTCATGTACATAATATATGCTATTGTTCATGTGTACTTTTATTTATATTTACTTTTGTTCATATGTACTTTTTTTGGCGGCCGGTTACAGTACGATACCTACACCAACGGAGGAGATCTGAACTACCGCCTAGACAATGGCTACACCGTGGGCCAGGAGATATGTATACAGATGGCCCAGAAACACAATGTTGGTGATCTTTGGGATGAGACTGTGAGTAATCTCTCTATCCACAGTGTACCAAACTCTATCTATCTATCTATCCATGTTTTTAGCCTCTTAAGCCGGCATACCGACCATTATACCACTTTTAGCTGGTATAGTTGTAATAAAAATTTCAACCCGGTTTTTAATGCCCCATCCTAGTTTATCACACCAATATACCGGTACCAATATCTACCGGTTTACGAGGGTTATAAATTTTAACCTGAGACACCCTAACGCTCGCCTATCCTACCCTAATCTAACCTAGCCTGTGACCTCAGGTAGCATTAAGGTGTTTAAATTATCCGGTGAAATAAACTGGGGGCTAATCTTCACGTGATCCAAAAGATTTATATATATATATATATATATATATATATATATATATATATATATATATATATATATATATATATATATATATATATATATATATATATATATATTAATTCTTATTTTCACCACTCATTTCAGTTAATTAATCTTACATACCATTTTCTATCGTCTCAGGTGTACGGCTACGCCCGCCAGTGCAACGGTCCCTGGGATTATGACGGTGAGTCCAGCATCAACAACCTGTGCTGTAGTCGCGGCCACTTCGTTAAGTGCGAAGAGTGACCCTTATAGCCTACACCTACCCTAGACCACAACGTTCCTTGCCGCAAGCGACTCCAACCTATTGTACACACCTCTTAACTTTATGTGACATCACTCAATAAATAGCTGAAAAATTTTCTACTTGCTATTTTCTGTTTCAAATCATCTTTTTTGGGGGAGGTAACACGTGAAATGCAGTGTGCAGTGGCGGAGTGGATACAACACTCGCCTCTTGGGTACCTAATTAACTTAACAGTTGGGAAAAGTTAAGACAGCCGAGTACTGTGTCGGAAAATATTAAATCTACAGCAATGACCCCCAACCTGTTATCCGCGGGCGTCATGGCGTCCACGGAGCCATTTTATGTAGCCATAAGGGCTCCTTGGGAAGTAATGTAAAATTCTTGATTTTATACTAGTTTCCATTTTAAAATAGGAGTTTGAAAGTAAAATTGAGATTGTATGTACAGTAACAGTCGTGCCATTGTCAGAAAACATGGTCAATTGTAGGAATTAAAAGATCAATTATAAGAAAAGTGCATATACTTCAGTATGTAATTTGATAATAGACTGACGTGGACACTGCTCAACTGACTGTATTTGTTCGTATGGTTTTGGCTGATAACGGTGTAAAGGAAGTTTTGGGGACTCATCCTCTTCAAGGAAAAGCACTGGGTGAAGATATTTATCAAAGTGTCAAGAGTTGTGTAGGCGATGGTCTACAGTGCCCTGCCCAGCCTTATAGCCAGTCGTCGTCGCCTTACGGGTCACATACTTCCATTTTCGCTCCCACACAGCACATGAAACATACAATATAGTAGACTGTTATTGTTACCTTGCTGAAGATGTCAGTATATTTTCATCTGATTGGTGAATTTTTCGACCCTCAATACAAATAATGGAGGCGCCGGTGGGTAGAGCGGTACCGCTCTTGCCTCGCAAGCGAGATGTCACGGGTTCAATTCCCGGGCCGGTGGGAAGTTGTTTGGACACACTTCCCAGCCTCCCATGGTCCCTGTTCACTTAGCAGTAAAGTAGGTACCTGCTGTAAATCGAAAGTTGCGAATTCGTATTCAGGGAAAGTTGTTGGAGCTTCCAATAACTTGCTTAGACATAAACCATTGACTCTTCAGGCTTCTACGCCATTGACTCTTCAGGCTTCTACGCCTTTAACTCGTGAGACATAAAGGCAAGCATGAACCTAGCATGCTTCCCTGTTGGGCGCTGTAAATGCTTCTGTGCTTTACCTTACACAAGGATGTAGGGAGCTGCCCAATAAATAAATAAAAAAAAATCACTTCGTGATTGGTGGATCGCCACCCACTTCTGGTCAGTTAATGTTTACCACACCTCCTGTACAGTAGGTTTTACATATTACTTGTAACTCAATAGATTTTAAATATCTTTATGTGTTTCATAGTCTGGCTAAAAAATAGAATCACCTGAAGAGGAGACACGCCAGCATCATCCACCTAATGATTAAACAACCTAATGCTACCTGGAGAGGTTAGATTAGGTTAGGTAAACTATAGGGTGTTTTATTTAGCAGTGGTGGGCAAATTACTAAATATCTGTAGTCGAGTAAAAGTAGAATTAATTGTCGAAAATAGTAATTGAGTAGTAGTAAAATTACTGACCTACAAAAAGAATCGAGTAAAAGTAAAAGTGACTGATGTTTGAAAAGTAATTAAAAGCATAAAGTAAAAAGTACTTATCTTGATTGATTACTTATTGCTTTTCAAAGTTTGTTTTTAATAAAATACCATAAATATGAATAACTGGTAATTTAATAACACTTTCTGAATCCAATGACAGTAGAAACAAATAATAAGTGGAATCTGAAGTTTAAATGAGATCTTAAAGGTACAAGGGAAAAAATTAGTATGTTCTGAGCTTATGTACAGAACTGAGAAGACAAAACAACAAAATTCCTCGCCACACAACCACAAAGCTACCATCTTCTAGTCCAAGGTATTTTTAGTCTATTGTGGTCTTTCCTTGGTTAAATCAATTTACTGTTTACCATTATTTGTATACTTACACTTCCTCTTTCTCTCTCTATCTATCTATATATTTACGTATCAATTTAAGCATACGACAACTTAAGTGTCTATCTCTCTATCTATGTCCGTATCTAATTTGTCTATTTTTCTATAAATCTGTCTCTCTAACTTTCTATCTACCTCTCTATCCACTGTTGTATCTATCTGTAGGACAAGACGTACGACCTCATAAAAGGTTCAACAATTTCTCAACACTTGGACCTCCACAACACCGAGTCCACTGAACCCGAGCAGACACGTATGAATCCAAAACCAAACTCCTGAACCCCTGAATCAACAAACGGGGCCGTATTTTTCATTAATTAAATCTAATGTGTCTAATAATTTATTATAATTATATTAAATAATACATTTATCCACATCCACTTGACAGATATGGCTATTGTAATTCTTGGATAAATTAACTACCAATGCCTCGGCCAAAGGTTTAATGTATTTTATAATAATAATTATAAGTAATATAACTACAGTATAATGAATAATGACTTTAATCAGAGTTTATGTCTTAATAATTCCGCTGTATTATCTCCGTCACAAGTTTGGTAATGAGGTGTTAGTAACGTCACCATCCAAGCTTATAACATTTGCAAGCTTAAGAGGTCGTCAACTTGGAGAACTAGTAGTTTAAAAAGAATGAGGTAAGTCGAGTTTCGCGAAACAAACTTGTTATTTGTGTTTTCCAGAGAAAATAATATTAACTCACCCGTCGTCGTCAATTATACTTTAAATAATATCAATTATTAAATAACTAAAATAGTGGAAAAAAATAATACTTGAATAATAAATTACATAAAAGTTGAAATTCACCACAACCGACTAGGAATAAAAAAAATGTAGTTGTGAGAAATCTGCCAGACGTCAGCCCGACGGTCGAGTGTATATGGCGGTATAGAAAACGAGTGACCCGCCCACAACTTACGTAATGTTACAAGTATTCTACGAACATCACCAACGAATCATTTATTACACCTGTGAAACAAAATTTGAAAATAAAAATCCACTAAAGTTAACTATTATAAGATGACTACGTTAAATAAAGTTTAAAATATTTACTTTACCTTAAAGAAACGATTAATGATTATGTTCGTGGTGTATAACGTAGAAGCGAAGTAAGAGAAAGAAAACGTTATCTGTGTAGGTGATCCATGTACGCATTGAAATTCCCCGATCGACATGAGGGATATGAAACCCTTCCACATGAAATCAGAAATGTGTTGAAGAACTGGGTGTTCACGAAGACTTAGCGGTAATTCTCAAGCATGACTCAACGTGACCGAGCGCCTAAAGCGGCTGACGAGCTGACGAAGAGGATAAAAGTAAAGTAAAAGTAAAGAAATCGAATGGATCTGGTGGTGCCATTAAGACAATCCTGCTGCCCCGAAACGATGGATGGTAGCAGGACCTGAGCAGGCCAAGATTCTCACTGAGTTGGAGGAACTTTATCCCTCGTCTGATCAACCCTCCCAAAGTCACAAGCAGGGACATTCAACTCAGGAAAAGTTCCATAAAGTTATATAACAAGTTAGATTAGGTAGAAGACAATAATATAGCACGTTATACAAGCAGAAATAATATTGTACATTATATAAAGCATGGAAGTACTGTATCACATTTGCAAGGTAGTAGCCTAATATTACACTTTATATAAAGTATAAGAGTAGGCCTACTATATAACGTTATATAAGGTATAAGACCAGTATATTACGTTATATAAAGCATAAAACACCTGGTGATTCACACGCACTGGAGGGAGATTAGTTACTAGTATCTGTATATATACTGTATACATATGAGAGGTAACTGAGACTCCTCCATCCACATAACACATAATGTACATGAGCACCGTCTTACTTACCACCCTGGCTGCCCTCGCCTGGTGAGTATATCATCCTCCTCGTCACGTCAAGATGCGCACGTTTGGGATATAAGAACACATTAAGCAGTGCTGTATTACGTTGTCTGTGATAAAAGTTGATGAAGATGGCATCAAGTCTACACGTGAGACCCTACTGTAACTACATTCCGATCTGTTATAGATAAATGTTTTCGTACTAACCTTTGAGAATTCGAGTTTTGGAACCGTCTTATCAAACGTGTGCACGTTGAATTTTCCTTGTAACTGGATACATGTGAATGGGCCTGACTCACGTAGCATAAAAAATCTTAAAATAGCATCAAAATTACGTTGAGACTAGTTAAATACGTTCGCTTAGCACCAGTTTGAAGACAACGTTAACGTACAAGATTTTGGTGAACTCAGGTCAGTTTGGATTCCATTAGGTGACCTCACACCTGTTTATACTGATATAGTTCTTATTATGAAGTTATATCAGGGGTTCAAAAGTGACACGACCATAACACTATGCTCCTCTACACGATCATAACACTATGCTCCTCTGCACGGTCATAACACTATGCTCCTCTACACGGTCATAACACTATGCTCCTCTGCACGGTCATAACACTATGCTCCTCTACACGGTCATAACACTATGCTCCTCTGCACGGTCATAACACTATGCTCCTCTACACGGTCATAACACAAGGCTCCTCTACACGGTCATAACACAAGGCTCCTCTACACGGTCATAACACAAGGCTCCTCTGCACGGTCATAACACTAGGCTCCTCTACACGGTCATAACACAAGGCTCCTCTACACGGTCATAACACAAGGCTCCTCTACACGGTCATAACACAAGGCTCCTCTACACGGTCATAACACAAGGCTCCTCTACACGGTCATAACACTAAGGCTCCTCTACACGGTCATAACACAAGGCTCCTCTACACGGTCATAACACAAGGCTCCTCTACACGGTCATAACACAAGGCTCCTCTACACGGTCATAACACAAGGCTCCTCTACACGTCATTCACACGGTCATAACACAAGGCTCCTCTACGGTCATAACACAAGGCTCCTCTACACGGTCATAACCCTATGTTCCTCTACACGGTCATAACACAAGGCTCCTCTACATAACTCTACACGGTCATAACACTATGCTCCCACACAGGGGTCATAACACAAGGCTCCTCTACAGGGTCATAACACAAGGCTCCTCTACACGGGCTACACACACACGGCTCCTCTACAGGGTCATAACCCTATGTTCCTCTACACGGTCATAACACAAGGCTCCTCTACACGGTCATAACACTATGCTCCTCTACACGGTCATAAGGGCTCCTCTACACGGTCATAACACAAGGCTCATCTAGAGGGTCATAACCCTATGTTCCTCTACACGGTCATAACACAAGGCTCCTCTACACGGTCATAACACAGGCCCTCTACACGGTCATAACACAAGGCTCCTCACGGTCATAACACAAGGGTCATAACACAAGGCTCCTCTACACGGTCATAACACAAGCTCCCTCTACACGGTCATAACACAGGCTCCTCTACACGGTCATAACCCTATGTTCGGTCATAACACAGGCTCCTCTACACGGTCATAACACTAGGCTCCTCTACACGGTCATACGGTCATAACACAAGGCTCCTCTCACACGGTCATAACACAAGGCTCCTCTACACGGTCATAACACAAGGCTCCTCTACACGGGTCACCAAAACTGTTCCTCTACACGGTCATAACACAAGGGCTCCTCTACACGGTCATAACACAAGGCTCCTCTACACGGTCATAACACAAGGCTCCTCTACACGGTCATAACACAAGGCTCCTCTACACGGTCATAACACAAGGCTCCTCTACACGGTCATAACACAAGGCTCCTCTACACGGTCATAACACAAGGCTCCTCTACGTGGTCTAAACACTAAGGTCTCTTCTTCCACCAGGGCCCAGGATGCACCAGAATGCCACTGTGGAATGTTCATCACAGCTTTCCATAATGAGTACTTGGTTCACTTGCTCCCACCGTTTGACCTGGACGACTGCAGTGCCATGGAAGCGTGTAATTCAAAGTGCAATGATGAAGTAAGTACATATACTCTTCACCTTACTTTATAGTACAGTACTAGCAATCTTCCACCTAACAAAATTTCACTGGTCAAATTCCCAACACAACGCAATCACATTAGATGCAGCTGCCTTAAGTCATATTTCCCCATTAGCTTATTAGGTGCGGTGAGATTTTTTCCTGGAACCATTTCATACAACAGTGCGAAGAAAAAAATATATATCAAATTTGTTTGTTTTCATCCTATTAGCCAGTCAGGTTAGGTCTGCTTTCCTAACAGTTTAGCTAAGTTTAAGTGGTATAATTATATCCTACAGCCTATTACTGTGTTTACAAAAATCCACCAGTTCAAGCTTTTATCCAGCCTTAATATATTGTTACATCAAATTAGATATAATATCCCTCTTACATCACTTTGCTACGCAGATAACTAACTACCGCACAGTTCGTGTAGTAGTTTCCATCAATGTCTACACTGTTCAAGGGTCTTAAGTACTATGGGATCCATTTTCACTTTCAAGTTAGCTTTGGTGGCAATTTGATTTTCAGCTTGCAAAATTCTAATATTAAATGTGCATATTATGGTATTATATCCACCAGAGTACTATGTTGTGTGTATCTAAGTTATGTTAGGTTAAGTTTTTTATCTCCACTGTCCACAGTTCGATGCGCTAACAGGTGGGGGCTACCTCAACTACTCACTCAATAACGGCTTCACGGTGGGTCAGGAGCTCTGCCTCACCATGCTCACCGAATACGACATTGACCATGTCGAGGAAGAAACCGTGAGTCCACTACTATAAGAACCAGACTTAAAGATAATTTAAAATTGTCCACGTAAATGGGAACGTAAACATGTATTTAACTAGCGAGCATAGTGGTACTGATTAAGAGAGAGATTAAATTAAACTTAATGACCAACGTTAAAGATATATACCACGAACAGTACCGGGAAAATTAATGTTCTATTTTAGGCGATGCAAACCAACAAAATCTATACAGTACTGAGTCATCCAAAAACAATCCTAAGAATCTAAGATCGTTTATATTAGGTTAGGTTCGAGCCATCTGATTTCAAGCATTGGTGAAAAAACCAAAGTTTGTCAGCATGAAGTAGATTAAAAGTTTATTTTATCAATTGTCCCCTAGTGATTTTCTTGTGATGACTGCTCAAAGAATGTAAACACGTTGGGAAATGCCCGTCATATAGGCTGATAGGCTGTGACGTCATTCATCAAAAGCAGACGACACGAGCCAACCAAACTTTTATAAGTTTGATTATTAGGCTGTTAAGTGAGATTGGCTTATATAGTCTATCTTGGAAAATGACATCAGCCGCTCTAACCTTTCATGTGGCTGACAGGTGCTCTTTAGTTGCATGGCAAATACTGTATACTATGAGCTTGTACGGGTATCGATGTATTAATGTTGTCTAGCACTCAGGATGGATGGAAACTCTAATGTGGTTTTCTTGTATAATATATATAAGTTATATGAGAGACAGTCTGGTGCTGGAGATGCCGTCTGGTGAGGGGCTGCTCAGTAGAAGACGTTCGGTGAGTAGCGTGTTGTATGAGGTAGATGTGCAGGAGTTTCGTTAGAGATGTTGCCTGTTGCTGGCCTCCTGATTGAATGAATGCTGGACAGCTAGGAGCTTGCTGGAGGAGATGTTGCTTGTTCAGGAAAATGGGCAGAATGAGAGTTGGTTGGTGAGGAAGCTCAGAGAAGGACATGCTCGCTGGCGGGAGCGAGGACTGCCAGGCAGGCGAGGAGATGCGAGGGCTGCCAGGCAGCGGCTGAGGAGGAGGTGTTGCTTGTTCAAGAAGAATGGTCGGAATGAATCTCAATGGAGAGACAGAGCTTATATACCCAGCAGCCGCTATGAGTCATGTTGGGAAAACCCGAGAAGTCGCCGGCCTTTTGGCTCGGTTGCTAGGATACGGCGGGCATTGGAATGCGGATACGCTTGGTTGCTAGGGAAGACGGTAGCAGGTGGTGTGCAGCTACGCAGTTTGTAGGGGAGACGTCCACTACAAGCTACTACCTAAAGGGAAGTTTTTTTTTAATCAGTTGATTACTCAAATAATCTTACCTCAACCAACTCCCGCCGTCTGCCAAAATTGTTTGTCTTAAAGTTATTCAATTATCGAAATTACAACTTTTGGATACATTCAACAAGATGAAAACAGCCGAATAGTGTAAGCGACTTCAGCAGACCAGCCCCACCATCACATTTTCAAGTCTATTGGCAGGGTGCGTGACAGCGTGCCGCGTCCTTTCTAATCCTACTTTTTTTTATTATTTATTGGCCACTCCCCTACATCCTTGTGTAAGGTGAAGCGCAGAAGCGTTTACAGCGCCCAACAGGGAAGCATGCTAAGTTCATGCTTGCCTTTATGTCTCACGAGTTAAGGGCGTAGAAGTCTGAAGAGTCAAGGGCGTAGAAGCCTGAAGAGTCAAGGGCGTAGAAGCCTGAAGAGTCAAGGGCGTAGAAGCCTGAAGAGTCAAGGGCGTAGAAGCCTGAAGAGTCAAGGGCGTAGAAGCCGTAGAAGCCTGAAGAGTCAAGGGCGTAGAAGCCTGAAGAGTCAAGGGCGTAGAAGCCTGAAGAGTCAAGGGCGTAGAAGCCTGAAGAGTCAAGGGCGTAGAAGCCTGAAGAGTCAAGGGCGTAGAAGCCTGAAGAGTCAAGGGCATAGAAGCCTGAAGAGTCAAGGGCGTAGAAGCCTGAAGAGTCAGTGGTTTATGTCATGAAGTTATTGGAAGCTCCAATAACTTTCCCTGAATACGAATTCGCAATTTTCGATTTACACCAGGTACCTACTTTACTGCTAGGTGAACAGGGACTAATGGGGGCTAGGAAGTAAGTCCAAACAACTTCCACCGGCCCGGGACGATCTAATCCTACTGTCCTACACTCTGTTTAAGGGAAAATTAAAAAAAATATATATGGAAAAGTCTATAGTTTTATATAATGGATGATATCTCTCCTATTTTCTCAAATATTTATTGCATTAAGTTCCTTTTTTTTTTTTTTTAGAACTTACGATCGTTGTTGCAAAATATCGACAATCCTGTACGGTACATTTCTGGCCAAAGAACTTTAAACCCATTTACTTCTCGAGCAACACATGTTTCAAACCAAATCATACTGTATATGTAACCAATATTACTATAAGGTTAAATTAGGTTCGGCTGGTCTGCTTTCATTAAAAAAGTCTGTTCCCGGATTTCTCTTTAAGGTTGTGTGGTTGGGTAGCACCAGGGTTTTTTAATCTTGCTCATCAATCGAGTTGTTATTGTAGCTTCAATCTAAATATAATATTCGTAGTGAGCTTCATGATAGAACTGAATGTGAGTTGAGGATATGAACAAAAGTGTGTGGATATTCCTATCGCTTCCCACACTACTGTACTTTTAAGCTGCTCTCCACTATCACTTCCCCACTTTGGAGCTTCTGTGTAATTTTATTTACCCAACACGAAACTGGAAGAAGAGTAAAGATAATAAACGTATTGATACTGTGCAGAGTTTTAAAGGGATTAACGCTATAATTTTGTCTACAGGTGTATGGCTACGCCCGCCAGTGTAACGGCCCCTGGGACTATGACGGTGGATCCACCTTCGACCAGTTGTGCTGCTGGGAGGGCCGATATTATGAGTGTTAGCCGTGAACCAGCCATTGCCTAGCTCACCTGGTCTTTACCCATCTCTCTCAGCCATTACCAGGTCACACACTTCTTATCTAACTCACCCAGACCGACACCAGCAACAAGTTTGTAGTGGACGTCTCCCCTACAACTGCGTAGCCACAGCCACCACCTGCTACCGCCTTCCCTAGCAACCAACCAGATGTTACCGTAACTTAGCAACGAAACTAGTCACCGGCGACTTCTCGGGTTTTCCCAACATGACTCATAGCGGCTGCTGGGTATATAAGCTCTGTCTCTCCATTGAGATTCATTCTGACCATTCTTCTTGAACAAGCAACACCTCCTCCTCAGCCGCTGCCTGGCTGCCTTCGCTTCTCCTCGCCTGCCTGGCGGCCCTCGCTCCCGCCAGCGAGCATGGCGACCCACCAGCTGTCCTTCTCTGAGCTTCCTCACCAACCAACTCTCATTCTGCCCATCTTCCTGAACAAGCAACACCTCCTCCAGCAAGCTCCACGCTGTCAGCATTCATTCAACCAGGAGGCCACCAACAGGCAACATCTTCTCTAACGAAGCTCCGGCACATCTACCTCCTTCAACACGCTACTCACCGAACGTCTCTACTGAGCAGCTCCTCACCACACGGCACCTCCAGCACCAGACTGTCTCTCATATAACTTATATTATACAAGAAAACCACATTAGAGTTTCCTTCCATCCTGAGTGCTAGACAACATTAATATTTCGATACCCCTACAAGTTGTACTGCTGCTACGGCCGATACAGTCAATAATTTAATTATAAGATCTAGTCCATCCTTCTCTTTGTCATTACCTAACCCTTAAGTGGCTAACAGGCCAATCAGAGGCGAAGACGAGAAAGTAAAGTGACCGACCGCCCAAGCAGCTAACAGGCCAATCAGTGACGAAGCTAAAGTAGTAGATGTACAGGCACAGGGCATTAAGTAAGCAATGATATGAGATGTGCTGGGTAGGGTGCGAACCAACGACCATTAGGAAATTATGTGAGTACATTATCCACTCAGCCACTGCAATACCTTATGAGCTTTGATACAAGAGAGGATGCAACTAACCTTCCTGCGTTTGAGGACAGACGGTTCGACACAGCACTGACCCACATTGTGTTCACAGAAGAGGGTATTAGAAATAAACTGTCCAGGCTAAAGGTCCATAAGAGTCCTGGACCTGACATGGTGCATCCTAGAGTGCTAAGGGAGCTGTGCAACGAGCTTGCAGAGCCCCTGAAGATTCTGTTTTGTAAATGCCTGGATGAACAAATGGTCCCCAGTGAATGGAAAGTGGCTTATGTGAGTCCTATCTTCAAGAAGGGCGATAGTCACTCCACGAACAACTATAGACCGGTGAGCCTGACCAGCATAATATGTAAAGTACTTGAGAGTATTATCAGAGATGCAGCGATGGAACATCTACTACGAAACAACCTTGTAAAAGATTGCCAACACGGTTTTATGCCGGGGCGCTCTTGCTTGACACAATTGCTCAAGGTATTGGATATTTGGACCCATATTCTAGAACGGGGTGGTAATATCGACAATATTTACCTAGATTTTGCCAAGGCTTTCGACAGTGTACCCCACGAAAGGCTGAAAATCAAACTGGAAGGGTACGGAATTCGGGGAAATGTCCTAGCGTGGATAGAAGACTTTCTACATGACCGCAAGCAATGTGTGGTGATTAATGGCACGAAATCGTCATCTGTACCTGTAACAAGTGGGGTACCACAGGGCAGTGTATTGGGCCCGCTGTTGTTTGTTTGTTTCATAAATGATATGCCTGACGTTGTGCACTCCTCCATACAAATGTTTGCCGATGACGCCAAGTTATTTCAGGAAATTAAGAACCAAGCGGTCTGTGAAGAGCTGCAGAAGGACCTCTGTGGGCTCCAGGAATGGTCGAAGGAATGGCTGCTGAGATTCAATGTCACGATGTGTAAGAGGATGCACCTGGGGCGTACCAACGGTAAGGAGGCGTACCTTATGTCCCAACGGGATGAAGAAAATGTACTAGTCGAGACTGTGTGTGAGAAGGACCTAGGTGTGTATGTTGACAATGAGCTGAAGTTCTCGGGCCATTGTGAGAAGAAGGTAAATCAGGCAAATAAATTATTGGGTCTTATAAGAAGGTCGTTCAGATATCTAGACGGTCCATCCCTCGTGACGATCTTCAGGAGTGAAGTGCTTCCCCATCTGGAGTACTGTCACCCCATCTGGTCCCCGAGATATGCTAGGGACTGTCAGTTGGTTGAAAATGTTCAAAGGAGGGCCACCAAACTGGTGCCTGCACTTCGGCACCTCAGCTACCCTGAGAGATTGGAGCGCCTGAACTTGCCTAGCTTATACTACAGACGGGCAAGGGGGGACCTAGTTGAGGTTTATAAGCATCTCAGGGGGCACTACTCAGTTGAGTGTCCTTACTTGGAGCTGGCGGACGCTCGCCCACAGCTCAAGAAGGCAAGTCCAGAAAACCGTGAGGGCAAACTTTTTCGGAGTGAGGGTTGTAAACTCTTGGAGAGAGTGTTGTGACGGCACCGCTCTTTCAAGAGAAGAGACCAACACTGGAGCGGGTTCAGGACATTCAGGAGCCGGTGCATGCCCAGTATTTGCCAACAGTGCGTGACAGAGACGTGACCGATCGCCCGGGCGGCTAGCGAGCCGATCTTTTGGTGAAGAATATAAAGGAAAGAGACGTGACCGATCGCCCAAGCGGCTAACAAGCCGATCAGTGGCGAAGAGGATAAAAAAAAAAAAAATCACTTCCCTTCGTTTTCTATGCTAGTGTTGTGGAGGGGCGGGAGAGCAAGCGACCTCTGGCTGATGTAAACACCACCATTGTCATGACTGATTGTCTCTTGTAAACTGCTGTATTACCCCTATAAGAGGCGGTCCTTCAGTCAAAATGGAAGAAAAGGACAAAGATCCGATAGCCCTGCATGTCATCGTTGTGGGATTTCACCACAAGAAGGGAATGCAGGTAAAATCGATAATTTATATGAGTGCTCCTTTGATGGGGAAATAATAGAATGATATAATATGGTCGACCGAATTACATTTTTACAATTGATGTTGTTCATTCTTTGTATTTGATGTGATTCACTGTATATAGAGATGTAAGGTAACTGGTCATCATAATAACCAGGGCTGTGCACAAAATAGATTTGTATTTCCAGCTGTCACATATTGTATGCACTTTGAGATGTAAGTTGTTGCAGTTGACATCATTCGCAACAAATATAACTAGTTGTGTAGGAATATTGGATCATTATAAGGTAATTCTGCACTTGAGGAGTCTTGTATACCTAAATCACCTATTTTCAACAAATATTGTATTGAAGACACTTTTTCCTTACTTAAAGAAATATGCATATATAGTAGGGTATATACAGTATAAGGTTGAAGAATTACAAATTTTCATATTTTTGTTTTTCCATCCCATTCATTCATTAAACACAATTTTTCTGCTTGATCTGTTGTTAATGTACAAATTCCCTCAGTTACAGAATACTTTCAGTGATCTTTCATACATTAGACATGGCTTACTTTAGGGAAATTTTGGTAAAGTTGGAGCAGACGGTTAGCACCAGAAATAATTTACAGAATTGTACCAAAATTCCTGTACATACTACTCTATTTGTACGATACTGAACACAAAAATGGAAACAAGAATGCACAGAACCTGGCCTGACCAAGATAAACAAAGAAACCTACCTAACCTTCCCTAAATTCCTAGCCAGGACCCCTTGACACATGAGGCCATGAGGCTGAAAAAACTTACTTTAATACAGTATCTGGTACCAATGAAAGCAACAATCATGAAGCAGCATGGTGTAATTTAAATTTTTTTGTAGACCAATCAATTGTTGCACTGAAACATATTTCTTCTTCACTGTCATTTCTCTGCCACATTTTGAACATTTGCACAGCTTGCCAACTTGTTAATATTGACAGATGAACTCTTGGAGACGGTCTTCATCCTCCACAAGCATTGATAACTTGTGATACGATACTGAACACAACGTGATAAAGACGCCATTGAAAAGTAATATAGCTGTCCCTCAGTCCTCCTCCATAAAGAAGAACAATAAGTATACGAACATACAGTTCACTTATTAGCCAGTGCTACTCATAAGGTATTGGAAATAAATAAAATCACATAATATGGATTTTGATCCCAACAATATGAGTTTTTATCATTTATAAATAGAATAGGTTTAAGAACCTATTGCATGAAAATATGTATGTTTATATATATATATATATATATATATATATATATATATATATATATATATATATATATATATATATATATATATATATATATATATATATATATATATATATATATATATATATATGTATATATATAGTATATAGTATATATATATAGTCACCAGAAGGAGGAAGGCTAAGATGGCGGTCCAAGGTGCCTGCACCATTTTCATTTTTAACAACAACTAGTGAAAACTTTAAGTGAGAAGTTACAATTCTTCTTCCCATTTCATTCTATTCAGGAGGTAAGAAACAAGTTTCCTACCTTAGAGATTTTTTTTAGGTGGCTTGTTCCCGTGAGTCTGACGTCTAAAATATTACCCAAGAGCCTACATTATATACGGCATTATGTGATCTATACGAGATAAGATGATCCTACCTAACTAAATGATGATGCAATATATTTAATTTAGGTTAGGATATGCAAGTTAAGTTGATTCATCTTACCTCTGATAAATCGTCTAATGTAGCAGTTTCTGGAAGCTTTCATTTAATGTACTGCCCTCTTGATAGGATTAAGAAATCACTGATATTCTGAACAGCTTCTAAATGATTCCCACTTTCTTGAAGTAACACCAAAGTGAATGAGTCACAGAAGCTTCCTGAGTAACTACTTTAACATACTTCTTACTATGATACAGTACAGTGATCCCTCGGTTAATGAAATTTCGGTTAACGAATTACTTTCCATAAGAATCTTCAATTCAGTTAACGAACAAAAATTCGATTAACGAAATTCTTACGAAAACATGTCAACATGTTTTGGCTTGCTCATCAGCTGGTAGGTTAGTCTGCCAATATAGTAATCGGTTCTAAGGCTTACATTCTTTCCCATTGGAGTAAATATCAAGAAGGTTGTGCTATTCAATATTTTTCCAAGTTTTACATTAAAATTATTAGTCATTTTAACACTTATTTAACATAATTGCAGTACAGAGAACTAGTTTTTCGTTTGCCCATCAGCCACTTCACTCACCCACCAAGGCGTCTGTTTGTGTCTCTGTTCAGTGGAGGAAACATCTTGCTTTTGGCTCTCTTGAACACAGAGCATTTTTACGTTTTTGCAGTACAATTATTGGTCATTCTGAAATTTATTTAACATATTGGTAATATATAGTGCAGTGCAGTGTTGATTTAAAGAGAATAATCTTGAATTACACCTAGTGAACTTAAAATTTTATGGGTGAAATGACGGCATCAAGCATGGGTCCTCTGCAAGGTGATTTCTCCTCCACCCCCACTTCCTTCTCTTCTCCCTTCTCTTCTCCCTTCTCCTCCACCCCCACTTTTAATTCCCATCATCATCATCATCAACCAGGAGCCTTCTCCATACATACCTCAAAGTAAGTGTACTTTACTGCATTTTTTTTTACTTTGTATGTAATTTTCGGTGATCTGGAACCAATTACCCAATATCCCATTGAAACAATGGTTTCGGTTATCAAAATTTTTGGTTAACGAACGACCTTCTGGAACGAATTGTGTTCGTTAACTGAGGGACCACTGTATAGTATGTTGATATAACAATACATATATAGGACAGGTGTCCCTCATTTAACTGGTTGCATTCCTGAACCTAAGGTAAAGCAAAATTATCAATAAACGAAGGATAACAGCAAAGCACGGAGGGCAAATAACAGGCCCAAATGGCAGGGCGGTGAACATGAGTGCTGTACTGTACTGTACTGTACTCCCTAATAATAATAATAAACGAGTTCATTATAAATAGTTTCAGAGTTAAATGATTTATTTTTAACATCAAACTTCTATATAAACTGTAGTTCAGAGTTACTATATAAACAGTGTGGTTCAGAGTTAAACGCTATAGTGAGCACAAGGTTAGCCTAATTCGAACAAATTTAAAATTGCATATAGGTATAAAAAATGAACAAAACTTGCTTTGATAAACAATAAAATTGATACATAGCATATCATAAAATACAATAGCATACAGGAGTTATATATCGTGGACTGCTTTCACCAAGCTTGCCAGAAATTTGGAACAACGAACAGCCAGGAAAAAACACAGTGATGAGGCAGGATATAGAGGAGTCTTCCTCAATTGCCATACTGTGTTGCAGTACATCCTTGAGACAATTATAACCATTTCACAAACCTCAGCTCCACCATCTCGAACAGCATCTCATTTAAATGTGAACTTAAAGTACATAATGGCAAGGCCAGATTAACAGAGTCTGGTCAAATGACAAACTAACTCTGCACACAACAGTTCAAGTGTACAAAGTGTGTGTACTTATCACACTGCTATATGTTAGTGAGACCTGGAACTTACACTTGCAAAAAAAAGAAACTGGACCACTTCCATATGCACTACCTGAGGTGCATTTTCAACATCATCTGGCAGGACAACATAGCAAACGATCAGGTGCTGCAAAAGGGTAAGCTCCTCAGCATGTACCATAATTATACTCTGCGTAAGCAGTGATGACTGATGTTGGCTTGGGCAAATTCAAAGGATAGATGATAGACGAGTCCCCAAAGACATACTGTGTGTGCAACTAGCTGCAGGCACCAGACCAGTTGGATGTCATGAACTGTGTTACAAAGACCTCTGCAAGCAAGACCTTAATGACATTAACATCAACCAAAGCATCTGGGAAGAACTCTCACAAGACCAGAGCTGTTGGAAGTGAGAACTGTGCGAGGGACTCCAGAGGTTCAAGCCGAAATTAACCTAGCAGAGCAAAGACAAGAGAGTTCATTGGAAGAACAGAGAATGGACCTCTTAGGTTGGAAGCACATTTATTATGACAATTGCAGAAGAGACTGACACTCCTTTATAGGACTACACAGCCTCATAAAAAAATGTAGCGTGATGTAGGATGCTACCCTCCATAGTCTCCTAAAGACTGAAGGATGCCTTCTACTTATTTGTCAAGTTGTGATACACTAAATCCATGGCTATAATCATTATTTACACCCTACAGGTGGAGTATGCATACCCTCCACTGAGTGACAGTGATGGGTGTGAACTGCCTGACCTGTGGCGCCACCTGCCTTCTCTCTGTCTACCAGATGGGGCTCATAACCATGAGGCAGACACTGTCTTCTTCCATCTGCCTCACCTCACAAAGTCTGATCAGACTGTGTTTGGTGTGTCATGTTATCGGCAAATTGATGCAGAGGTAAAGTTATATAGAGTACACTGTACTGTATACTTAATGCATCTTCATTGTTACTGACTAACACTCCTCTTGACTTATGTACTCTACTAGATTTTGTTTGCCTTATATATATGATACAGTACGGTAAAATATTAAGTTTAAGTGAGATAAACTAGTTATACTGTCATCCTCTCTGAGTGATGCTCTTGTTGATGTCCCAGATATGTTAGATATTTTTTTCTTGGGGAAAAATTTTTTATCTTGAAAATAAAAAAAAATGACTGTACTGTAATTGCACAGGATTAATTTAGTGTTTAATTTATATCTACAGAAAGTGACAAATAAGAGTGCAGACATCACACGGAACACTGTACAAAAATCTGTTTGTGTGCTGAGTACACTTCCAATATACGGCTACATTCAGGTAATAATTCTCAGTTTTGTGGTGTGTGAGTTCATCTTTTTTCATTGTTAGGTGTTGATTGACAACAATGTTAGGTATTTGCTTCCAAGTTTATGCATTGTTCTCTAATAATATAAACATTTACATTTTTATATATCAAGCAGGATATATGAGTTTGTTTATTCACTCTAAATTGGCTGATTATTATACATGAGATGTAAATACGTACCTGTAGCGTCTGGGTGACTGCCCCTAGCCAGTACTACTGTAGTCTACAGTTGTTGAAGTGAGCATTGAAAGTATCCTTGAATTATCACAACTTCACTCTACCTAAGTTTACAACTTGGGGAGGTGAATGTGGTCAAGTGCAGTACCGGCTTTGCTACCTCCTTGTGTACTGAAGGCTTACTAAGCAGTGTACTACTGTATATCTACACTCTCTAACAGGCAGTCATGTCTATGGGCTCACATTCACCCTTCTCAGGAGCCCCTTGCATATAACTTATAACATTATGCATGTGGGATTTTTTATTAATGGTCCAGTTGTCAGGAAGAGAACTTTGATGTTAAGTGAGGATTGCCTGTACACCTTCAGTCTACAGGCCTACAGCAGAATGATTGTGTAATTAATAGCATATCCATACAATTGCGGCTGACTGTAATTTTTTTACAGGAACGTCTTCAAGTTACAACAAAAGTATACTTTAAGGGAGCAGACTTTTCTGACGTCCAGGACCTGAAGGGCCTTTACCATGATCTTAACACTACAAACTGGCGGGACAAGCTCGCTCATGGTGAGACTTTTGCTTTTTAGTCTAGATTAGAACCCATTACTTCAAGAGAGAGAGGGACACTTGCTTATAAGAGTTTCTGCACAGGGTTATCTTGCTGTACACAGGTAAGTGACCACAGTGCAGTGTAAAGATAATGATAAATATTGGAATTCTACAAAATATTGAATGGCAGGACAGTTACAGTTCATCCCCCACATTTCGGACATTTAGGTTATGGAAATTTGCCCGTATTGAAATTATAAACTATGACAACTAAGTTCGAGATAGTGAAAAAAAAATGGGCCCTGGTGGAAATAAAACAATATTTTCAAAAATTTTAACACTAAAATTAATAAAAAGAAAAAATCTAAATGAAGTTTGGTGAAGACTTCATAATGCCTTTGTTTACCATCAAGAGTGCCAGTCTTGTATACAACTGCAATAGTGTGTAGCATGAGATCACTATTCTCAATGGTCCTAAACCTCCTTTTGTCATATGATCTTTGAATTCATATTGGTTTACCATTTTGTGGGCTGTCTGGTTGTGTTGGCAATATATAGAGTCTTAACCCTTAAGCCCCAGGTTAGGGTGCTGGTGGCAGTAACCAGCGGGGGTAAATTGAGAGACATCAACTTTTCCAAAGATAATTTTTAACCTTTAAAAATGATAACACAATAAAAAATAAGTAAGAAAACTATATATTGACCGTCTAGAAACTTCCCTGGGCACGCATAGGGAGGGAGGGGGAGAGATAAGGAGATAGTGTTGGTTTGACAGCTGACGCTCGTGGTCCCTCTGCAACTAATTTTAGCTCGCCTTTGTGTCCAAGGTGGCCAATAATAAATATAATTACTGATCTTAATACTTATTTGCTATAAGTAATTAATTTAGAATATTTTATTTGCATTATTTTTCATAAAAAGTGTTTGGCAACACTCACCAGTCGGTCGCCAGTCTGCCTGGCTGTCTTTGTGTTTGGTAGAGCAAGTAATGCATAAAATAATAATAATTCCACAAATAAATATATTTATAACATAATCATAGCTTTGTTTTACAGTAATACTACACTACAATACAGCTACACTACTTTTAGCAATATTACTTTGATACATGATAAAATAGACAAACAATCAAAATGAAACAAACAAAAGAAGGTAATTATGTACAGGAAGCTTCCCTGTGGCCGAGCGTGTGGTGTGACAGGTAAATAGTCACACTGGAACCTGATAACCCGCGCTGGGCATTTAAACAGTGGCGGGAATAGGCGGACGTTCTGGAACGTCACCCGGGGCACGCTGGTTGGACGTTCTGGAACGTCACCCGGGGCCTAAGGGTTAAATGGGTTTAACAGGGATTCTTTCAATCTTTTCTTTGAGTATTTGCTGCCATGCATTTCTGGTGAATTAAATACTGGGTAATTTTATTTATATTTCTGGGTGTATTACCGGTATCATTATATTACAGTATATCAATAAATGTTAATTTTTTATATTTAGTCTGTTTAAATGGTTTATTTTAATTTGTTACTATTATTCCTTATTGCTGAAAAATATTCTGTAGGAACACATTTCCATTTACAGGTTGGGTATCCTTTATCTGAAATGCTTGGGGCCTTAAGAGTCTCGGATTTGGATATTTTTGGATTTTGGAATTCCCATATCCTGTATACAGAACCTGTATAATGCAGTAGATCACCCAGCAGGGATGGGGCCCAAGTCTATGCACAAAATTCATTTATATTTAATTTACAGCATATGAATACATATATTCTGCAGGTAGTTTTATGAAATATAGTTTAATAATTTGGGTTATAAAATATATATATGATATGATGTACACTTAAGACACAGAAAGTTAAACAATCACTACCGTCCGTTTGGCATCACCATGATGCTTGACTCTGAGGCTTTTAACAGCCTGTGTCTTATCTTTATTCTTTACACATATTCATACCCGGTACTTACTCTCGTGAAAATTATGATATATGCCATATTCAGTGTATTATCTACCATAAATATAATGAAACAGACTTTCGGATTTCAGGGCATTTCGGACTTGGGAATTTCGGATAAGGATACCCAACTTTTACTTAATGGGTTACAGTTGTAATACTGCCTTTTTTTCTCTTTTTTTTCCCACGTTATGGACAAATTTATCAAGAATGTCACCCCCTCTATAATGCAGGGGATGCCTGTACAGTATTATTATTTTGGATTTACAGATATTGCTCATTTTAGTATTTATCTCCATATTAGAGTTAATTTTAGAAACAGTATGTGGTGTTTTTCCTTGTACAGGTATTTATATAACTAATAAAGTACAGTATTGTATAACTTTACAGTACAGTATTCCTCTCACACATATTTGAAATTAGCTGTATTTTTTGCTAGTTGATCATGAGGACAAGTATGGTAAGAAATTTCTCCCAACTGGATGTATTGCATGGCCATGATGCTCTTCTTAATTATGTTAGAATGTTACTCGACACCAAAAATCTGTAATTTTTGTACAGCATATAAAACGTTCTTCTTTGAGACTCGTGACCTGAATGTTTATTGGATTAAGGCACTGCAGCTGTGGATGCAATGTGGTGTAGTCTAGACGTATGTTGGGTTAACATGCGCTGCTTGATCCTTGTTCACTTTTCCATCCATCGGTCTTTGCCTACTACGTATATCATTTCTAGTTGGTTTTTGTTCACTTTGGCATCTGTTAATTGGTTCTTGATCACTATGAAATCTATTGATTGGTTCATGCTCATCATGATGGCCTCTTATTGCTTATTGTTTACTGTGACACCTGTTAGCTTCTCTACCATTGCTTTCTTCCTATACTTTATTCGCTTAACCCACACCTAAATCTGACCCCAGTTTAATCTACATAACCTAACTTGAACCTGACCAAACCAGTTGGTGTGTGGGACACTGGCAGATACCATGATGGGTCAGGACAGTCAGCACATGTCCAACTTGTATACAGGTATTCCTCAGTTAACATGCATTCGCAAAACAAAATTTCATTATTACACTATTCAACAATTAGGGATCATCTGTTTCCAGTTCTGCCCCAACTACCTGTCACCTCACATGTATACCATATTGACTCACTAAACTTTGCTGTTCATTCTTGATTTACCAGTGGTACCCCTTACAATCATGAGTGCTAAGTGAACATTAAGTGACTTGAGTACTTCTGTGACCAAAAAGCAAAGGAAATCTATCTTGTTAAATGTCATGATAAAAGTAATTAATCTGGATGAACTATAAGAACAGTATGAGGAGGTAGCTAGTCACATGCTGACTGTCAAACGATTGTTAAAACCATGCAGCCACTCTCCATACCAAGACACCAACCACACATGCTACCACACATACACAGCCATGTACAGAGCAGCTTTAACGACGAACACCTGTATAGTATTTGGGAATATTCCTTCTAAAAGTAAGCAAACAAATAAGCATTGCATATGATCCCAAAATCCTGATATAACTTAGTAGTACATTATACACCTGTAAAGGCATGTGAGTACAGTACAGTATATGTCATTGTGTCTGTAAATATTTACCTGTAAAAACTTAACATATTCATTCCCTGTGATAATTTTCAAGTCTCAAAATCTTTCATAATTCTTCATTAGATTTTAGTCATCATGGTTCTTTATAATAAAACTTTTCAGTCTGTTAGTTTTGGTGGTAGTTTTTGTTTAAGCACATTATGTTGTTTGATTGTAATATACTCTATAGGGTATCCATAAACTATCTGACCCATTTTAAAACTTAATAACCCCAAGCAACAAATGGTGTACGTGTGGAAATTTACCAAGACAAGAAAAATCACGTACAAGTTTTTTGTCAAGTACTGTACAGTATAATAAAACCATTGTGTTATACACTATCTAAAAAATATTTGAGGTTAAGTTTTAAAATGGGAGAGATTATTTAAGGATACCCTGCATCATAAACGTATACAGTACGGTGGATACTCACTAGTTGAGCACCTTTGGCACTGAGCACTTACTGAAGTAAGGAATATTCCAAATGAAAGAAACAAATTAAAAATTTATGTAGAGATTAATTACCTGAAGTTTACAATAGAAAAAAAATCACCTGAAAGATAACGTTTGACAGTAAGTTTAAAATAAAATTGAATGAATACAGTATCTTACTAAAAGCATTTGTGAAATTCATAGTGATTGACTTAGTACAGTACATTCATTCCTGTATAAAATGATATACAGTACTGAAGAAGAATATTAGTCCAATCTGATGCAATGTTACTGTACGTACTTGTATTTCCACTTTTTTATATAATAATTGGCATAATCTGTGCTCTCTTTACTCCACAAGCTTCTCTTTTCATGCCAGTGGACCTTTGACACTCATTTGGCACCACTGTAAAGGCAAAAAAAGACAAGAAAACAAACACCTGTACTGTAACAATGAAGTGGTGGTTGGCACGATCAAAGTGTAAACAATGATGGTGTGGAGGTGTCAACATACATTAGTGACTGGCAAAATTTGTAGATATGGAATTTCTAAGTATTTCTATTCTGTATTATTTATTTTTTAAGTAGTACCGGATTATGGGAATTTTGAGATGCAGTACCATGTCATAAAAAACTGGATTGTTGAGCTTCCACTTCATAGTACAGTACAGTATAGTCTGGATTTACGCGGTTTTTGTTTACATGTTTGGTCATTTACACGGTGCCTTGGCAGAATGAAATGTTTTAATTACGCGGTAAATTTCATCATTTACGCGGGAAGCGGCGCGGGCAGGGTGCGCACAATGTCGCCCAGTCATCAAAACATTACCGAGTTCTTCACCTGCCACCCACCACAGCCGGCCCAAGTCAGTGATAGTGATAGTAATAATGAGGATATGGACTTTGAGGGGTTTGACAAAGAGGCCCTGCAAGCCTCTGTGGTGGATAGTGATACAAGTGATACAGGTGAGGGCCAATAATCTGCCCTCTGCCTCGGAACCAACCCCCCCATCTCCGTGTGCCCAGCCATCTTTTCTACTAACGAAAGTGTTAAAAAACCTAATATTATTGATATTTCTCTTAAATATAAATTGTGTGCATACCATCATAAAATTAAGATGTTATTTTTACTACAACGTACGTATTGTGTGGGAAAAAGTGGAGTTTGGGAGTCGGCCCAGTCTCTATTTCAATTAATCCCATATGTTCTGTTATTTCGTTTACACGTTTCTCGTTTTACGCGGACCTCCACGGGTTCAATTGACCGCATAAATGCAGACTATACTGTACAGTATAGCAGAAGCTACATGTTGGTATATTTAGTCAACACTTACATTTTGAGACTGGTCATTCTAAAGGTTTTACTCGCCACATTGGCAACAATGTTTTTGTGATTTAGATGGATAGGAAATAGTACACAGTAAACTTTGGCATGTATACTCATTAACTTATTCTAAACAACGTAAAATAAATTTTCCTTGCATGAATAATATTGTCCAAGGCTGTTTAGTTATTTGGCATAGCATGCAGTTAATGTCCTCTTGATCTCGTGCACTGCATTGAACATTGAAATGTGAATTGACGTATATTACTCAAGGTTATTTATTTTCCTAAAAAAATTCATGTTGGTGCACTGTGTCAGTAGCTCTTTGTTTCCAAGGTAGAACACAGACAATTCCTTTTCATTTATTTGGGCTTAAGAATGTAAAAATTCTAATTTTTCATAACATACCTTGGGTTGTGAGGAGGTGATGCAGTGCTAAAGCCAAAGTACAGCATGTTCACTTTTGTTTTAAGTCAAAATATTATCACAATTAAATAACATTATAGAATAAACTAAGTACAGGTAGATAGCTGTCTTAAGGCCCTTTTGTAGGGAGGGAACACCACAGCAAAACACATCTGTTACAGCTGTATCATAGTGGGAAAAGGTTGCAAGAGTGAAAAAGATGCACACATACAGTCTTTTGGAGTGATGTGTAGTGTGTGTGTGATATCAATAAACAAGGGGTTGGTAAGTGGCATCCTCAGAGTGAGCCACAACTCCTCATAAACTTGTGATGATCACACATAGTAACCCACAGTAGATCTGACCAAAATTGGTACTCCAATAATCTGTAATATCCTTATCTTTACAATTTTTGCCGGAATAGTCTGAATGGATCAATGTTACATCATTATGAGGCTGAATAAAATCGTCTGGCGGTAGCCAGAATAAAATGGCAAATGCGTGACACGCGGTGAAAGGGTTAAACAACATCTTCCCTCTCTGACAAGGGTCTTCTTGAAGGGATTGTTCTTTCAAGCGGTATTTTTAATTGCTCGAACCTCTTCCCCTTCGTGTAGGACAAAGTATTGTAGGTCTGGTTATACTGTCCACTTCACTGATGCATTATAGGTCGTCTTTTCGCTGATGCATTATGGGTCGTCTTACTCGTGTGTGTTTGTTTACCTTCGTTGGCGCTAAAATTAAGAGTACTGCGCTCTCATCATGGACATTTTTTCCTCCCAATCATCAAGGGCAATTCCTATATTGCAGAGAGAACATGATTTATTCGTCCATTTGATTGGGGAGGAAAAGATTTACAAATGAAAATACTTGTGGAAAGCTTGTTGCATGGTTGCAAACAGCAACAAGTTTCAATACTGAGGGATATGGCCCTTAGCAACCAGAAAAACATTTAAAAAGATTTGGGAACGCATTAAAATAAAGTAAGTTAAAAAAATGTATTTCGTTGCGAAGTAGGTTACAGTAAAGAGGGTGCAGATGACTACAACCTCTGAGACAACTTACTTAATTCAGGTATATGGGAAGTAGAGACTTCTTATTTGGCTCCCAGACAGAAATTCGCTTAAAAAAAATGCTCAAAGTTGTATTAAGTAACTTAAATGTACTTACTTTATTAATATATGCTACAAAAAGTTTTGTGACGATTTTCTCTTGGTGAAATTTGCCTTGATCCATTTTAATATTTCTAGGTAAGAACCTCGCCAGTTTATATTTTCCAGACAAAAACTCACTTATAAAACTGTTAAAAAAAATTAATAAATTACCTTAAATGTGCTTACCTGATTAGTACCAGCGTTAGTAAGATGAGATGACTCCAGCAGCTTGCATTTGGCAATAACAGGAAGCACAGCCTTTGCAAATGTCATTATATGACAGGAAACACAGCTTTTGCAAGTGTCATAATATGGGCCGTAAAACCAATAATGTAAAAAAAAATTATTTACTGTATAAAATTACCAATGCCGTACGTGTTTCTTTGTACATTAATCGTATTGACTATAAATATTCTATAAAACTAACAAAATAATTATGAGGAGGGTTACTAAAAGCAGCTACTAGCTACCTCTTCAATTTTCAGTAATATTAGTTTAGTTTTCCCGCCACCACACTCCTTCGTGCTCTGCGGTAAAAGGTCCTTCGCATTTAAAATTTCGGTTTTCGACACGAGGACCCTCTTCAAGGGAAGATGTTGTTTAATAATACAGGCATAAGTAAACAACCACCTGTACAGTACCTGTAATTATCTTTAAAAAAAATTTAAGAGTTTTTCCTCCAAAAAGTACAAATGTGCCAAAATAAGTCCAAATTATTCAGATTTCTAGTTCAGTGAAGTGATGTTTATGGGGGCTTACTTTATTCACCTAAATATTTCTGTCTGCTTGTTTATAATATTTAGTCCTTCCCTCAATTATGAGGGATGGATCATGGGGTACAGAAACATCAAAGAATGGTGGAAATGATAGGATGTAAGAAAGATGAAGAAAGCAACAAGAAGGTGATAAGACAACAAGTAGAAATATTTCACTGTTTATACATTTACCTGCTCAGTACTTATTATCTCTGCAGTTCTTTATTTCTATTTGGTACGTAATTTTTTCTGCTTGCATACTGACCAACAGGAGTGTTCGTATCTGATGCTGTAAGAGTGTTTGGTCGTAATATCCTGGTGTTGTTCAAGATGATCCTGTTGGAGCGTCGTGTACTCTTCTACCACAGCCCTGTTGGTCCTCTGGTGCGCACCATCACCTCCCTCATGGCACTTCTCCCAGACAACTTTCCCAATGGGTTGGCTCATGCAGCTTCATTAAGGTTCGTGGAAATTATTAGACATCGGTATTTTTCTTTTGATATGAGGCAATTAAGATGCTGCAGAATTTACTCTGTATGAAATTTTAATTTGATTTGAATTTTGTGAGTCTGTGTAGTACATTATTTGTTACTTAGTTACAACTACGTACCTATGTTCTCCAGGTGTTTTGTAATTTTTTATATTGTTGTAGTTAAGACAGACAATTCTAGGTATACTGTACTGTAAATACTGGTATCAAATTTTTATTACATTGAAATGTACTATGGTATTGTAACTGATTATTTTAAGTATATGCTTATATGTTTTCCAGATATTTAGTATATGCACCAGCTGCTGTGTACACCATTTGGCCACAGATTCATTCACTCATGCACTGATGGCAATTTTTTTTTTTAATAGACTTCTGTAATCTATCATACCCACTTCATTTGACCTTAGAGTACAGTATTAGATTTAACTAAATTTTGCTTTATCAGCAGATCTATTCTGATTTGATAACTGACAAACAATGTCACTCATACGTTCATAAAGAAAAGTATATTTCTTTGCTCGTATACCACAACATTACCAAGTAACCAGTACTGTACAGTACATAATTATATTTGGTTTTAATACAAAACAAGTTGTAAAATCTTCCATATACTGTGCTGTTCTGCCTTACACCAGACAGCTGGCGCATTAACAGGAGTTACTTGACAGAGAGTTTAAAGCCAGAAAATAGGTTTTCATGATTGATATTCCAAGTCTCAAACTTTATCCTACAGTTTTTTAACTTAACTTGGTGATTCATTTATCTGTGTGGTATTTGATTAAATCTGATGTCCATTTTGGCCAAAATGGCTGCCATCTTGGATTATTTGAGTACAGTATTAAGATTAAGCTCAGGAATCCATTCAGCAGCAGGTTACCATGACACCAGTTGTGTACTCTTGTTAAAGCAATTTAATACATATTGAGCAAGCTTTATGCTTACTGATAAAGTGATCTGGCTGCTGATTGGCTGGATTTCCATATCATTGGGAACCCTTTTAATGAGTAAATTTTGATGTACAATAACTCCATAAATATGTTCTTCTCCCAAACACTAAAAGATTCTTTGTCTTAGTTACATATTTTCCTATATCTAATGTGGTCAGTCTGGCACCCAATTACAGTAGTGTATTTAAGGTACACAAGATCAAGTCAATGGATTTTAGTGGAACCTAAAATAGTGACTCGCTGTTTTAACTTTAATATCTTTTTCTTACTTCTTACTTAAGGTACCAGGTAGTCGTGTGCCTGTCACTGGGTCCAACATCTTCCTAACTCATATGTTGGTCTGAGTTCCTCTCCTCCTCAGTTGATATAAATTGGGAATAATGTATATTTTTAAGAGTTTCTTCCATCCTATCCTTCCATGTTTTTTCTTGGGCTTCCTTTTGGTCTTGTTCTTTGTTCTATCATCATCCAACTTGTTTTTACTATTCTGTCCTCATCCATTCTCTCCAAATAATCCAACCTTTGTAACTGTGATTTATCTGTCCACTACAATCTTTTATTTGATTTTTTATATCTAACGTTTCTTCATATTTGGTTTGCCATTAATCTTAGGTGTCATTTCTATAGCTGGAATTTTAAACCAGTTATTTTTGTCTAATTCCAACTCTTTGCTCCACAGTTAGTATTGGTGTTGACACTATTTCAAAGATGCTCCAATTTGCTAAATTTACCAATCCTTTCAGCTATATTTTAGAAATATCCTCCTCTACTAGTGATTATGGTTCCCAGGTACTAAAGTGTGTTTACTGCCTACATTGTTTAGTGTTGGATGGTGATGTTGACCTTTCCTTTCTTGACTTGTTCTTGTATTTCCCTACAGCTTATGAATAGCAAATGCTTTAGTTTGTATTGATTTACTCTTATTTGTATGCTTAGTGTGTAATTTATAATATATGCCACTACAGTACTAGTCTTTGATCTGTATCTAAGGAAACACCTGGTACTGTGTAGCATCTTCACAATTTTTACTACACTTCTGTCTAAGTTGACAAAATAATCTCTATCGACTTTTCATCAAATCCTTGTTGTGATTTGTTTTTACATAAATCTTGGGTTTTATATATATATATATATATATATATATATATATATATATATATATATATATATATATATATATATATATATATATATATATATATATATATATATATATATATATATATATATATATATATATATATATATATATATATATATATATATATACACAGTAGTACCCCGCTTAACGCGGTCAATAAAACCCACAGGGTACCGTGTTAAGTGAAAACCGCGCTAAGTGAACAACAGAACATATGGGATTAATTCCAATAGAAACTGGCCCGACCCCCAAACTCCACTTTTTGACGACACATAACTATGTTGTAGTAAAAATTTTATCTTAACTTTATGATGGTATGAAAAAACAAGTAATATAGAAGAGGTTAGGTTAGGAAAAATAAAGGTTAAGTTAGGAAAACTAAAAGTTATGTTGAACACTTACGTTAGTAGAAGAGATGGGTCGGCGTACGGGGATGGAGGCTGGTTCCGAGGCAGAGGGCAGGCTACTGGCCCTCAGGTGAGTCACCATCACTGTCACCCACACTTGTTATGGCCTCCCTGACAAATCCCTCAAAGTCATCTTCACTGTCTCTACCTCTGTCACTATCACTGGCTTGGGCTGGCTGTGGTGGGTTGCGGGCGAAGAACTCGGTTATGCTTTTTTGACGGCTGGTGTTTATGTTGTCTTGATACACCTTGATGTACAGCTCCATAGCCTGCACCAGCCGGGTATGGAAGACTTCATAGCGGTCATCGTTATTGTCGCGGGAAAGGAAGGACTTCATTTTCTCTGCACACTCCATGGCACCCTTAATATTACTATGACTTAAACTGTGTTCTTCGGAGAATGACGCACCTTCTTCCTCCTCTTCACTGACGTGATCTTCTTCCAACATCTCGTCAGCAGTCACTTCAGGATCTCTGATCACCTCCAGGATGTCTTCGTTGGTGGTCTCGGAGAAGCCTTCAGCTGTAATATTGAGCGCAGCTTCTCTGGCAAGGTCCACTGCTACTGCAACAGTCTGAACCTCACCAGTCACAGGTTCACTCCTCTTCTCAGCTGGCATGCCATGCAACACATGTCTCCATGCGTGACGAATCGTAGCAATAGACAGCTGATCCCATACCTCCACCAAGAAGTCTACAGCTTGTTTGACGTTAAACTTCTTCCAAAATTGTTTGACGAGAACTTCTTGAGTCGCCACCTCTTGTTCCTTGTCCTCGTCGCTTTTACTCTCGCTGTCGGTGTCACCCAGCTTACGCAACTCATCCTTGGTGTTGGTAGAGTCGTTCAGGAGCTTGAACTTCTTTGCAGAGTACGCAGCTTTCACATTGCAGATCAACTCCTGGTCCATGGGCTGGATTAATGACGTAGTGTTGGGAGGAAGGAAGACCACTTTTACGTTGGGGTGACGATCCATAAGTAGGGGCGAGTGTCCAGGTGCGTTGTCAAGGAGCAACAAAATGTTGAATGGAACATTCTGTTGCTCGCAGAATTTCTTCACGTCAGGAACAAAACAGTCGTCAAACCAGAAGAGGGACAGAGAAGAGGACATCCACGCCTTACGTGCGGTTAGCCAGTGGACATTAAGCTTGTTCATGTCCATATTCTTGTAGGCGTGCGGCTTGCGGGCTGTGTGAATCACCGATAACTTTGGTTTACAGGTACCGGAGGCATTGGTGGTAAACAGGACGGTGATGCGTTCCTTCTGCATCTTCCGGCCCCGAATCTTGCTGGCATTCTTTACAACGAAGGTCTTGGAAGGTAGCTTTTTCCAGAAAAGACCAGATTCGTCCATGTTAAACACCTGGTCGTCGGTGTACTGTCCTTCCTCCATAATCTCACGTAAGAACGGAGGAAAATCTCTAGCCGCCACACGATCAGCACTCGCTTCCTCACCACCAATGTTGATGTTGGTGATCTTGTTCCTCTTCTTAAACCTATGCAGCCAACCAGAGGAAGCATTGAAGGGTTTGGGCTCTGCAATTCCCAGCTTACGTGACACTGCTGCGTATAGCTCACGTGCGTACTCCTGCACTGAGCGCGTGTCCACCGCCATGTTGCGTCGCGCCTGACGAATCAAATAACTCACCAGCAAATTTTCCACTTTTGCCAGCACCCTGTTCTGGCAATACTTGATCATTGAAGCACCTGCAGACTTTGTGATTTTCATGTGCTCTTTGATCTTGGCTGCATCCTTCTTGATAGTGCGAATCGTAGATTCGTTGACGCCATGCTGGCGCGCGAGATCAACTTGCCGTGTTCCTTTCTCCAAATCTTGAATGATCTGGTATTTCACTTCGTAGCTTAGACCACGGCGTGTCTTCTTGGGCTTAGGGCGGCTGGGTCCAGGTAAGGAAAGGTCTCTCTCTGTGGCGGTGGTGGTCCGGCGGAAGCCATTTCACAGAACAATGGATTCACGTATACACGGAGTGGCCTGGAGGGATGAAACTGCCGCGGCTAGGTGAAGCGTCGTCTTCTCCTCCCTCCCTCCCTCCCTCCCCCGGGTGGACACGTCATAATACTTTAAGCCAATTACAGCTAGCAGCAGAGGGGGGTAGGGATGCATGGCCAATCACAGTCCGATACGTCATATGACGTCAGTGATAACGCAACAGAGACATGCACTGCGCAACCTTACCGCGCGCGGCTTGCCCAGGCGGAGGGGGAGCAGGCGGGTGGGGCGAATCTAAAAATAGCGTCTCGAGCCGGACACTCGCCGCGTATACGTGGAAAAAACCCGCGTTAAGTGAAAGTTCGGCTCTGGCGAGGCACCGCGTATACGGTAAATCGCGCTAAGCGAAACCGCGTTAAGCGGGGTATTACTGTGTGTGTATATATATATATATATATATATATATATATATATATATATATATATATATATATATATATATATATATATATATATATATATATATATATATATATATATATATATATATTGATAAAATCACACGGGAAAAGGGAAACAACGGAGCACCTTAGCTTTCGTCTTTATTCAAGACATCTTCAGAGTTGCCTCTGAAGATGTCTTGAATACAGACGAAAGCTAAGGTGCTCCGTTGTTTCCCTTTTCCCGTGTGATTTTATCAAGATTTATCTTATCCACGTTTTCATTGTGGATCTACCGTATATCACGGCCTATAAGACGAAATTTGAACATTAAAAAAATCTGCCCAAAGTTAGGGGGTCGTCTAAACCACCAAGTTCAAAATTCTTACCTCTTAAATATTGTGGTTTAGTGTGTCAAGAGTGGTGATGAAAACATCGTAAGCCACTCACAAGGTCTTACCACTAATTATTTTATACTGAAACTTACGTTTGGCAAGCTGGATTCAAATTAAGATTACCGGTATATTAAAATAATAAAAATGTATTATAAACCTGTCTAACATACCGTAAAAGAGATTTATACCCCTATAATAAACACAGCTATCATCACACACCCCTCCCCACGCCCCCCCCCCCATTTGCCAGTGAGGAGCCGTGGAGGTGGTCAGTAATGCATACCGGTATCGGTATATTTACTCATAATAATATTTATCTCCTATAAATAATTGATTTAAATTTTATTTTTTTCCAAAGAATATTCAGTAAATGAGTGCATTAATTCTTGAAACTATCGACGGTTAATTACAGACGCTCAAGTGATGTCACTAGTGTTTACACTACACCAGCTGGTAATATTTGATGCCATTACTTGAAGTGAATTGGCCTTATTTTAAGTAACTAACTATAAATAAATACAAAAATTAAAAAAAGATCAAAACTGAGAAATAATATACTGTATGTATGTTGTGTTGTCAAAGTAAGAGGAACAATTGTGTAAGTACGTAATATTTTTTCACTCAAATCCTAATGAAACACTACTGGAGAACATTCCTTTGTCGCAAAACAGTTTATAAATTAAAGAAAATAATTACAGTGTGTTTAATATATTACAGTATATTATAAATAAATAAATAAAACAAATAATTCGGTAAATCTATTTAAAGTAAATGGAAAATAAGCAAACATGTTATTTACCAAGACCCTTCCGCCTGGCTCAGGGTGAGATGTAGGGGAGATAAAGAAGGCTATTTATAGCCCATCAGAAGTGACCAGTACCCTAATGCACCATAAATAATTCATTGAACATTCATTTTTTGTACATAGTATATTCAGTATATATATATATATATATATATATATATATATATATATATATATATATATATATATATATATATATATATATATATATATATATATATATATATATATATATATATATATATATATATATATATATATATATATATATATATATATATATATATATATATATATATATATATTTGTGTAATAAATGTATGTAGTAAGTACATACTGGTAACCTTTTTCACTCAAATCCTAATGAAACACCACAATTAGAATACGGTGGTTGCTGTTGAATCACATGTTGTATAAATAGTCACACCACCGAGACGAGGGAACACTCCCAACACGCTTCAGTGACGTCACTAGTGTTTACACTACACCAGCGGGTATAATTTGATGACATTACTTGAAGTGAATTGGCCTAATTTTAAAAAATCAAGGATGGTTGGTAAAGGACTACTGAGTCAGTGGGTAAGTGTCACATTTGGGGTACTGGTCTTATACAGCAAATAGAGCTCAAAAGCTACTTTTTAAATGGAAATTTGGGGGGGGCGTCTTATGCACCCCGCCGCCTTATAGGCCGTGATATGCACCCCGCCGCCTTATAGGCCGTGATATACGGTAGGCCGGAACATGACACGCCACGTGCCACCAGCCCTCACTCCCTCCCTTCTCTTTGTTATGTTTATTTTCCTCTCAATGGCCCTCACTCCCTCCTTTCTGTCAGTTGGGAAAAAAAAGGTTCAAATGTTATTACATAGCATTCCTATGACATTTTTGAAGAAACATGAACTCCCATTAGCTAATAAACCGGAAAATAATGAGTTGCTATGAGCGAGAGAGGCTACGATTGGGGGCCACGGGCGCTTGTCCCCTTCTCCCTTTCAGTCTGTCCCGAGGCGCAGATCACATACTGTAGAGGTGCTTTTACCTACTTTCACTTATATGGCTCTCAGCCTTACAAATATTGTGTTACCGGGACAGTTTGTGTTTCTGCAGAAAGAGGAAAGGTTGGGGAGAACAGAATATATATATATATATATATATATATATATATATATATATATATATATATATATATATATATATATATATATATATATATATATATATATATATATATATATATATATATATATATATTTATATACAGTGACCCCTCGGTTAACGAACTCAATCCGTTCCAGAAGGTCGTTTGTTAACCTAAAAGTTCGTTACCCGAAACCATTGTTTCAATGGGTTTTTGGGTAATTCGTTCCAGCTCACCGAAAATTTCCTAAATTCAACAAAAATGGTAGAAAAGTTCACTTTCTTTGAGGTGTGTATGTAGAAGGCTCCTGGATGATGATGATGATGATGGGAATTACAATGGGGGTGGAGGAGAAGGAAGAAGAGAAGGCATTGGTGTGGAAGAGAAGTCACCCCATGGTGCCATTTCACCCATAAAATTTTAGTTCTCTTGGTGTATTTCAAGATTATTTTCTTTAAATCAACACTGTACTGCATTATATATTGTCAATATGTAAAATATATTTCAAAATGACCAATAATTTGCTTGGAAACACAGAAAAAAGCGTTTAGTTGAAGAGAGTCTCAAACAAGATGTTACCTCCAGTGAAAACAGAGAGACTAACACCTGTTTGCTGTGTTAAGAGGCTGGATGCTGCGCTTTAAACTAGTCACTTTACCTTCAATTATGTTCAATAATTGTTAAAATGACTAAAAAATTTAATATTAAACTTTTAAAATTATTGAATAGTATAAACTTCTTGATATTTACTAAAATAGTTAGGAATTTAAGCCCTAGAACCGATTAATGTATTGGCGGACTGATACTTAAGCTGGTTGCCCGGCCAGTGCAAGCGAAAACATGTTGAGGTCGGTTCGTAAGAAATTGCAGAACCTAATTTTGTTCAAGTAACCTAATTGAAGATCCTATGGAAGGCAGTTCGTTAACTTGAAATTTCAAGTAATCGAGTATGCTCATAAAATCCAGGGTCACTGTATACACACACAGCGCCACCCGCTTTACGCGGTTTCACTTTACGCGATTTCTCATATACGCGGTGCCTCGCCAGAACCGAACTTTCACTTTCCGCGGTTCATCTACCCATATACGCGTGAAGTATAATTTTTTTTTTATTTAGCTCATAAAATTCATACAAATTACCCGACCAGAATATAATTTACATTGCTGGAATTCTTACAATTTGATGATCATTTTGAATATAAACATCATAGATTTTGCATTAGACATACAAATTTTAGATGTAATGTTTACTCTGAGTAAATATGTTATCTTTTGCGCAAAATATATGACATTTATATTCAAAATGTTCCTGGTCTTACAAAGAATCCACCAATGTCAATTATATTATCCTAACTTTAGTCTGAGGTATTATTTGTTACTAAAAGTTAAAATTAGTTTTTTCACCCAACATTTCTCTGGTAGGGAGGGAAGGTGGGGGGTGGGGGGGAGGGTTGGGACCGACCCACCATCTGGTTTGGCTGGAAGAGGGGGGAAGGCAAATTGGGGTACTTTGATTGACAGATAGTGTTGTGAAGAATATTTTTTTTTTTTTATTAACTGAAGATATTTGTTTTAGCTCATAAAATTCATACAAATTACTGGACCAGAATATAATTTACATTGCTGGAATTTTTACAATATTATGATCATTTTGAATATAAACATCATGGATTTTGCATTAGACATACAAATTTTAGATCTAATGTAATAATTTGGTTTACACAAAGCAAGTATTTTATCTTTTGTGCAAAATATATGAAGTTTACATTCAAAATATTCCCTGACCTGCAAGGAATCCAGAAATGTCAATTACATTATCCTAACTTTAGTCTGAGTTATTATTTATTACTAAACGTTAAAATCTAGTGTTTCACCCAATCATTTCTCAGAGAGGTAGGGGCCAGTGAGCTGGGAAGAGGGGGGGGGGATTTGAGTCTATTATTTGAATGGACATTAACCTGGCGACTGTATTTCTCTTAAATATTAATTGTGTGAGCATACCATCATAAAATTTAGATGTTATTTTTACTACAACATAGGTATTGTGTCGGAAAAAGTGGAGTTTGGGGGTCGGGCCAGTCTCTATTGGAATTACCGGTAATCCCATATGTTCTGTTGTTCCATTTAAGCGGATTTCACTTAACGCGGTACCCTGTGGGTTTAATTGACCGCGTAAATCAGGGTACTACTGTATATATATATATTTAATGTACCTACCTGCCTATGATTGCAGTAGCCATTCATTCATTCATTGTCTTATGGTGCATATAAAGTTCATTTAACTTTTTACCATCTGGATTTTCACTCTGTCAAAATATTGAATAATATTTTCTATTGCCTCTCTCTTTCTCTCTTGGCTAAGTATTTTCATATTTTCTCCCACCAACATTCCTTATATTCTTTTACATTGTATGCATTGCTTTTCCAGTGTTTTTACAAATATTTCCTTATCCTCATCAGTGGGTTTCTGATATACTGTATATATGATAATTCTTGCATTTTATGTAAAGTGTTCATATGAGAACCCTTTTATTGACCCATTTTCTGTTTTAGGGTGATTTTAAATGATCTACTTGACTTTAGACACTTAACTTGAAAAAAATAACTAAGCTAGAGCAAAAAGCAAGATAAAATAATAAAGAATGAATTAAAAAGTTTCATTTTTAAACAAAAATCAAAGTGTTATTCTGTTTCCCTCCATATATTTCTAAAAGCCTAACATATGCTTTCCTTCAGATTTTCTTAAGTTCCTGGCATTGGTGGAACAAAAACTTAATGACATATTAATGTCACTCCATGCATTCTTCTTCTCTCTTCCTTTTCTCTGTTGCCATGTTTATGTTGAACCTACAATATCAGTTCTTTTTCATGTTGTCTAGTATTTCTTCCATCCTTTCTCTGTAAGTAGCAACATTTACTGTTACTCACCTCTTGTAGTGAATCAGTTTTCTGTTTGTGTCCTTATCCTTGGTTGTTTCTGTGTTCTGAGGCTGGTCCTTCAGTTATGAGCAAAAGTCATCCATCACTGGCTTGCTGGGCCTAGTGTGACTACTCCAGAGCCTAAATTATCTGCTTAGAGCATTGCCCAAGACGTCATGGATAGGACGTTGAGGTTGGATACTGACGTCTTAACAGCTTATTCACAAAATTTTAACAACTTTTACCATTTTGCATTCTGATTGGTTGATACTTTTTGCATGTTAATTTGACTAAATCTTGCCAATTTGATAAAATTTATTTGAGTGCTTATATGTCGGCATTACTGGGATTATAATGATAAAGCCACTGCACGTACTGCATATGTAAATGTAGTTGCTTAAAATTAGCCTACATTGTTATTTACCGAACCTTTGCCAAGCTTACGGGTATTCATCATTTCAGTTTGTTATTATAGACTTGACAAAATCAAGTTTTTGTATTATTCAGATGACCATCTTACTGCAACGGCTACCTCACTCTAGTGACCTCTTAATTGGAAAAAACTGTTTGGTTGTTTTATCTGAAATTTTGTGGAAGAAAATTGGTCCTCATCCTAAATCTCTCTTTGTCATAAAACTGAGATACAGTAACCCACCTTTCTCTTAGATCCACTTGGCTAGCATTTAGTGTTTTGTACATAAGTCTACGTAACAGGTTTTTCAGGTTGTGTTTTGGTTCAGTAAATCGTTGGTAATTGCTTTACAAGTACAGGGTATCTACAGTTTTTCAAGTCAACTTTACTGGGCTACTATTCCATATCATCAGAATAAAACGAAAATAATCATGCTGGTTGGCAAATAGAAGCTTTATTTTATTTTTATTTATTTTTTTTTGTACCGAGCTAAGCTTGAGATGTGATGAGCACAGAGGACCTGTAGAAACAAGTGTTACTTCACAAGTGTTGTTGGCAGAAGTGGCTGTTGCTTATTTTAGCTTTTTACCAACACTTTTGTACAGTACCTGTTTAATGTAAAAGCTCGGTCACATTTTCTTATGTTTCTCGTTATTCGTATATACAGGTATTAAGCTGAAAAACGGACTTAATACAGTAGTATACAGTATTTTTTTCTTAATAGCTGTATTTTAGGGACAAAGTTAATATATATATATATATATATATATATATATATATATATATATATATATATATATATATATATATATATATATATATATATATATATATATATATATATATATATATATATATATATATATATATATATATATATATATATATATATATATATATATATATATATATATATATATATTTATATACACAGTACCTGTATATATATTCTGTGGATGAATGGGTGTAGTTGTGGATAGATGTATTTGTGTGGATATGTGTGCATTCCTCATGTATTTCCACAGTTTAGAAGATAGAGTTGAAATTTGGTTGGAAGGAGCAGCTGACCTACAGTAGAGGATGATCTTGCACAATTTCCTGTCCCTCCACCCAGGCAAAGCCAGGGGACTCATACACACACTTATGTACACACACACACACAGCAGTGATGTAGTCATGATCACTACAGTATGTCTGGGACCAAGACCCTTAGAAATTGAAATTAAGATCAAAATATTTTGCAACTACAGTATAACTTATATTTATATGCCTGTGCATGAGTCAAGTTTTTTTGGAATAATTTATTTAGTAAAGAAATGGGGTCTTAGTTCATACAAGTACAGTACTGTACTGTATAAAAGTTTTGAGGGGTCGAAATATTTGGATGATTGATGGAGGGTCAGTATGATCTTAAAACAGTGAACTATTTACCTAAAAATATGGGTATGTGTGTACCAACTACCAATTTATTTGTATAATATGCAATTTCATGACACAGCACAATAGATGCAGTATGGGTAAATAAATACACACACACTTTATTTCACTTTCATTTATTGGGGTCACATCTGTTATGTCAGACGTGTTGACCATACCTACAGTAGGTAATGTAATTTATTTTTTCTATTTATAGGTGTTCATTACACTTAGGAAAAATCAACATAATCCAGGTAGTGGCTTAGTGGTTTAGGTATCTGCCCTTACCTGAACCTAAACACATTAAGTTGACAATATACTCCTAACAGACCTGGAAGTAAAGGAATGAATCTGTGGCTTTAAGAGGTATCAGGCAGATGACTGAGACCAAGATCAAAGCATCTGAGACTAAGACCTGCAGAAAGGGTCTCTAGACCTACATCACTGCTATACATGCATGGAAACATACTACACACAAGCACACTCGCATAAACATACATTCATACAGTACACATTGTAATGATGAATAACAAAATCTTGGCTCTACCTCCTGTGACCAGCTATTTTAACTATTTTTATATGTATAATTAGGAATAATTCATTAATATCAAGTTTCTTAAGGTCATATGTAATACATAAAGTTAAATTTAGGGGAAGTTGTCTCATGTTTATTTTTGTAAAGTAATTTTGAATAATAAAGGAAAGATAGATAGTAAGATAGCATGAATACATCATATTACAGTATATGTAGGTAAAGTTGATAGGCCTCTAATTCATTTTTATGAAGGAGTTTGAAAACTGACAGCAAGAAATAAAGTCTCCAAGATAGAGCATTGTGCATGAGTTTATTTTTCCACACATGATGACACTGGCAGGTCACGAGGTCCTCTCGGCCTTGCCACACTGCAGCCCAGTCCAGATGAAGCTGATTATATGGAAGTGTGTTATGCTGAAGACGCTCTCATTGCCCGGGTCAGCAGGTAAACCTCATGAAATAAACTCACAGCAGCTCATAGCTCTGGTTGGCAGCACGATGCAGTGTTACATTACTTTGCGTGTCTTGGGCAGCTCGTAGACCATTATTACCTAACCTCAAAACCACTTATTGTACTGGTGCTGCAGCGGTAACACATAACATTCTGAATTTTTAATGATGCTTGCAAATTTTGTCCCATTAATTATAACTTGACTAATGTAAAGCTTGTTGACTAACAGTAGAAATGACTGGGGTATGACTGCTACATGACTGTGGGCCCATGATTGTCCAACTAGACTTGGGTTTGTATTAAACCACATGGCTGGTGCACACCTTCTGCTCTGGTGATGGGTAATGTTCAGACACTAGGAAAGGGCTAGTTCCTGCTTGATATAGAATAGACTTTTTATTTATTTAGAGTGAATAACAGCCCTTGGTGTGATTGAAAGAATTCTATCATATTGTGTTAACAGGATGGAAGAATTCTATCATACTGTGTTAATTTGAACATGAGGATCATATTCAATAATTAACATTCTTTGTGGTAACTAAGTATAGTATCCCAGTGTTCACATTTTCTTCTGTTGCTGTTACTTTGTGTTTTGCAGTGGTCCCTCGGTTAACGAGCACAATCCATTCCAGCATGTTGCTCGTTAACCGAAAAACTCGTTAACCGAAGCCATTGTTTCAATGGGTTTTTGGGTATTTGGTTCCAGCTCACAGAAAATTGCCTAAATTCAACAAAAAATGTAGAAAAGCACACTTACTTTGAGGTGTGTATGTAGAAGGCTCCTGGATGATGATGATGATGATGATGATGATGATGATGATGGGAATTAGAATGGGGATGGAGGAGAAGGGAGAAGAGAAGGCATTGGGGTGGAAGAGAAGTCACCCCATGGCGCCATTTCACCCATAAAATTTTAGTTTTCTTGGTGTAATTCAAGATTATTTTCTTTAAATCAACACTGCACTGCAGTATATATTGTCAATATGTAAAATAAATTTCAAAATGACCAATAATTTGCTTGGAAACACAAAAAAAAGCATTTAGTTGAAGAGAGTCTCAAGCAATATGTTACCTCCACTGAAAAGAGAGAGAGACTAACGCCTGTTTGTGTGTTAACAGGCTGGATGGCGTGCCAGAAACTAGTTTCTTTACCTTCAATTATGTTCAATAATTGTTAAAATGACTAAAAAATATTAATATTAAACTTTTAAAATTATTGAATAGTATAAACTTCTTGATATTTACTAAAATAGTAAGGAATTTAAGCCCTAAAACCGATTACTGTATTAGCGGATTAATACTACAGCTGGTGGACCGCCAAATGCAAGCGAAAACATGTTGAGGTCGGCTTGTAAAAAACTCGTTAATCGAGGGATTGCTCGTTAACCGAAGTTAAGAATCTTATGGAAGGCAACTCGTTAACCGAAATCTCGTTAACCGAGGCGCTCGTTAACCGAGGGATCACTGTACTTGACTATAGTTAAGCTTTAATATTTTGTCAGTCTGGGACCAAATACATGTAGACAGTTTTTTTGTGTCTACACTGTGTGTATTTTTTAGTTTTTATTAATTTAGTTTTAAGTTACTTTAATATGACATTTTATAATTTTTTTTTTTTTTTTTTTTAGATTTCATATGCTTTATGACTTTACCATAGACAGTTATTTTATATACATTTTAACTTAGTTCATTATTTATATATATACTGTACTGTACTGTACTATATACAGGGGGTATATTTATTTACCTCTACATCATGATTATACTCAAATTAAGGACTATCTTGTGTTTTATTATTGAAACTGTATGTAACTTTTGTTATTGGAGTTAGTTGTTTTATTTACAGAAATTCTTATTAATATTAATTTATTCTTTTTATAATTTTTTATTGTTATTTGATTATTAAAGTTCAGCTTAGGGTAATAGGCGAGAAGTACAGTCAGGCTTACCGGTAATCATCTCCATCACCAGGATACTGACACTAAATTATAGTAATGCTGTACATTATCTTCCTCCATGCAAGATATTATTTCCCCTTATAAAGCTTCAAAACTATACTGTCAAGTTTCATTTAATGAACTCCTCCTCTTGCACACCATTATTATCCACCACAAGTTACACCAAGCTTATTCTCGTCTTGTAGCTGCTGTTCAGCTGTGCACTTTTACTGTCCATCATGAGACTTTTTCAGGGCAGAGCCACATGAATGTGAATATGATATGCAAACTTCCTTTTTAAATGGTACACACACACATGGAGATGAAAGAGATAGGAGCTGGAGCTGGAAGAGATAGGAGCTGGAGATGGAAGAGGTGGGAACTAAAGATGGAAGAGATTGGAGCTGGAAGAGGTAGGAGCTGGAGATGGAAGAGGTGGGAACTAAAGATGGAAGAGATAGGAGCTGGAGCTGGAGATGGAAGAGGTAGGAACTAAAGATGGAAGAGATAGGAGCTGGAGCTGGAAGAGATAGGAGCTGGAGATGGAAGAGGTAGGAAACTAAAGATGAAGAGATTGAGCCGGAAGAGGCAGGAGCTGGATGGAAGAGGTGGAACCAAAGATGGAAGAGATAGGATGGAGCCGAGATGGAAGAGGGTAGGAACTAAAGATGAAAGAGATAGGAGCTGGAGCTGGAAGAGATAGGAGCTGGAGATGGAAGAGGTGGGAACTAAAGATGGAAGAGATTGGAGCTGGAAGAGGTAGGAGCTGGAGATGGAAGAGGTGGGAACTAAAGATGAAAGAGATAGGAGCTGGAGCTGGAGATGGAAGAGGTAGGAACTAAAGATGGAAGAGATAGGAGCTGGAGCTGGAAGAGATAGGAGCTGGAGATGGAAGAGGTAGGAAACAGTAGCTAGGAATATAGTCCTGTACTGTACTGTAATACATCCATTGTTGCTCTTGGGTGTTTCAAATACAAGAGGAGGGTGTACGGCAGTTGTAATCTTTTAAACAACTTGAATGGTGATTTTTGTCAAGGTAGAGGCACTTATTAGGTCTTAAGGGTTGGAATAATGCTGTTTTGGGCACCTGTTTGCTTGCTTGTGTGTGTGATGCTAGTGTGTCTGTGCATCTAGAAATCAATGTCATGCCAACTTCAATTTGAAAAGTAGTCAGGGATTAAAGTTAGCATGACACTGATCATTAGCCTCCTAGACACTAATAAATGTACACATATACACATGCACTCAACACATACACACACCCCTGCACATACACCTGCACATACACACATACATGTACACAACATACACACACACACACACACATGTATGCACACACACACACACCTCTGTCTCTCTCTCTCAAAATATTAATGTGGCAAAAGTGAATCCTTTACCTGTATATGAGCCTGAAAAGCATAATAATTTTTTAAGAGAAAATTTGGTTAAGAAAACATTAATGATCACATGGTGTGTATATAGAAAATAGACTGTGCATATATTTCAGTTAAAAGATCTATAGTTACCTTTTGTCATATGATGTTTGTTGTACCTCCAGTCATTACGTACAGTATGTGTACGCTGTGCAGGCCAGGTACAGATCCTCGAAACTGGTCTCGGGACAATTTCTTCCTGACTACCTGAACAGATTTTACTTACACACACACTCATTCAAACTCAATTGAATGTTTGTTTTACTTCTTAAATTACAAAATAAAGTAAAAAAATCATTGTGTGTAAACTTTAAATTAAATAATACATTGAATACTATACAAGGTTTAGTTTATTTAGAAGTTAAGAGTTCCCTAAAAGCTATTGTTTATTTATTTATTTATTTATTTATTTATTTATTTATTTATTTGCATCCGAGGAGCTTCTAGCGAGTTGTGGTATTTGACAAAAGTAGTAAGTTCATAACTAATAATTGTCTGATTGAATAAATATTGATTACCTTTAGTATTTATATATATTTGTGTTAATAGAGTATTATTGTTTTCACATTGCATTTGAAACTAATGTTGGTCATTTAAACCAAAGTCTCAAGGTAACTTGTCTTACATGCTGATTGGTGTCATGTTATAATGGTTATACAACATGTGTAGTGACTTATCATCTGTTGTTTTAAGAATAAGAGTAAATAGTATTGGTGAGAGTACAGTACATGTACTTTCTTGTATACTGTACATATTGGTATTTGTCTATGGAATGATCTACCACCCTCAGTCAAACAATGTCAGTTTAGAGATGTTTTTAAAAATCATGTACATGCCGGGTAAAATATTTTTTATGGAGTAAGCTAGGTGGTGCTCAAAATCAACTAACTTTTAACTTGTACTGTTGTCATATTTGTAACTTAACGTCCTCACCTTGCTGCCAACAGTCATTTTGAACTCTGTAACAAGAACCATATTGGAAATAAGTATCGTACAGTACTGTATTACTAATACTTTGTGTTATTCTAAGTAAATGTTTGTGTATGTATGCTTTTAATGTATGAATCTTTACTAAATGAACTTCAAATTAAATCAAATTATTTGTAAACTCACTACTTTTGGCAAATGTTGGAACTCCTAGAAGCTGCTGGGACATAACCAAACCCTTTTAACTCATTTTTAGGGGACTCTCAATGTATGACTGGACTATATTTAATGTATAGTTTTATTTAAATTTTGGATATAATGGCTTCTTCTTTATTTTTTTAGTTAACTAAAACTAACATTCAACTGAGTCTGTGTGAGGGACACAGTGTGAGGAAGGAAAACTTGACTTGTCTGGTGGCAGGCCTAAGGTAACATGGATGACTCAGGAAACTGGAAAATCCTCAAAACCAGTTTGGTTTGGTCCCAGGGGTCTCGTATTTGAGGGTCTATACCTGTACCAGTAATTATGCACACTGAGGAATTATTAGTAACAGAGGTTATGTATGCACAGTACTACTGTACAGTATGTATTAATTTTTTAGGGTCTAATTGATAACTCTGGGTTATAGAAGATGCACCCTAACTAAGGTAGTGATTCTCTGGAGTCCCAGCCTGTGAGGTTTGAGGTGAAGACCTTGGCAAGACAGGGTTGGAGATGCATTTGTAACTATCAGATACAGTGATGTAATCCTAGAAGTATAAGTACAGGAACACTGTTCTGTACTGTTCTGCCGCACTCCAGCACTAGTCAGATGGCTTTGTGAATACCAGTCCTAATTGATGCACTCTCTCACTACCTGAAAAATTTTTTGCTTTGCCTATGCAAGCACAGCATGTGACTAATTCTTGGACATCCCTGTTGACTTTGGTGGTCAAAGGCACGTCAAGGCCCTGGACTAAAATAACCCCTGTGAGTGTACAAAACTCTTAAGAGACTGTACAAAGTTTATTAGCTAGGGAATGATGATGGTTCTTTAAAACTTACTTAAATTCTTGCTCAGTATTTTCGAGTACAGTAATACTAAATAATCAATTACTGGCTGTTGAAGTCTTTACTGTAACAATTTCAAGTTTACTAAATTGTGTGAGAAATTTAGTTTTTCTGAAAGAAACAATATCACTGATACAATATATGCATTGTATGTAAAAATTTAACTTATGGAAAATATTTTTCAACTACCCCTTCCCAACTTTGTGTTTCTCTCCATTTGTGGGATGTTTTGTCTCTGCCTCTGTATTAAGTTAAATTGTATATTCACTTGTTCATACGGTATTATTTTCTTGTCTGTGCTGTACTGTGTATAGAAAGAATATGCTTATTGCTATTAAAAAGTATATTAAATATTAATATTTTGTTTGCTCATAAAAGCTGTGTATAGAAGAAACATATATGATGGATTATATGAATAGTGATTTAATTTATTTTCAGTAACGAGGCTGACCCTGTTGATCTGAAAAATGTAGATGACACAGCGGACAGCTCGGCACCTAATGGAGATCTTCGTAACACTGTGATGGAAATTACAGATATTGCTAAGGTGAACATGTATAAGAGCTTTTATACTACATGGTGGGACTTGAGGAAAAGTGGAGCATTTGTACATGTTGTCTTTGACCTTTTCTAACTCTCCCGACTGTATCCCCTCTTTCTTTGAGGTTTTTGTGTCCCTTATGATCCCACTATACTGTACGAATATGGGAGGTCAATAAATGTAGATTGAGATAATATATTAAAAGAAACTAGCAACAGACATTGTGACCGACCATGGGTCAGGTTTTTAGGGCTCTTATGGTCGCTTGTTGAAAACTATTACAGCACAGTACACGTAGTTTTTTATTTTTCAGGATGGGTTGATAGGTATGTTTACACCCTCTACTGGTGTGTGTGTGTGTGTGTGTGAAGAGGAAAGGCTGTTTAAGGTGAACCCCTACTTTTACATCATAAAAGGGGTGTTAGATTCTCAACCCCTAAAATTCACACTCCTACCTTACATCTGCAAACATAAAATTCTTACATACAGTATTACAATATACAAAGATAATACAGTCAATCCTCCCATATGCCAGTCTTTGTAACTCTGAATTTGCAGGTGAAATGAACTACTGTGTTTATATATGTATACAGTACAGTAATATCTCCGTTGGCCAGAATCCCTCAAACCCGGAACTCTCCGATAGCCGGAATTGAAATTTTCTCGGAAAATCGTTCTCAAAGCCGGAATTTTCCGGATAATTACAGCTTTGGGAACGATTTTCTGGGGGGCACATTTTCTTGAAAATTCCGAGAAAATTTTCCCCATACCCGGAAAATTCCGGGGATGAGGGATATTTTTCTGGGTTTGAGAGATGAAAATCAGGCGCATTTTCTGGAAATTCCGAGAAAATTTTTCCGTTACCCGGAAAATTCTGGGAATGAGGGATATTTTTCTGGGTTCGAGAGATGATGTAATGGGCAATTCCTGGAACTTCCGAGAACATTTTTCCATTACCCGGAAAATTCCGAGGATGAGGGATTTTTTTCCCAATTTTGAGAGTCATCGCGTTACCCGGAAATCTCTGATGCCCGGAAGTGCTCTGCACCAATTGTTCCAGCCAACGGGGATATCACTTGTATATACACACAGCTTGAATAAACACAGTACTGTACTATATTGATTTTATCTCGGCTGAAGCTTAATGAAAATGTATTTTATTTTATTGTAGGAGGCAGAATCATATGAAGAAAATAACCTAGCACTTGGAAACCTGGACAAGCTGGAGGATGGGTCGGAACGGAGCAAGATCATTAATGTTACAAATGACGAGAGTCTCCCTCATGAGATTACCACAGATAATATTAGTAAGTTTGTAGGACTCATTATTATGTTGTAATTATGTTGAAAAATTTCTTACATTTATTGCTGTATAGTTTAGATTTCATTTTGTTTTATCTAATTAACCCTTTGTAGGGCAGGGGTTTCTCTCAGCTGAATAAAATTGTCTGGTATTACTCTGAATAAAATACCTAAGTGCGCCGCTGCCCTCAAAAGGGTTGCCGTAATCATCAATCAATATTACACAGTGCAGTACCTTGTGGTATTTTTTGACAAGAACCATCCCTTAATAAAAGTGTTTAGTTTGCATATACCTACAGTAGTTTCTCCTTTGAAGCAGCCAAGCATTATTTCTTATTATTTTATATATCAACCAGGTAAATAGGTAGGTAATTCAGAAACAGCAGTACAGACATAACTACAGGTTGAAACCCTTTATTCCAGTACCTTGTGGTGTGGCAACTAATATGGTCCAGTATGATTTGTGTTTTGCTGTCTTGGCATTAATTCCGCATTCATACAAAGTTTGGTTGCATCCATCAGTCTGAGCTCTCTCTCTTCTATTCTGTGCTCTGCTTTTATTTAGCTCTAATTTATCATTTAATAAAGCTTTAAAAAGACCAACAAGTGTTGAAAGTGATGGTACTGTTGTAGAGTATTGGGGTACATAATGTACATTACTGATTAATGCCCTTCGATCACATTTATTAAAAAATTATTAATGCCTGTACAGTATACTGTACTGTATTTAAAAATTTGCTTTTTTCAGTATAAATCCACCTGATATTAAGACAACATATTGGCAACCTGTGTGTTTTGTTTGTCATTGACACACAGTATACAGCTGCACCAAGCATGAGTAGATAAATACACTAATATTCCCTGCAGCTGCGGTGGACATACGACCGCCGCAGTCATACAAATTTTTTTTCAAATTACGTATTTTCGAGTCCCGACATTAGTGATCGAGCTGTGTACTGACAAAATTTTCGTTGTAATTCCCTTTAAAATGGCTGGCAAGCGTTAAAGTGAGAGTTCTCGTGGTGCTGAGAAGAAAAAGAGACACCCATTTTAAATTGTCTATGTATTATTTTCGCATTTTCAACTTACGACCAATTCGACTTACGGCCTGGTCGTCGGTCCCTAACCCCGTCGTAAGTCGGGGACTGACTGTATTATAAATCACAGTGTCTGTGTATCTGTATGTTTGGTTGTGTGTCTATATTGCTATCTACAGCTACAGTATTAAAGATAAAAAAGCTGAAATATGGTATGGTAATGCCATGCACCCCAGAAGTGTCTCAAAGGTGAAATTTTATGGGTTGGCCCTGCTGGGGCTGACCCCCACCCCTAAAGGTGGAATCCCTTCATTAAAACATATCTAAATTAAGGAAGTTAAACTCCCACCCTCAAATGTCTAATTTGTCCCCCCAATTTGGTAACTTTTAGCCTTTAACCTCTTTGTTAGCTTCATGTGAAGTGAAAACTAGTTAAGCCAAAAAAATTAACCTGTCATTTTTGGTTTGAGAATTAAAGACTTGCAGAATTCCCATGAAATTTATTGTGGTATCCAAAGGGTTAATAGAGAAATTCCTCACTCAAGAGAATTGTTTCTATACTACAAATATTCAAATGACTCTCCAGTCTTTACATTCACATTGTCTATTATATCTCTGTCCAGCCTAATTGTGTCATGTTAATAGAAGGATTGTTAAAGGAGACTGGCTTGTATTTGTAGCTTCTCCAAGTGATGACCTCAGTGAACGTCGGAGTAGCAACTCAAGCTTGACATCTGTGACTTCGCGGGGGTCCATCATGTCCCCTCCAGAGTTTAATGGAGGATCTGGTGGTAATTCAGCAGCAAACCTCACCAGCAAGATGTATTCACTGAAGGGAAGGTTGAGTGGTGCCTTCAGCTACTGGACTGGCAAAGAAAAATCCCCAACACACGAAAAACCTTGTATGTAGCTTTTTACTATGTAGTAATACAGCTTGATTTTTTTTTTAAAGACATATGTCCTGAATGTAATACAAAAATTCATGTATATTGGTGAGATTTCTACTTTGCTCCAAACAAAAATTACAGGAATTCCCTGATTTACAAAGGTTCAGTTTAAATAAAAAATATACAGTCAACCCTCACTTACGCGGTTAATACAACCCACAGGGTACCGCGGAAAGTGAGAAACGCGTAAAGTGAACAACATAACATATGGGATTAATTGAAATAGAGACCGGGCCGACCCCCAAACTCCACTTTTTGACAACACACAACTATGTTGTAGTAAAAATTTTATCTTAACTTTATGATGGTATGCACACACAATTAATATAGAAGAGGTTAGGTTAGGAAAAATAAAGGTTAGGTTGGGAAAACTAAAAGTTAGGTTTAACACTTACGTTAGTAGAAGAGATGGGTCGGCATACGGGGATGGAGGCTGGTTCCGAGGCAGAGGGCAGGCTACTGGCCCTCAGGTGAGTCACCATCACTGTCATCCACACTTGTCAGGGCCTCCCTGACAAATCCCTCAAAGTCATCTTCACTGTCTCTACCTCTGTCACTATCACTGGCTTGGGCTGGCTGTGGTGGGTTGCGGGCGAAGAACTCTGTTATGCTTTGCTGACGGCTGGTGTTTATGTTGTCGTGATAAACCTTGAAGTAGGGCTCCATAGTCTGCAACAGCTGGGTAGTGAAGATTTCATACCTGTTTGCGTCAGGGTCATCGGAAAGGAGGAGCTTGACTTTCTCGATACACTCGATGGCACCCCTAACATTACTATGGGATAAGCGGTGTTCTTCTTGGGATGACGCACCACCTGCCTCTTCACTGACGTCATCATCATCTACCATCTCGTTGGTAGTCACATCAGGATCCCTTATCACCTCCAGGATGTCGTTGTTGTTGATCTCAGAGAAGCCTGCAGCTGTAACACACTGCGCAGCTTCTCTGGCAAGGTCCACTGCTACTGTAACAGTCTGAACCTCACCAGTCACAGATTGACTCTGCCTAACGGCCGGAATGCCTTGCAACACATGTCTCCATGCGTGACGAACAGTTGCTACAGACAGCTGATCCCATGCCTCCACCAAGAAGTCCACAGCTTTCTTGATGTTGAATATTCTCCAGAATTGTTTGAAAAGTACTTGTTGCTCTGCCAACTGTTGATCCTTGTCGTCTTCGCTCTTGCTATCGGTGGTGGTGTCACTCAGGTTACGCAACTCTTCCCTGGTGTTGGTGTAGTCGTTCAGGAGCTTGAATTTTTTAGTAGAGAATGCAGCTTTTACATTACAGATTAACTCTTGGTCCATGGGCTGTAATAGGGACGTATTGTTGGGAGGAAGGAAGACCACTTTTACGTTGGGGTGACGATCTAACAGTAGGGGTGAGTGTCCTGGTGCGTTGTCCAGCAGCAACAAAATCTTGAATGGCACATTCTGTTGCTCACAGAATTTCTTTACATCGGGAACGAAAGTCATCAAACCAGGAGAGGGACAGTGTAGAGAACATCCACGCCTTACGTGCGGTCAGCCAGTGGACATTTAGCTTGGTCATGTCCATGCTCTTGTAGGCGTGCGGCTTGCGTGCTGTGTGGATCACCGATAACTTGAGCTTACAGGTACCGGAGGCATTGGTGGTAAACAGGACGGTGATGCGCTCCTTCTGCAACTTCCGGCCCCGAATCTTGCTGGCATTCTTCACAACGAAGGTCTTGGAAGGTAGCTTTTTCCAAAAAAGACCAGATTCGTCCATGTTAAACACCTGGTCGTCGGTGTACTGTCCTTCCTCCATAATCTCACGTAAAAACGGAGGAAATTCCCTAGCCGCAACACGGTCAGCACTAGCTTCTTCACCACCAATGTTGATATTGGTGATCTTGTTCCTCATCTTAAACCTCTGTAACCCCCCAGAGGAAGCACTAAAGGGTTTGGGCTCTGTAATTCCCGTCTTTCGTGACACTGCAGCATACAGTTCACGTGCGTACTCCTTAACAGAGCTCGTGTCCACCTCCATGTTCCGTAGCAACTGACGCACCAAGTAGCTCACAAGTAATTTTTCCGTCTTGAGAAGCACCTGGTTGTGGAAATACTTGATCATAGAAGCACCTGTAGACTTTGTGATGTTCATGTGCTCCTTTATCTTGGCTGCATCCTTCTTTATCATCCGGATCATAGATTCGTTCACACCATGCTGGCGCGCCAAATCAACCTGTCTTGTTCCTTTCTCCAACTCTTGGATGATCTTGTACTTCACCTCGTAGCTTAAGGAACGTCGTGTCTTCTTTGGCTTAGGGCAGCTGGGTCCAGGCAAGGAAAGGTTTCTCTCTGGGGGCGGCGGTCCGGCGGAAGCCATTTTACAGAACAATGGATGCACGATTACACGGTGTGGCCTGGAGGGATGAAACTGCCGCGGCTAGGTCAAGCTTCGTCTTTCCTCCCTCCCTCCCTCCCTCTCTCTCCCTCCCTCCCTCCCTCCCTCCCCCGGGTGGACACGTCATATTACTTTAAACCAATTACAGCTAGCAGCGGAAGGAGGTAGGGATGCATGGCCAATCACAGTCCGATACGTCATATGACGTCACTGATAACGCAACAGAGACATGCACTGCGCAACCTTACCGCGCGGCTTGCCCAGGCGGAGGCGGGAGCAGGCGGGAGGGGCGAATCTAAAAATAGCGTCGAGCCGGACACTCTCCGCGTAAAGGGGTACACGCACCGCGGAATGTGAGCATCCTGGGTTTCGGCAGGGTACCGCGTAAACGTGGAAACGCGGAATGTGGGACCGCGTAAAGTGAAGGTTGACTGTATATATATATATATATATATATATATATATATTATATATATATATATATATATATATATATATATATATATATATATATATATATATATATATATATATATATATATATATATATATATATATATATATATATATATATATATATATATATATATATATATATTGTCCCATGATTCAATTTATGAATGAACTATCCAAACTTATGAAGAAAAATCACCTCTTTCGTTATTTTATAAAACGTAAATTGAAGAAATACAGTGACCCCTCGTTAAACGAACACCTCGGTTAACGTAATTTCGATTAACGAACTGCCTTCCATAATCTTCAATTCGATTAACGAAAAAAATTCGGTTAACGAAGTTCTTACGAACCGACCTCAACATGTTTTCGCTTGCACTGACCGGGCAACCAGCTTTAGTATCAGTCCGCCAATACATTAATCGGTTCTAGGGCTTAAATTCCTTACTATTTTAGTAAATATCAAGAAGTTTATACTATTCAATAATTTTAAAAGTTTAATATTCAATTTTTTAGTCATTTTAACAATTATTGAACATAATTGAAGGTAAAGTGACTAGTTTAATGCGCGGCATCCAGCCTCTTAACACAGCAAACAGGAGTTAGTCTCTCTCTGTTTTCACTGGGGTAACATCTTGCTTGAGACTCTCTTCAACTAAATGCTTTTTTTCTGTGTTTCCAAGCAAATTATTGGCCATTTTGAAATATATTTTACATATTGACAATATATAATGCAGTGCAGTGTTGATTTAAAGAAAATAATCTTGAATTACACCAGAGAGCTAAAATTTTATGGGTGAAATGGCGCCATGGGGTGACTTCTCTTCCACCCCAATGCCTTCTCTTCTTCCTTCTCCTCCACCCCCATTCTAAATCCCATCATCATCATCATCATCATCATCATCATCATCATCATCATCATCATCATCATCATCATCATCATCATCATTATCATCATCATCATCATCATCATCATCATCATCCAGGAGCCTTCTACATACACACCTCAAAGTAAGTGAACTTTTCTACCATTTTTGTTGAATTTAGGAAATTTTCGGTGAACTGGAACCAATTACCCAAAAACCCATTGAAACAATGGTTTCAGTTAACGAACTTTTCGGTTAACGAACGACCTTCTGGAACGGATTGAGTTCGTTAACTGAGGGGTCACTGTACTTAAATATTGTTTTTGTTTTGTTTTAATACCAATATGCTTGCAGTACGTACTTATTTCACTAACTTACGTCATCATTCTCTAACATTTAATATTATTAAGTCTACAAATAAGCTTTCCAGGTGTCATCATTCTCCTACAATAACCATATAACTAATTTTCAAACTCCCTCAAGACAAGTAGACTTGTCTCCACTGGCACAGTTATTCAGCCAGTTACTTTATTTTCCAATTTCTCCTTATTTACTCTCATTTAATATTTGAGGCGTCCCGCATCGTAAGGTGCATTCAGACCATCCGAGCAAAACTCGTTTTTTGTTGGAAAGCACTATTTTCAGCCTAATTCTATACGATAGTAGTTAATAAGATATCCTTACTACACTGTAAATAAGGTTGAAAGCCCTTTGAAAATAGGGTAGAACATTGATTTGTGGCAGACAGGAAATTATGGGCTTGGCTTTCGTGTCGTAAGGTGCTCTCATCCCGTCAATGAGTGAGTGAGAGGAGCGGGCGGCCAATGACAGTGGCCAGCCTACAGCCTCTTCCCCCATCTCAGCCAATGACAGTGAGCATCACGGCCCCTCCAGCGGGCGGGATCTACACTCTGATATCGATTAAAATAAAAAAAGCCTTAAGTGGGTGGGAGTTTTGTTGCTTCAAGTCAACATTGCAACAACCCAGTATGTACAGTAGCTAAAACAACTATCTGTGCATACTTTGTGGGAAACAATATGAGACCATGGACTATAAATTTTGGTATATGAGGGCTGTCACTAGTCACACATAAGATTTCGGAACATATCGACCCCCACCTGCACATACAGCTGTTTTAGCTGCTGTACATTACTTCATGATGCACTACCTGCCTTCTGCAAGCACAGTCCTTTAGCTTCAAAATGTATGAAAAATGAATGATGTATCTCAAAAAACAACAAAGTTATGCATGCTTGAAGTGGGAAAAGTTTTAAACACGTTTTTTTTCGGTTTCAAATTTGGGCGCGAATAACACATACGATGCAGGGCGCCTCATATGGCAAATTAAACATAATTAAATTATTCTTGAATTTCATTGGTAATTATGTACAATAAAGATGTTCAGTTATAAGAGAAAGTAATTTGGAAGTGAACAAAAGTTTAGAGGTGTGGATAATGCAGGCAACACATAAGCTTGAGTGTGGTGCCAGGTGACTGACGGTAGTATTCGCGCCATGTAAACAAAGCAACAGGAATTTGGGGTGACGCATTAATTCATTAGGGGTCAAGCATTTTTTTTTTTAGAACGTATCTCTAATTATAGGATGAAATTTGTGTAAGATTTTTATTTTTTTAACATGAACTTATTTCAACTTTTATGGTGGGAGTGTATAGGAAAATGGGAAACAGCATTTTCCTGCAGTTGGTAAAACAATGATTGACAAGGGTTGGGTCCCATAGGAAATAAGGGGTTTGGGGAAGTGACCCCAGAAAGATTCCTAAAATCCTTTCTTGTACAGCTCAGGGTTTAGAATAAGTACAGGGTTTACCTGTATGCAATACAGTATTATTTTTTTTTTATATTACAGCATACTCTAGAAAAATGCTATACAGTACACTGCAGGTATTTACAAAACTAATGGAACAGTCTGCCCGATGCCTTGTGCAGACTGGCCTCAACACTCCCCTACCAACAGAAATGTACACTTGAAAATTCTATATATAATTGGTGGGCCTGTCAGTAGGGTTATATCTGCATCATAGTCTGACAACCACACTTATTAGCTACCCCCAAAGTGCACACACTCATTGATGTAACTCATGTTTTTGTGATAAAAAGCCATTTAGCATATAATATGAATGATGACAATAAGCACATTTATTTATATTTAAAGAGGTTGAAGAAAAAACTTGGTCTAGATCTGGTAGATGATGACAAATTGTTGTTTGAGGAATATATCTGATGAAGTAATTAAAATAAACCACTTGGTAGTCCTGGTCCAGTAAACATTCTCATGGCACTGGGGTAGAAATTCCTGAGGTAGCCATGGAAACTCATGGATACTTAGAAGTGGAGGATGTGGTTGGTAAAACACTGTACAATATAGAATATAAAGTGTGGAGAGTTATAACCACAGTTGGTAAATGTGTTGTTGGTGAGGGATCACTGTACTGTAATTGGGTATATGCCAGTGTGTAAACAACGCTTGCTTCACAAGCATCGAGAAGGCTCTCGTTGATTCACTTGTACAGTACATTTAAATTTTTTTTTTGATAGCATTGTGATAAAATGAAACACATTCCAATAATTGAGTCTTTGATCATAAAAATTTAATTGCAATCCAGTAAATTGAAAATGCATTCAGCAAATTTCCAATAAACAAGGACTACTCACAAATGGTATTATTGTTTTCACTCAACAGCTTCAACAGCAACTCCTAACCCATCACCTAGTGAACCAGGAGATGATATCCCAGTTTCCCCAACCACTGGTGGCTCCCTCTCTCAGGAACCATTACCACTTGAACCTGAAAATATGCTCGCATCATTCCAGTCACCACCTGAAAAATTTGCTGCTCTCATTCCATCAGATTGTGGGCTACCACTTGAGATATTTACCAAGGTTTGTGGAAGTTTATGGTTCATGTAAAATTCTGCTGATTGTTCTTAATTCTTACTTTTTTTTCCCCAAATGATTGCAAGCCCATTTTCTCATCATTGCAGGGTGGTCAGAATCAAGAGCAACACAGATGCTCTTTCATACAGTACACTGTCATTTTCAAATATATTCCAGGATGTTCTTCCCCATAATTTATTCGATACTGTAATTATTTTTAATAATTTAATGTGATTTATTGTGTGTGTTGCAGGGTAACTTAGTGCACCCGTACCTATCATTACAATATTTGGATGTCTTGAGTGCTCCAACTTCTCGAGCTTTCCTGGTAGGAGCTTCCAACACTCTCTTCATCCACAAGAAACATCTTTATGATGTTCTTGTACAGGTGAGAATTTTTTTTCTTTCTGAGATGTACTGTAGTGTTAGACAAGCAAAAAATGTAAATACTCCTGTAGTTTAAACATTATTAATAGTCCCTTTTTAAGGAGATATAGTAATGATACAGTATTCCCTATATTCATTAGGGCATTTAAATTATGATATTCATGAGCTGTTTTTTTTAATGTTGGGGAGAATTTAGTAGATTTCTCAACATTATAATTTTACACTTTGCTGTACCGGCATTTTTTTTTTATGATAAAGTTCTGTCCATGAAAAACCACTTGTAAATCAATATTTCATAAAGCAAATGTGATTTTCCCATTGACTTTCATAATAAAATTGGGAAAAAAATCGGCCTCAAAAACTTACTTATAATGGCATCAAAGACTTGTAAGCATGCAGCTAATGGTAAACAAGATTTACATTATAAACTAACAATAGTATAGTCACATAATTTTATTTACTGAAAATTAAAAGGAATACGTATATAGAAGAAAATGTGATTTGACCTACAAATTATCTTGGTATGTTAGTACAATACATAATATAAATGTTACTGAACAGCATGGTAGTTATTGAGAGATTAAATATTGAATGCTACAGTACACACATTCATTTTAAAATCTTTCATTGTACACCATACATGTACAGGTATTGTTATTTAGCTGGATAATGTAAACATCGGTGTACTGCCCCCACAGCCGGGATCCTTGGGTCATTGTCTGGTTAATGATTCCTGTACCGGTCCTGTGAGCCAAGATGACTACAACAATTTCAATATGTTCCTTTTAGCTTACAGTAGTGAATTTTAGTTTTTGTCTATGCAGTATATATATATAGATTATTTGGTGTTTAGTGAAATACTACAGGTTACACTTTTTTATGTAATTTAGAATAGATTTCACACCTATGTAATTTTTCTAGTTATATTTAACTTTGTTCCTTTATTTCAACAGTTCAAAACAGATAATTTTTGTAAATTGATATTTCATATATTGGGGGATGTCTATAGCTATTTTGTACTTTTTAGATTAGATTTTGATTTCATATTAAACACTAATTTGGAAATCAGTAAGTTCAGGTGTAAGAACTTATCAATAAGAAATTTGTTCATTTATTTTCATCCTGTTTTATTAATTTGACTTTAAAGTTGTCATCTTTATTTTATCATCCTGTATGACCATCATCCATAACACACAACTAATTTTTGTATTATCTGGAAGAGATAAGTGAAGGAGTTGGTAATGGAAGATGGACTAGGAGGAGAATGGATGAAGCCAGAGATAGATGAGTAGCATGGAGGCTCTTGTGTCATGTCCCTTCCAACTTTACCCTGAGGACAGTGTGTACAGAAACAAATTAATTGTAGTTATTGATTGTAGACAGATTTAGAAACACTGCAGTCCCCTATTAGTTAAACTTAACCTGGATTTAGTGTTTATTAATTGTCCTCCATCCTGGCGGAAACAGACTAATTTGGTGTCCAGTTGATGCTTTGGTGAATTTGCTTAACATTTATATGTAATGTAAAGCCAGGTATGGATAGATTTGTTAGGTGTAGTCGACCTTTGTCTTTGTTAATGAAAGTTCAGTTTTTAACAGTACAGTACAATGATTTGTAAATTGTAAACAGTAAGGGTACTACGATTTCTTCAAGCCTTTTCTGGTTGGCAGGGGATGGCGAGAACCAATAGCAAGATAGATTTTCCTCCATCAGTTACTTGTGTTTGTTTTTTTTTGCTGCCATACCAGATGTGTTCAGCTGTGGGGTCAACCTTTTACAACAAGGCCATAAGATATCCATTAGGCTGGTCTATGCTGCTTCATACATCACCCCCTTTACAGTACAATATTGTTGAATTGCCATATATTTTTATTTTTTATTTACATTTTCTTGATATTATGTGAGGTTCATCTTCTATAGCTTGAGGAAGGCAAGATAGAGATACCTGATCCAGACCTGAAGCGCCAATTAAGCCTTTCTACTGAAGATCTCCGTTTCGCAGAGAACATTGTTCGACAGGTATAGTAGCTCAGTATTAGTACTGTATAGCACTCTTTATAAAGAACAGGAGCATTCAAGTTAATGACATTGATTTATCATAGCCAAGTTATAGAAATTAGTGGTCTAATTACAAAGCCAGAATATTTTCATGTACAAGACTTAATGTTGTTCATGACCGCAAAAAACTAAAGACAGGTTTGTGTGGTTGGGTAAACAGAGGTTGGGAGTGATGTACCAGGAACTGTAAACAAATGGTCTCCTGTACCTCATTGGCTGTCTCTGTGGTTGATATCGTGAAAGAAAAGTCATCAGCTCATTATTGATTGTATAGACTTTACCAGTGATAATTCTTTAGTTTGAACATTAGACATCGACAAATATTGTCGACATAATATTCATGGTATTTAGTAAAGTAGATTTTCGGTTGACAGATACTTTACTGTACAGTACTATATTCTTACAAGTACAGTATTTAAGAAAACTTGAAAGGAAGGTAAGCATTAGAAAAGGCAAGGTTTCTTAATATTGATTTTTTTTTTTTATTCTAGGTGGAGGCAGTTAGTGCAACCTTAAACAACAAAGCTCCCAATGGCACATCTCCCATAAAAAACCACCCAGATGTTTTCCTGGAGGGCGTTGGCTGGGTGGGCGGTGAGGAGTGGCTGCGTTACCAGTTTAAAGTTTACCTTCTCTCCCTCTTACGATCGTCTGTCTGCCCAGGTGAATATGGCAAGAATGTGATAATTCTCATCTCATAAGGATTTTTCTAATCATCTTTTTTTTTCAGTCTATCTTTCCTATCATATTTCCACCACCAGCCTGTCTCTATGGTTGACACACCTAATAAGCAAATATAAAAGCTTACCTGACCTGACTTAACCTAACCTAATGATAACTGTAATATAATGTATAATGAAATGATTCCAGTTTTGTGAATATATCCCTAGTTCACCACATACTGACCAGAGTTCACCTGACATCTTTACTTGCCAGAGGGTAGTCGTGAGTGTGAAGTATTCAATGGAAGCTTTATGTCTGCCTGGAAAGGAACCCACAATTATCGTGTGTGGATGGCATCAGGCCCATACCCGACCTTGATGGAGCTGACCCCGGGGCATCCTCATGCTGGCAACCTCTCCATGAATGACATGAGAATTAGGCTCTCACAGTAAGATTTTTATTTTTTTTTGGGGGGGGGGGGGCTTCTCTGTAATAATTTATCTACACTGGTTACAGGTATCCCTCACTATATTTTGGTTTAACGATAGTAAAGAAAAATACACCTTTATTTCAGTGGCGTACTGTGGTTGTACTGTTAAGGCATGCAGAACACCACATATATCAGTTATCAAATCAAATATCAAGTAGTATATGGTCTTTCTCTAAATAAGGGTTGTCAAGCTTTTATAAACACCTAATTTCTTAAATTATATCATTGGCATTTGACAAAGTATCTATTAGAAATCATTAAATAATGGGTGTAAAAATACTTACGGCAAAAGAATATTAAGCTTTCAGTGTGATCTACAGTAATTTAGAAATAAGTACTGTAGTTTAAAAAAATTATTGGGCATCATGCACAATGCTGGCCCTCTGTAAAGTTGCCAATGATCTTATTGGAACATTTAAATACAGTGGGGTATGCTATAACGAACGGATCCTACTACGAATATTCCTATAACGAACGGTTTTACCTATAAAATTGAGAATGCTATAACGAACGAAACTCCTACAACGAACATTATTTAAAATTTTTATTTTTTTTTTAATAATTTATTGTTTTTTATTACAAGTATTAATGATATTCTTTATTTCAGGGGTTTAGATGCATATTTATGCACTTTTTTACAATTTTTACAATTTTATTATATTTTTCAGTGTTAAGTGGTTGTATTTGGGGGCCTGGAACGGATTAATCCTATAACGAACGAATGCTATAACGAACAAGGTTCTAGAACCAATTAGATTCGTTATAGCATGCCCCACTGTAATTAGTAAATATTTTTATTTATATGATCCTGTTATTATTTCAAGTAAAACAGAAAACTGAATAACTTCCCAAGTGAAAAACTATAACTGAAAGTGGACTGTAGGGTTATTTAGAAATATTAAATTGATAATGAGGACCACTTTTGTCCAGCTGGTCTACATAGCCTTTCGACAAGTGAATGTAGTTCTCGAATTGCGTGCATTTGTACCCATTACATTTTCAGAAACCTTATTAAATAGCCACTCTTATGGAACAACAACTCGTAGGTAATATAATATCACCATATAATATAAGACTTCTTGCTTATTAAAGGAAAAAGGTATTAAATTTGACTAAAATGGCTCAAATTCCTTATGCTCCAACACAATAAAGTTCATTTTAGCATGTTATTGATAGGATGGTTATGTTATATGTCCATTGAGGACATGTGGCTTATCCTTCTGCATGCATTGAGGGACGCTAGGTTCTCAACTTTCCTGAGTGAAAACTGTGAAGACTAAAATTAAATCTAGTATTATTGAAGATACTATTTAAAAATATATTTTGCTTTCTACTAGGCATGCAATGCATGCCTAGTATTCATTAAGAACATGCCACTGCTTTATTTCTCTTAGTGATTGTCTTTTATTGTAAAAACTTTGTTTACAAGCCTATGGGGTCTTTCAATTTCACCTCCCTGATTCAACAGAATTCTCTAGCAATTTCTTGAACTTTCCAAGTGATATGCCCTATTTAGAGGTGCCAAGAAAGTGATCAGCAAGTTAAATAAGCAGCAGCAATACCCTGAGTGGTAAGATATCACACTAAGCCGATGGCCATCAGTAGAGTCTTAAGACTATCTCAGTTGACTGTTTTGTTTTTCGTTAAATTGTTGCCTTTGTATCCTTTTTTTTTTATGTAAGTAATATATCTCCCAATGGAATAATATGATAATTTTTTAAGATAAAATTTTCAGGCGTGCAACCCAGTTATGAATCGAGGGATACCTGTATTCAGTTAATTGTGTACAGTCATGCGCCGGTTAACGTCCTAGATACGTTCTTGGAAACGTGACGTTAACCGAAATGGACGTTGTCCGATCATCACATAAACTTTTTATTTATACTTATGTGTATGTGGAATACTATATACGTACATATACACTTTTACTGTTAAATCACTAGTGTAATGTGATACAGGTGATTAATTTTTATCTCTTGTGCAAAATACATGACGTTTATATTAAAATTATTCACTGTTTTACAAGGATTCCAGCAACGCCGAGCAGATGGGAGAGAGGGTGGGAGCGAGCAAGGGGGCGTGGGGGGAGGGGAGGTAGTACGTTTGACAGTTGGCACAGGCCCAGGTCTAAAGCGTGTATATTTATCAGTTCTTAGGTGACTAAGCTTCTCTCTTATAAAAAGCCAGTGAAATGACCTGGGTGAATATAATTAACATAGCTGGGATTCTTGTAACATACTGATTAATTTGAATATAAACATGCTATAATTTGCACTAGACAAAACAATTTTAGTACCGTAATCAAATTAGTACATGTGCACTCCAGCTTTGCACTAAGAAATCTATGTAAATCTACCCAAAAATACAGTTGAAAAACTTTTTTATAAAATGTACTACAGTACTGTACACTAATGTACAACAATTTTTATCTCTTGAGCAAAATATATGACGTTTATATTCAAATTATTGGCTGTCTTGCAAGGATTCCAGCAATGCAAATTATAATCTCCTAACTTTAGTCTGAGATATTATATAAGATAAAAACTGTAAGCCTAAAAGCCTGGCTGGGGGGGAGGGAGCCAGAGGGAGGGGTTGGGGGGGTTGAGGTGATAAGTTTGAGGCGAAGGTCTCTGTGTGTTTATTTAACAGTCCTACTAAGCTTCTCTCATTTTAAAATGCCAGTGATATGACCTGGGAGAATATAATTAACATAGCTGGGATTCTTGTAAGATACTGATTTATTTGAATATAAACATGTTGTAATTCGCACTAGACATAACAATTTTAGTACCGTAATCAAATTAGTACATGTGCACTCCAGCTTTGCACTAAGGTCATTTATTTCTTTTACGTTTCTTTTAGTATGGTGTGTGCATGTAAATGGATGAAAATAAATGAAGAAATTTATGTAAATCTACCCAAAAATACAGTTGAAAAACTTTTTATTATAAATGTACTACAGTACTGTACACTAATGTACAACAATTTTTATCTCTTGAGCAAAATATATGATTTATTTCAAATTATTGGTTGTCTTGCAAGGATTCCAGCAATGTAATTATAATCTCCTAACTTTAGTTTGAGATATTATATAAGATAAAAACTGTAAGCCTAAATAAACCCCCGGTTGAGCAGATTAGGGAGGGAGGGACGAGAGCCAGCGAGGGGTGGGGGGTTGAGTGATAAGTTTGAGCCGAAGGTCTCTGTGTGTTTATTTAACAGTCCTACTAAGCTTCTCTCATTTTAAAATGCCAGTGATATGACCTAGGAGAATATAATTAACAACTGGGATTCTTGTAAGATACTGATTTATTTAATATAAACATGTTGTAATTCGCACTGACATAACAATTTTAGTACCGTAATCAAATTAGACATGTACATCCAGCTTTGCACTAATTTATTTTACGTTTCTTTTAGTATGGTGTGTGCATGTAAATGGGTGAAAATCTAACAGTTGAAAAACTTTTTATAAATGTACTACAGTATTGTACACTAATGTACTACATTTTTTATATCTTGAGCAAAATATATGACGCTTATATTCAAATTAATCTCTGTCTTGCAAGGATTTCAGCAATGCAAATTATATTATCCTAACTTTAGTCTGAGATATTATATAAAATAAACATAAAGAAATCACCAATCTTTTATCTTGAACACGAGGGTGGTGGGAAGACAGCGGGGGGTTGTAGCGTACTGTATGTGGCCAGTTGTCAATTCTCTTTGTATGGGAACACAAACGTACGTACATGTAGATATCTCACACTCAGGAATGAGGTAGGATAGAAACTCACAATGCGCTTTCTGTATACAGTATATATTGTTGTACAGCGCAGTGCTTAGGAGTGACTAGGTAAGGAGAAACTTGCTCAGAGGTCCTGTAGGGCGAGGAGGTTTCTGAGGAAGCTGAGTGGTAAGGAGCTGTGAGAGATGTTGCTGGTCCGGTAGCCGAGTGTAGAATGGTCTCCCTGGCCAGGCATGGCCGTATTTATACAATTTACAAGGATCAGGATTTGGGGTGAGCGTAGCGAGAGGGCCAATCACAGCGGCTTAAGCGTAAGGTGTGAAACGCTCTGATCCTGAACCGGAGGTTGAAGGTCGAGACTAGGTCAGCGATCGTACCCCTGCGTCCTCTGCATAGACCTAGTCTCTCAGCGTAGCTGGCTGTACGCTGATTGGCTGGTAGGCGCGTGGCCGGAGCTCAGTTGGGAGTTGTAGGGGAGAGGAGCCACTACAAGGTGACAGAATGTCTGGCGTTTGTTTGTTTATTTATTTGAGATAAGATTTGACAGTTGGCGCTGAAGGCCTGCCTGCGTGTTTATTTATCATCACTTAAGAGTGACTAAGCTCTTCTCATAATTTTCCACCCAAACGACCTGGGTGAATATAACTTACATTGGAGGGATTCTTGTAAGATAGTAATTTATTTGAATGGTTTTTTTTTTTCAATTTAAATTTTAATTGTTTATTCCTTGACAGAGGAAGCGGGATCCTAGTGCTGTCACTTGGTACCCCTGTACCATAACACCAGAAGCAACTGGCCAGTGTCACAAGTATATACAGTACAGTCATTCCTTGGTTATCGCGCCTAATTGGGACCCCACCGATAACGAAAGTACAGAACCTATGGGATTTATTCTAATTGGTTCATTTACCCAAGACCCAACCCCAAGTTTCCCATTTTACGACCATTTAGACCCACTAAATATATATAAAATGTTATGGTAAATATCATAAACACACATGGGCATGGCCAGGTTTATTACAAAGTGATGAAAAGGGTACGCTTAATACTGTAGTCCACAAAACATGTAGCTATGCTTTTTTTATTTGGTCCCCCGTCATACGAGTCCGTTTTCTCTCACATCAGGACGCCTGAGTCCTCCGTTTTCTCTCTTAATCTTAGAGTGCACCAGAAATTTTACTATTTTTAGTAATGCCACAGAATTTGAAATTGCAACCCCAATTGCAACTGGGGTTGCAATTGTTGAGGCAACTAGATATGTCTGATTACAGCAAATGTGTTATTGTCAATTTGTAGGTGAAAGATTTTATCCTCAATAGATGTAGGTTAACATTTCACCTGTAGGCAAATGCTTAAAAAACCTAAGGAAGCATATTCCTTTAACACACAATATCTGACCAGTATGGGGAGGATCATCATGTCTCGTCAGGGGGTCGTGGAGTGGTGGTCCAGCAGGCGTCACTTTTTTTTTGTTTTTTTTTGGGGGGGGGGCCACGGACGTATATGCGATCGGACGTTGTTCGGTCGGACATTAACCGGCGCATGACTGTAGTTATGTTAGGGGTCCAAAGTTGGTACAGTACTATTTTTGAAACCTGTGTGTGTTTGTATGCAAAGGAGACACTAATATTATTTAATTTTAATTTATCATTTCACATCTTGTCAGCTCACTGGCTGTTTGGGGGGTTGGTCCATTTTTTTTTACTTTCTTTTGAACTTTATTGTCCAGTGTTAGTACAGGAGGAAACTAAAGTACCTGTGCTGTACCCAGAGGAAGCCTGGAATGTTTGGTAGGGTCTCACTGGATAACACCCTTCTCACATCTGTCCAGGGTCAGGACTCAAACCCAGGTCATAGTAGTGAGAGATACTGCACACACACATATCTCTGTACCACCAACAAATCAGTGCCATGCCAACTTCAAACCATAGAACTTAAACATGTATGATAAATAATGTCAAATCCTGTCAAGAACCTTTGACCTGTGTTGGAATAGAATAGTTACGTAAGAACAGGTTCCCCCTACTTCTTCCGGACCAATATTCAATTGCTCCAAATCAATCACTTATGTAATTATTTATTTATTTATTTATCTATCTATTTTTAGTACCATCCAAGGTCTAGACAAAGGCCGGCGCATCAATCAAACTCTCGCCACCACCGGCACAGCTGTTGTCAAGACCAAGGAGGCTGTAGGTAAGTGGTTCTGTATTTATATCCTTTTTTCTTCTCTGGACAGATTTTTGTAGTAGGGTGGAACAGATTTATGTAGGAGGAAAAGGGATAGATGTTCAAAGTTGGGTGGAACAAGTGTACTAAGTAGGAAGGAACAAGTGTACTAAGTGGGAAGGAGCAGGTGTACTAAGTGGGAAGGAGCAGATGTACTAAGTGGGAAGGAATGGATGTACTAAGTGGGAAGGAATGGGTGTACCAAGTGGGAAGGAACTGATGTACTAAGTGGGAAGGAACAGATGTACTAAGTGGGGAGGAGCAGGTGAACTAAGTGGAAAGGAGCAGATGTACTAAGTGGGAAGGAATGGGTGTACTAAGTGGGAAGGAGCAGATGTACAAAGTGGGAAGGAGCAGGTGTACTAAGTGGAAAGGAACTGATGTACTAAGTGGGAAGGAATGGGTGTACTAAGTGGGAAGGAGCAGATGTACAAAGTGGGAAGGAGCAGGTGTACTAACTGGGAAGGAGCAGATGTACTAAGTGGGAAGGAATGGGTGTACTAAGTACTAAGTGGGAAACAACAGGTGTACTTTTGATGTATTATTGAACAGAAGAATAAACAATATGAAAGGCATGTCAGGTAAAGATTTAAGGCTCTGTCAAAAGAAGGCACCTCAAGTTGTTTGTGTGCAGGTGAAAAAGTTTTGTTTGCCATCCTTGGTTATCACATTATTTGCACTTCGTGGCTGCCATATTGTTTGCCACTTTTGGTTACCAGATTGTTTACCATACTTGGCTGCCAGATTTTTTGTCATCATTGGCTGTAACATTGTTTTCCACCCTTGGCTACCACCTACATTGGAATCTTTATTTATTATTCTGTTATAATATTGCATAGTTACATTAGTATGATAGATTATATAGAGTCACATTAAATTGTGGTACATCATGTAGAGCCAAATTATTATGGTAGTACAGGTTGACAACCCTTTATCCGAAATTCCGAAAAGCTCTGAAAACCGAAAGTTTTTTTTGTGTGTGGGGCTTTTTTTTCTTTTTTTTTTAAACAGGGATTAGCCCACCCGGGCATAGATCACTGACCCACATCAGGGCCTGGGGGGCGAAAATGTAATAGTAATAATAATTATAATAATAATAATTATTCATAGTAAATAAAAAATTTAATAAAAATACACCAAAATAAAATAATAATGATAACAATAATAATAATAATAATAAAGAAATACAAGAATGAAAAAAAGATCAAAAGTGAGAAACACGACCTAGACCTATGAATTATTATTATTATTATTATTATTATTATTATTATTATTATTATTATTATTATTATTATTATTATTATTATTATAATTTTTTGCCCCAGGCCCTGATGTGGGTCAGTGATCTATCCGGTGGGCTATACATTAAAAAAAAAAAAAAAAAATTCTGAAAACCAAAAAATTCCAAAATCCGACATGCCTCTGGCCCCAAGGATTTCGGATAAGGGATTGTCAACCTGTATAGTATTATGTAGAGTCACCTTGAGATTTGTCAGTAGCAGTTACAGATGATGGGGTCAAGAAAAGACAACTTAAGGTTTGTTTTTACTTGTAGGAAAAATAATGAACCAGTCATCCTCATTACTGTACTCACTTATGAAATATTATGCAGTACATTACAGTACAATATCATATATTGTATTGTCATTGTAAAACTACAGAAGAATGACACTCTGAGAGAAGTGTTAACTCTTGGCATATGACCACTTGGTGTGCAAGCATCATATAAATAAAATATATTCCTTTTGTTGCAATATGTACAGTACATGATGACTTGTTGATATACAGTACAGTAGAACGTCGATATAACACGAGATACATTCCAAGAGAGGTCGCTTTAAACCGAATTCACACGAAATCAAAGTGTTGTTTCAATGGATTAATTTAGTTTGGTACTTGAGAGAAACAAATTACTAAAAAGACTAAGAGTACCCAGATGCACCTCAGTCCATCTCCTAGAATAAACAAAACATTATTTTTTGTAGTATTATGTTAAAGCAAACATTCATAAATCAACACAGCTAAAATTATGGGACGTGAAATGGTCTGTTTACTAGCGATCAGCTGATGTGAAGATTGGGGGGTAGGTGAGGTGATATGTTTGACAGTTGATGCCAAGGTCTAGTGCTTATTTACTTATCTGTCCTTAAGAGTTTCTAAGTTTTTCTCTTGTAAAATGTCACTGAACTGGCATGTTCTAATTAAATTTATTACAAAGGGCTAAAAAAATTTATCTCTTGTGCATAATATACGATGTTTATATTAAAATTATTCGCTGTCTTGCAAGGATTCTAGCAATGTAAATTATATTCTCGTAACTTTAGTCTGTGATATTATACAAGATAAAAACTTGAAGCCTACTATTTAACCACCAAACCCTGGTTGGGAGGGGGGAAAGGAGGAAGGGGAGGTGACAGTGACATGTTTGACAGTTGGCTCCGAAGGTCTAGTGAAGTATTTATTTGTTTACTTATGTCCTTTAGATTGATTTTTTTTTTTTTTTTTTTTTATAAAATGTCACAGAAGTGACCGGGGAGAATATAATTTACATTGCTGGAATTCTTATAAGATGGTGATTAATTTGAATATAATCATGCTATAGTTTGCACTAGACCAAAATTTTAGTAATCATTTAGTACATTATTTTGAGTTCATATACAGTACAGCTTTGCCCTTAGGACAGTGTAGCGTGCCCAGAGAAACATTTGGCGCGAATTTTAAAATACGATGCGCCAGATTGACTCGCGCAAAATAGGAAAGATTCGCTTTAAATTAAAACATTGTCATTAATTGTGGGTGTCGCTTTAAATGAATAATCTTAAATTTAATCGCTTTAAATTAACGTTCTACTGTACAGAGTATCTCAAAAAATGTACTGTACTGTATGCAAACTGTCTTACAGATTTTTATGGTATATTGACCCTTAGGAGTCCTTGTATATTATCTTTCTTATATAACTGTACCTGTCATTGTAATCATTGTGCAGGAGGCGCTCTAACATCAGCTCGTGGGGCTATAACCAACTTGTGGTCATCATTCACCACTAGTAGCAACAGTACAATGATATCTGAGTCTTCATTCATGGATCCAGCCATGGAAGCCACAGAAACACAGCTGAAGACTGACCCAGAGCACCTAGATGATAAAACATCAACAGGTACTGAGTTGTATATCTTTGATTACTTGTACAGAAATATGTGGATTAACATGTAGCCAGTTGTAAAATACTGTAATAATTTTCTCTTGTGTTTATGATGGATTTATCTCCCAGTTGATAGCATAAATGAATGTCAAGTACAGTATTGTATCATATACTCTATGTACACCCATCAACAAAGGTATCATGACCCTTACTGTAGTCTCCCTTTTCTTTATGCTTGTGTTTTCCAACTCTAACTTCACCCTTTTCCTGACTCTTCTGTATCTGTATATCTCACACCTGGCTTCTACATTATGTCTTGGAAGTAGCAAAGCAGTTCATTTTGCTCTACAGTTTGACCCTTTCTTATCTGGCTATGCCAGACAATAATTAAATTTCCATTAAATAAGTACCCGGTATTGTACTGTATGTAAGTTATGTTAATGATTGATTTATGCAAAACTAGTACATCGTATTCTTCCTCTCAGGACTGATCATCAACTGGTCTTCCTTTACCATGCTCATGTTGTTTATTAATGTTCGAATTACACCTCCAAAATGACGCTCATTTGCTGTTTTTTGATGCAAGTCATATTCTACAAAGCACTCATTATTCACAATTTGGGACAGTTTCTAAAGAAAAATTGCATACTTATGTAAGCAAGTCTAACTGCAATTGTCTCTTTATATCTAGAAGGTTCTACAGGGTAATTGAGTGTGTGATTTTTTTTTTTTTATTATTATTCTTATTTTTATATACGTACATATTCAAGAATCCCCCCCCCCCCAAAAAAAAATTGGGGAACCTTCAAATTTCACTCAACACACCCATAGATTAATAAAGATAATTGTTTGTATAAATATCAACGTCATACATTTGGAAAGCTTGTGAACAGAAATACCGTGATCAAACTTTTTCAGCCGCTCAGGTTTCTCAAAAATAATCAGTCTGTCTCTCTTCTTCTTGGGGTAACTTGAGACAAGAGTATTTATTGGTCACTCTCGTGACAATCTGTAATGGGAATTGGAGGTCGAATCATAATTAAATGTTTATAAACACACAACACCAGCAGCAGGACTGCAACCACAGCAACAATGGCTGTGTAAACAAACTCTGTCAAGTGACCAATCAGACAACTATGTGACAGTTCATTAAGCTGTTAATTGGGAGTTACTGGCTGATGGAATGCCAAATAAGGAAGGGTTAACCTGTATCTTTCTACAATTGTATGAAAGATAAACTATTTATTTAATTCTGCAATCTGAATTATTTTATTGTATAGACTAAATTACTGTACAGGTATTTGATTTTGCACTCTGTTATTTTACAGACTAAATTACAGTGCAGTACAGGTTATTTAATTATGTGTACTAATTCATTTTACATAGCTCTCTCATTTACAGAAACTGCCATGGAGGCAGTAGAGGGCAGTGTTGAACAGGTTCATCCTCAAAATGCTGCCAACACCACTGAAGACAAAGCGACACCTGCAGAATAAACAATCGTCTGCACACAAAGTGGTTCAGTATCATCCCTTGTGCAGGAAACAATCTGAATTCCAGGTTTAGTACATGAAATTCCACAAATTAATGTTGTGCATTTACCTTTTGTAGTCTTAACAACTCTCTTTTTTCCCAATTTACATGCAGTGTATGAATTTAAAATTTTAAATCTGCAAATCTTTACTCATTGGCTACACTTTATGAAGTACTGTAGGATCAAAATACTGTATCTTAATTTCATATCATGTACACAAGAAATATATATGTACAGTACAGACAGTAAAGTAGAGGTAAATTGTGCATGTGTGTGTCATATATATATATATATATATATATATATATATATATATATATATATATATATATATATATATATATATATATATATATATATATATATATATATATATATATATATATATATAATGAAATGATACAGTACTGTATTGTAATTTATGTGTGTATGTGTATTTATGTATGTACACTAAAGCTCCATTTACTATGGAATATAATTTTAGTTTGTTTATGTTAGAAGAATCACATAAAACTAAAATGATAGGTAAGATACAGAAACAATGTTCAATAAAGAAAAGAGAGGGGCAGGTTAAAAAATAATTTACACTATAAACATTTGATTCTTAAATTATTTATGCTAAAATTACTGATAATTTTGTGCAGCCAAGCAGTTGTGCTGCTTGGACAGTACTGGACTAGTCATAATAACTAGTATGTTCATATCCAATATATATCTCTTCAGGGAAATTTTGAAAGTGTGATTCCACACTTTCCTCTTGTATATACAGTAATTATTTGTAATATAAACTCAATTTAACTCCTTCCTCCCACCCCCAAAAAACCAACAACATTACAACTAACCAGTACTACTAAATATAACTTATATTATTTGCCAAGTGACTGGTGATATTCACCACACAACAACACAACACTAGTGGTGACTTTACAAAAAAGCAAAGTTTTCCTTCTTCATCTCATTTTAAACTTTCCATTCATGACCCCAGTGTTGTATGCTTTTAAAACCATTATTCTAAATCTATTAGGATTGTAAATTAATCAGTCACTGGTGTTTCATTTCCATGAATAGTAGAATGTACCATGAACATTGTGCTTGTAACCAGCGCCTGCACTGTACTACTGCCTCGTCTCAAGCAAAGCCAATTTTTCAGGTAATACAATTATTATGCAGAATTTGACAAACATTATTCATGGATATTTCTTAGGATGTTCTCCCTCTTATTGGATGAAGAGAACAACATGAGTGTCAACATAATACAGTACATCATCGAAGTAGACACCATCAGAAAACCCTCGTGTAATTGGTTCAGAAATAAAGGTACTGTAGTTGATGTAAAAAAAAAAAAGTAACTGTTAGAAGTAGTGTATTGCAACAGTAGTTGTTTGAAATAGTAAAAACTAGTGTATTAGTAGTTGTTTGAGGTAGAAAAACTATTTTATGAATTGTTTAAGGTAGTAAAGGCTATTTTATTAGTTGGTTGATGTAGTGAAAACTATTTTATTAGTAGTTTTAGGTAAAGTTTGTGATAAGTGTACTGAAGATAGATCATGTCTATTATATTTTATCTTGAAATGTTGAAATGGTTTAAGGCATCATATTTGAATCTCCACTGTCCTATATACTGTACAGAACTGTAACAAAAAAAAGTTTGGTGTTTATTTCAGAGTGAATTAGAATGAAGTCTCAGAATATTACATATGATATTTTAAGGGCAGATGTTAATTGCAGAAGCTTAAAATTGCAGTGTGTGTGGAACTAATTTTACTGTATATGTGGACACACACACACACTCACATTTACTCACACTTGTAGTTATAATCATAATATTGCTTGGATATATTTTGACATTTGCAAATACCTATTGTATCATAAAATATTGTTAAAAAAAAGTTTATGTAGTTCAAAACTTGCCATTATTGTGATTCTTTGGTCCAACAATGTCACTAGTTTTCAAAGTATTCAAGATTGACTGCAGTACAGTATTTAGTTTTCACATAAAGCCTGAGAAGGTTGACCATGTATGTACACAATAACTATTTGAGGGTGGTGGAATATTGTTTGATAAGTGAGGACCAATTTTACTGGTTAAATGTACTTATTCCTTGCACTACCATGTTAAAATATGATTCTTTTTCATTTATTATCCATAGGCTTATATATACATGTTCCAGGAATTGAACTTTAACTGCAGGTTTTTGGTAATTTATATGGAATTATGTAATGCATGTATGTTTGTGTGTGCATTACCTTGCATATGTGTGTGTGTGTGTGTGTGTGTGTGTGGCTGTGAGTATACCTACACAAACATATATACATGCTAGCACAGGTGTCTATGCACACACACACACACAAACACAGTGTTAATCCAGCAGAAAATCATTTTACTGAACTAAGTACTACTTAAGACATTTTGGAATGATAGAAATTCCATTACACCTTTTCACATATCCGATGAGACATTGTTACATAACTATTTGACAAATTTCATAACCGAATGACAGAACACATATCGAATGACAATCTAAAGTAACTGTTGGTGGTATGTCATTTTCCAATTGTTACATTCTCAAACTATATGTAGACTGTCGGTTTATTGTTCACATCTGTCAACTTCATAACCTATGTCAATCACTTCCGTTAGCATGAACGAACATTTAGATTGTCATTCGATATGTGTTCTGTCATTCGGTTATGAAATTTGTCAAATAGTTATGTAACAATGTCTCAACGGATATGTGAAGAGGTGTATTGTACAGTGTAACAAAGCTTTTGATATGTCTCCCCCCCCCCTCCTTCCCAGTACAGTACCGTATAAACATGTACAGTACAGTACAATACAGTACTGATATAAACATGTACAGTACAATACAGTTCAGTACAGTACAGTACTGTATAAACAATAACAGTACAGTACTTTATAAACATGTACAGTACAGTTCAGTACAGTACAGTACAGTTCAGTACAGTTCAGTATAGTTCAGTTCAGTACAATACAGTCTAGTTCAGTTCAGTACAGTACAGTACAGTTCAGTTCAGTACAATACAGTCTAGTTCAGTTCAGTACAGTACAGTACAGTTCAGTTCAGTACAGTACAGTACAGTACAGTACAGTACAGTACAGTACAGTTCAGTACAATACAGTTCAGTTCAGTACAGTTCAGTACAGTACAGTACAGTACAGTACAGTACAGTACTGTATAAACATGTACAGTACAGTTCTGTACAGTGCAGTACAGTACAGTATAGTTTAGTGCAGTTCAGTTCAGTACAGTATAAACATGTACAGTTCATTGCAGTACAGTACAGTTCAGTTCAGTACAGTACAGTACAGTTCAGTTTAGTACAGTTCAGTACAGTACAGTACAGCACAGTACAGCACAGTACAGTTTACTTAAACTAGAAGTGGCAGACACCTGTTAAGAGAAAGTGAAAGTTTGCTTTACTGCAAATTATACATTTTTCTTATGTAAAGCACCCTATGGTAATATTGCAGCTGTATAAACATATTCATAAACATATAATGTTACTGTATGGATTGTACAGTACTGTACAAAGAAACTGATGGATAAATTATTTAACATGCTAAATTGTTAACAGTATTGTACCTCACTCTTTCATAAAGCAATGTCTTCCACCCCTGTTATAAAATTAGCCTATCATAGAGTTCTTCTGACAGGCACCACATTAAACTAATAACCTTCATTCCTCTAAAGCAGGGGTCACAAAACTACGGCCCGCGGGCCGGGTCCGGCCCGCGACGTCAGTTCATCAGGCCCGCCGTGGTAGCTCCGCCTACGCTCTGACGTTTCCATGGCTTTCGTTCTGGCTTGCAAGTACTGAACAGAATGATTATGCGGCCCGCACTTGTCATTCTTTCAGTTATCCGGCCCACTGTGAAAAAAGTTTGGTGACCCCTGCTCTAAAGGAAGAGTAATTATCAGCCAGAATAAGCATCCCAAGTACTCTTGCTGATCATTTGTTTGTGTAAAATCATGAGAGCGGTTCAAATAATAAAGCAATTTTATTTATTTTTAGACAGTATCTAGAATTAAACATGTTTGAAGTAATTACCATATACATGTTAACATTTTCATGCATGGGGAGTCTCTTTATATTTTAGAACACAAACACATTGAGTTGTGAGGGTCGAACGGATGCTGATATGAGAAACGTCTAGTTCCTGTTTTATAGCTCTCTTAGTTAAGACTGTAGAAAAACATAGTTTGTTGGGACCAGGGCTATGCCAGATGACAGAAATCCTATTTAATAGAAGGCTCATAATTAATTGTACATTAACCCAAGCTACACTTAGCGTAATGCTCCATAATGTTATAGATTTCTTTACGTACGTATTTGACACATCATAGTGGATAGATTCAATTAAGAAATAAGTACAGTGGTCCCTCGGTTAACGAACGTTTCGATTAGCAAAATTTCGGTTAACGAATTAGCTCCCATAAGGATTTTTAGTTCCATTAAGGAATAAAGTGATTAACGAAAGCCTTAGGAGAAACATGCTTTGTTGTGTGCATCAGCTGATCGGCTAGTCCGCCAATACAGTAATCGGGTCTATGTTTACATTCGTTTCCAGCGGAGTAAATATCAAGAAAGTTGTGTTCTTGAATATTTTTGCATTTTTTATATTAAAATTATTGGTCATTCTAAAATTTAGCCATACAAGCTCTATCTACATAAAGTTTTTCAACTAATATTTTTGACTCGATATATGTAGCTTTATTCATTTATTTTTACTCATTTAGATGCACACACTGTCCTAAGGGCAAAGTTGCATTGTACATGTACTCAAAATAATGTACTAAATGATTACAAAAATTTTGGTCTAGTGCAAACTATAGCATGATTATATTCAAATTAATCATTATCTTATAAGAATTCCAGCAATGTAAATTATATTCTCCCCAGTCACTTCTGTGACATTTTATAAGCAAAAACAAAAACTCAATCTAAATAATTCACTAGACCTTCGACACAACTGTCTAACGTGTCACTGTCACGGTACTAAAATTTTTATGTCAAGTGCAAATTATAGCATGTTTATATTCAAATTAATCACTATATTACAAGAGTCCCAGCAATGTAAATTATATTCTCCCAGGTCATTTCAGTGGCATTTTATAAGCGAAAAACTGTCACTCTTAAGGACTGATAAATAAACACGCATTAGACCTTCGACGCCAACTGTCAAACATATTACCTCACCTTTCCTTCTCTCTCTCTCTCTCTCATCTGCCCAGCCAGGGTTTTATGCTTAAAGTTTTTATCTTATATAATGTCACAGACTAAAGTTAGAGAATATAATTTGCATTGCTGGAATCCTTGCAAGACAGCAAATAATTTGAATAATGTCATATATTTTGCACAAGAGATAAAAATTAATCACCTGTATCACATTACAGTAATGATTTAAGAGTTCTAGTGTACTGTATGTGCAAAGGTGGGCGCACGGAACTTTTTTTTGCGCCGCAACCGTAACTCTGCTGAAATAGTTGTGCCGCAACCGCAACCATTTTCAAAAAGTTTCACCGCAAGCGAAACTTTAAAAAAAATAAGTGAACAAACACTAAAATAACAAAAATTTGCCTATTTACAAGTAAAACAAAATATAATTGATACAAAAAAGTTAATATTATCAATATTTTATTACAAAATTACAAAAAAATGCCTCACTGCCACTGGCCTCAGTCTCAGTGGACTGGCTGTCAACAGTCTCGGTCACTTCAATTTCCGTGTCCATGTCCTGGTCGGCAGCGGCAGGATCACTGCTGCTGGCCACATACTCCTTCTCCTTCCTCTTCGTCACAAAACGATCCATAATACTAGTAATAACAAGAAACTGGCGCCTTAACTGCAGTACTACTGACTGCCTGTCTGGTTATGATATGAATCATTCCTCCCTCCCCTTCCCTTGCTGTAGTTGCCAGATTTCATCTTTCACATTAACTCTAGTTTCTAGAATTTATGTGAAAGATGAAATCTGGCAACTACAGCGAGGGAAGGGGAGTGAGGGAGCGACGGAGGGGGCGTCTCATCTGGTTTACAGTTCAGGAATATGCTGCCCTACCTGTATCGTGTGTATGCTGAATCATTCCGTCAGAAACAAATTTTCGTAATGCGTGGCTCTAGGGATGCCCATTTGTTTACGTGGTCTTATTCCAATTTTCAATTATTGCCGAAAAATTTTGCGTGTTGCTCATGCGCTTGAAAATGCTTGTAAAAGTTTTGCCGCAACCAGTTCCGCAACTCTGGAAAAATGTGCGGCGCAACTGCACGCGCAGCCAAAAAAGTTGCGGCACAAGTCGTGGCGCAACTGCCCACCTTTGTGAATATGTACGTGTATATATATATAGTGATTTAAGGGCGATTTATAGGATTTTTACGAGTATTTCTGACTTAATGCATTTTTTGGCTTTGCTTTGTAGTATGTTCTTTTTCTGTGAGTTGGAACCAATTACCCAATATCCCATTGAAATAATAGATTCAGTTAACGAAATTTTCGGTTAACAAATGACACTGTGGAACCAATTGTGTTCGTTAATCAAGGGACCACTGTACTGTAATGTGTCAATGATAAAATAAAAATATGTAGAATTCAAGCATCCCGAGCCACAATGTCATAGTTGCTCACTTGTAATGCTAACACTCATGATCCGATATCCTCTGACAATTTCCTGTTTTTCTTGCAGTCATGCTTCCTGATAGAAAATGTTCGTACAAAAAACATAAACATTGATAAACATTACCCAGTAAATGTTATACTGTACAAATGAAAGGTGTGTGCATCTCCATCTCATAGCCATTCGTCAAGTGACGACCCACTGCCATGACCAACCTGCATCAGCTAGCCAGCACATCCATCTACATTCATTATTACCACTTGATGATATTAAATTAAAAAGCATTTAATAGCTATAAGAGTGTATAAGTGAATTATATTAGTTGTGGTAATTAATTATTTATAAAGAACCATGTGCTTGGTGAACCACAGAATGATACCCCTGGGAGTTTTTGTACTCATTATGCACAATTTGGGGTGATTTCTAAATAAACGATTGTGTGCATATGTAAACAACTTTTGCTACAATCATCTGCATTTTAAAGGTTCTACCCTGTAGTTAACATGCACAATTTAAAGTTTTATCTTATGTATTTAAAAGATGAAAAACATTTACATTTCTTAAGTAGTCTTAAATTTTTCAGTAAACCACAATAATATATATGAAGATACTTACAGTATATGCATAAAGATTAAGGATTTTCCCTTCTGCTTTTGCAAGTTGTACACTAAATAAAACAACGTTATACACTTATCATAGTTATTACAGTACTGTAGTCAATGTGTGTCTTCTTCCTGGGAGAACTAGAACCACAAGTATTTAATGGTCACTGATAAGATGTATACTTTAGATTTGGAGTAAAATAATAAATTAAATATCAATAAGCACAACACCAGCTGTAAGACTGTGTTTGCACCGTTACGTCATGGTTTCAATCTCGGGGTTAAATGTTTGAAGGTTGTTATCTAGTGTGAACCTACCAAACATCACAGATTTTCTCTAGATATCCCAGTTTTCTCTTGAACTACCACTAGACATTGAAGTTCATAACAAAGAACAGACAATTGGTGGAAATTATGAATTAAGAAATAAACATCCAACTGTGATACAGTACTGTTACCGTGTCTGGCAGCAACATGCTGTAACTGTAGAATGTCACCTATGTGGGCATCTTTACATAAAGATTGAAGCGTGTTTTTATCTTTTATATTAAAAATACTGTAGTCTGTATAATAGTTTACTTTAGAGAGCAAGTACAGTACTTTGTATGCTGTATATGAGTTGGCACAACTCTTTTCAGCTTTGGTATCATGTCTGCCAGTACTGTACAGTGTAAGAGATCCAGCAACAGCCCTGGTATATGAACCACCACTGTACTTCAATCTTTTGAAATTTTGTTTTATTTTATTTTTATTTTATAATTACTCTTTTATTTTATGGGTAATTATTGTTTGAATGTCTTGAAATAATGGTAGAATTGATCTGTGGTCAACTGGACATTTACAGGGCGTCTGAACCTGCTGTTAATGGGGAGGTTTACCGGATAATGTTTTTTCTGTAACAGTGCTGTTAATTGGGAGTGTATGTGTGTGTGTGTGTATATATATATATATATATATATATATATATATATATATATATATATATATATATATATATATATATATATATATATATATATATATATATATATATATATATATATATATATATACTGTACAATCCACTATTTATAAGGAAGAAGAATGTCAAAAATAGTAAAGATAAATATTTATAGTTTACCATGGCATTGCAAGGATTGAAGTGTATTAGCAGTATTTTCTTTTCTTTTTGCTACTCTAAATAAGAGTTTCAAAAAATTTTGTAAGTACAGTACAGGTACTGTAAAAGATATTCTTCCACTTAGCATAGAAACAATTTTAAGAAATTTGTTAATTAGTCATGTGTAGTGATGCTGGTTGAAGGTCAAGTGGACTCCAGTCTTAATGGTTAGGTTGTGACCAAACTATACTTTGGTCAGTCACCACCATGCTACAGGCCTCATAGTGTTGACCAGGCAGGCATGTTTTTCAATGAATATGTTATTACAACGACTCCTAGAAAAGGATAATTCTTGAAGGAGGACTAGAAATTATTATTTTTCATTGATTCAGTTTATTGAGCAAATTAACTGGTAAATATTTAACATGAGAATTTCCTAATTTGTTATGATGATTTCTTAAGATATACCATTGTCACTGTCAAGACTGGTATAGAGTATTCATAGTAACTTCAGTACTGTACTCAAAGTGGGGAAGTCAATACTGTACTGTACAGTATATGATCAAAACTGAGTTAACTAGAGTATATGTACAGTACAGTTTACTGTAATTATGATCGTGCAAATTGTAGATAATATTTGTCTTTTAAGGTTTATGGTGATTTGCTGTTGATGGGGTTTTAAGTTTTGATGATGGAAGTGCTGTAGTTTTACTTAATATTTCCAGTAAATAATAGTTTTTGCTCACCTCATGTTAATGAGGTTGAGTACCATAGTTGCACATTTATGTTGGGGATGTTTTCCTATAAAATGTGACGTACAGTATATAAGACCTATGTAAATTGAACACATAAATCCCATAGATTTAATTATATAATTGAGTGATGCCTTCATGGAGCAAATTTCTGGACACCTTAACCCAGTGTACAGTATTCCAGATTGTTGAGTGTTGGGGGCCCCTGGTGGCTGGGGTTATATAACTATTTGGTCAGAGAACACAGAAATAGTTTGGTAGACATTTTGAAGAACAAAACCATTTGAATAAAACAATGCAAGGGCCTAAAGCAATATATTCTGACCCACAACAACAAAATAAATTTTTTTATAAGAAAACTGTACTGGTAATTATGGAAAACAAATTTACAGTATAAAGTTTTTGGCATGTTCCCGAAATGAGAAAGAGTTTTTCTTAGCAGTAAAATTGAAGCCAACACTGAAATTATGGACACAATGGAACATTTTATAGAAGAAGCATTCATTTATTATAAGGACTTGCATGTCTCAAAATGAATGATAAAGAAATCCTTTTGCTGCTAACACTGATTTTGTGTAGACAACTTTTAAACAAGTACTTATAAGACTTATCTAGTGATTGTTACAATGGACATTTGATCCATAATTTTTTTTCTAAGTTTTGGCTTCATGTCAAGAAGTATCACATCTTACCAGACAAGGCCATTAAAATTCTTTCACCTTTTGTGAGAAATGAGATTTTCTGCTGTTGGTGTCATGAAGACAAAGTACTCTCAATAGGTTATAGAAAAAGAACTGCAAGTAGCTATTTCATCATTGACTGTGATTCGAGAAACTTTGTGGTTGGTTTTACAATTTTGTCTGTTAATCAAAATTGGTAGCAATTTAATGTTAACCTTAAAAGAGATACAGTACCAGTATAAGTATTAAAAACAAGATAAGAAATTGTTGATTTTCCTGTTATTGCAGTACAGTACAGTACTTACAAAAAGTTTATAATGTGAAGGTGGGCAGGGTAAATTATAACTTTTAGAGCTAGGGAGGCACCTTTATTTAACGTTTGAAGAACATGGTATTCACCTAACTTAAACCTAAATTAAACAAATTACAAGTAATCAAATAAATACAGATCACAAATGTAATGCAAAAAAAAAGACAATTAAAGAAATAGAGATACAGTACATATGTACTTATAAAGTAAAACATACATTGTACAGTATACACCTCCTTGGCGGGTGTACTTGCCAGACATTTTCCAATAATGAGTAAAGGTCTTTTCAATGATTGATGCTAAAGCAATCACAGAATATCAGTCGATACTCTCCGACTGGCCAAACTGATGCCAATTCAGTGGCTGAGGGTGCAGCATTGCAGCTTTGAATAGTCAGCTAGCAGCAACATTGCCACAAAATGTTATTTCTGGCATGCAGTTTGAGTTTTTTAGTACTCATCGTGGCAAAAAACGACATTATATGGGACAGGCATGAAGTACAGTACGTATACATTTTATTGAAACGATGCTTAGAACTGACATAAATCAGCGACTTTCTATATTATATTTAGCACGATATTATTTTCATGCACAGGTTTATGCTTCTTATATGCTGAATAAAGCTTGTGGTCTTAGTCCTCAGCAAGGTGGTTACTGTTGGATAGTATCACAAACATGACCACTACTGTTTTTGCAGATGACCCAGACCTAACAATGCTTGGGTTATTTGGTTAGATTATATTAGGTTTGGTTGGCTTTTATGTTGGTCCACAGTTTATACCTTTTTAGAAAATTGGTGTGATTGTGATTAAGCATCTCTCTCTCTCTCCTTCTGCAGAATGCAAACTAAAGATTGATAGAAATATTAAGACTAAAAGTTTTTGCAACACTGTATCTTGTGCTGATATTTCTGCATTTTTTTTTTTTTCTTGAAACTGAAAACCAAAGGAAGTAACCTGTGCATTCCTTGGACTGAATCTAGTCAGGTAATGAGAACATGTACATAGTAAATATAAGGATAAAGATTATTATTATTATCAAGATCTTGAATGATTGTACTATATAATAATAGAATTAAGAGCATGAAGCAAAACATATGACAATGACATTTTTTACTTGTTTTATAAATTCTTTTAAATATGCTTCTTTTTTTTCAGTCAACAGAAAAAGTAGATGTTTGATATATTTTATATATTGTGTGTATGATGAAGTAATTCCATTTGTTATAATATTATACCGATATTTAAAAAAAAAACATAGTAGAATGCTTAAGGGCTTGCTGTAAAAGTTTAAAACAGTTTACCTGAAATGTGAATTGGCAGTGACAGTAAAGGTTTGGTGTATGTTCTAACAAGACATGTTTTGTAGTGTTTGACCATGAAAATATAGAAGACAAATACTGTGTTGAGAATGAGGTAGAGTAGAGGGAGGGGTTATGTGCATGAGAGGAGTGTTAACCCCTCTGTTACTTCAGTATCTCCATAAATTTATGAGTCCATGATGAACTTTACCACATTACTGTACAGAGCATAACAGTAACCAATCATGATCATATTTTTTTACTGTATATGCCCTAAATGTTTTAACAGGTGTATCTATCCCCCTTGGGTTCAATATGAAGCGACTTATAATTACTATAGGTCTGTAGTTTATAGAAAAATTATTTTATTGTATAGGTATCCCCTGATTTATGATCTCCCTATCTACAATATTCTGATTTAACAATGGTGATGTACAGTATTAAGGCCACTCCTCTATTTATGATATAAACAATCCGCATGAATGATGGTCATCGTCCAGCTAACATAGACGCATCTCTCGGTTCACTCGTCAGCTATGGTCTACCCACAAGCTGCCGTACGGCCACCCTGTGCACTACAGTACCAAGCTTTGTTCCATGGTGATCGCACATGGACTGTGATCATGTAGCTCAATGATTATTGTCAGTATTTTTTTTTTTTTTTTTACCTTACCTTACCGTGAGAGGACATTGCTAACATTCGCATTGTACAGTACAGTACTCTGTTTTGTGACTTTTAAGTGTTTTTGCTATGTTTTTTGTAACTGTAAAGTGCTTTGGCTCTGTTATTGTGAACATGATGTGAGTACTAGTGTCGGCTGCAGTGTAACTTTAAATATGTCTGGGAGGACCAAGGCACCCAGGGAAACTGTTGCCAGAGGTGAAGCTTGACATTGTGAAACGGCATGAAACTCCCCAGAGGCTGTGTGGGAGTCAGAGTGACGTCTCCACTCCACCTTCAAGAGTCCCTTTAACTCGAAGGGGACAGGTAATGATGACCAGGCTTGTTCTTAATGATGTGGTGAGTGTTGTCGGTATATTATTAGTGGCGGAAATTTTTTTTAGGTGATACATGTGGGTGTCCGACTGGCTGGGAACATATCCCATTTAATCCCATGTTATAATGATCCCGATTTACGATATTTTGACCGGTGATGGGTTTTTCGGGAACATAACCCTTTGTAAATACAGTAGGGGAATACTTATACAGTGAACTCGTGCAAAACTAGACTAATTGGGGAAAGGAGAGACCCGAATTTTTGTATTTTCTGATTTTCCAGAGAGTGTTACCCAAGGCACAAAATAGAATCATTAACAGCTGTTTTATATTACAGTACAGTATACAGTATAGTAGTGTACTCTCATTACTGTATATCCTTGTTCCATTAAATGAGAAAAATAAATACTTTAGCATAATTTTATTACTGTATATAAAAACATTAAAATTATATAAGTTAACCTGTTAACAATGGCTGAGGTTGAGATGTTGGGAGGTAAGAGGCACCTAGTACAGGGGTATCTCCAAATTTGAGTCTGAAACTCTAATTGTTTTCAGTATACTGTACTATCAATAATGATCATGTGCCTAAGCACTTTAGTCTTGTACCACTACTACTCACCGTGATGATGAAGTAGGGTGTATTGCACAAAAGAAATGAAACACAAATAGCATCAAAATACACAATCTGTAGAGTGTGGAGAATGTGTAATGCCAATAAACAGAGGACCAGGTACATGTTGTCCCTCAGATTAGCAGGAAAAACATGTACTGTAATGATCATGTAGTGACCTAGTGTACTTGAGCAATATTTGTTCTATTCTGTAATACATACAGTACAGTACTTAGTTATTTCAGATATTTGTGAATAGTCCAAATGGACCTTATGGCATCAACATAAACTAAGAAGACTAAGTACTGTACCAATACAGTATTTGAATATTTTGATTTTTCAGTAGGAAGTGCTAGCAGGTCGAATTTCTTCGGTGTAGTCAAGTTTAATGGGGATGAACTGTAATGGTATTTACCTTGATAATGTCTTATTTATGAAAGTCCAGTTGATGTCCAAAATTCCAGCCATAGGTTAGTAGATGCAGGGTCCATTACAAAACTTCTCATGTAAATTCACCTGAGGTGTGTCACATAAGTTCTTAGGTCTTCATTTTGATGACCAGTCACATATACTCTAAAATGAGTGGAAATTCATGATCATAAAGAAAATGATCCCTGATATCATAAGTCGATTCATTTAGTAGCTTGCTCTGATCTCCATTCAGGCAAGCTTTCAGCCATTGTTTAAGGCTAGTTAAAACACAGTGGGTATGGTGGACGTGCGTATGGGAGTGGGTAGGGTTGAGAAGGGATACCAGTCTAACTGAAAAAAGAGATTGACAATGATCAGCAACAGGATGTTTGGAGGTGTATGGTGACAATTTTGAAACCATTGCATGACATATTATGGTCAGAATTGCAATTTCATGTGAGTGTTAAATAAATCCGAGGGGTTGAACTTAAAACAGCTTAATATAACAGTGTGGTAAAAGAAGTATTTAGAGGTCAGTAAATAGGTACACATGAGGTAACAAAGGGGTTAATTAATTAGGTAAGTATGTACTTTATAACTCTCCTTGAAGGAGACTGCTTATGGACATGTAAAGTGCTATGCAGTACGTACTGTACTGTAATAGTTAATTTGGAATGTATCTACTGTATATCAGTAAAAATACTATTAGTGTGTTTAGTATTGTTCTGAAGATTTTTGGTATTGGAGAAGTCAGTAAGTTGTAGCTTAGAGAAACAGATGAAGAGCTGGATATTGAGATATAGTGTTTGTGTAGAATACTATCAAGTAAACCAAATATATATGTACCCGTCTGAGTACTGTACTGCTCTAACATTAATGATAACTGTTTTCTTCATTATTATAGATATGCGAGATAAAAAAATTACAGTACAGTATTGGTAAATTATCATAAAACTTTTATACTTTATTTCACTGGTGTAAAATGAAAATAAAGTTGAAATTAGTGCTCAATCATCACTTCTCTCATCTTCAGGCAGTATATTCCATCTCCCTGTGTATATTTCTCTTGGATCATCACAAATTACATCTTTAAAGTTCTTCCTCATAAATAGTTTCTTGAACCCTTCAAAAATGTTTTAAACCATGCAAGCACCAGGTCTATTCCAGCTCATTTACAGTACAGGTACCTGGAACATAAAGAGAGGGTAACTGTAGACACAAGGTGCAAATGTTTGTGAAGTGAAGCTTACATTAGAGTGAAAGGGAACACCATTGCTCATATAATAAAGAAATACCAGTGTCATAATAAGACAATCAAGTATGTCTGCCTGATGCAGCTTTGATTGTGGTATGTAGAACAATAAGCTTTGTTTATTGCTTGTGGTGGAGCAGTTTCCTCCCTTTCGTTATTTGTACTGCTATCTTGTTTATTACTGCCCAGTATATTATATCAAAGTAATCTTCATACAGTATTTCATAAATGGATGTCAACATTTATTTTCTTGGGTGTGACATCATTACTAAAAATATTGTATGTACTTACATTTTTGCAAGCTCCAATTTTAATGTATTTCTTATAAACATATTAGCACAGTACAGTATTATAATTTTTGTGTGCAATATTTATTTTTTATTTAAGATACTGGGCATGTTAGATTCATGTAAGATTGAGAACGTTGAAAAGAGTATTAAAGTGTATTAATAAATCAAGGCAAAGGAGGTGGGAACCAACCTTTTTCTCCCACATTAACACATGCAAAAATGCTATTGTGTACTGTACAGTGTAGGTATTTATTTCTAAAAGTATTGATTTATTTGATTTAATGATGGATTGTTACAGGGAAGTAGAGGATTCTGTTAAAAGAAGCTGTGTGTTACAGTTAAGGATTTTAGTATTGAGATGTGATACTTGAGCACATATGGTGGTTTATACGTAGGGATAGTACACTGTTCCTCGGTTTAACGCGAGTTGACACATCACAGTTAGGTAATTACACTGTTTGCCAATTAGGGAATACTTTTCACAAAGCACGATCCATTCCTGGTTTAACATGATCGTTAGACTAATGTACTCCGAGCATGTCTTGAACAAAGTTTCTTCACATCACTAGACTCCCCACAACAATACAAGTTGCTCTTCCCAATTTTGGGTGATACATACCTTGGCAGAATTATGATTGATATTTTGCAATTGGGGAACCTATTAGAACATGGTGGAATACAAAGCCATATAATCGAACACAGTAATGTCCTATGAGCATTATAACCTCTACTTAGAGTACAGTATAAAATAAGGAACCTAAATAAATGCATTATAAAAGCAGTGTTTAGAAAGTTGTAAACAAGCAAATATCCATGTCCACTCAGTGAATGCTTTAGTAGGTGGTGCCATTTTAATAATAATATTGCTTTAAGTTAATAGCACCATTATTATTTTTGTTAAAATTATTAATTAGAGACTCCTGAGAAATAACCTTCTGGTATTCTCATAGGCTTCATATTCACAACAATGGAGTCCTCCTTATCATTGCATACCACAACAGTGACATGCTACACTCAACACCACCTCCAACTTCAGTGTAAGCATTTCATCTATGCTTATCCTTTGTAGTAGCCTTATTCAAGGCATTAGAATCGGCAATGTACAGTCTTGTTCAAGATTCTTCGAACCCTGCTGGAGACAGCTGGCAACTCAAGGTCGTTTGTTATTATAGTACAGTACGTAGTAAAAATTATGAATGAATGTAAAAGGTTATCGGTGTTTGGTTACTAAGTTCCCCGTTGCTTAATGGTTGGGCTTTGTTGTTTCGTATTATATTATACAACGTACTATAATAAACAAATTGCCTGAGTTGCCAGCTCTGTCTAGCAGTGTTCGAAGAATCTTGAACGAGACTGTACTTATTCCACTTGCATTTGGAACCCATAATGAGAGAGAGAGTAGGTGCCATCTTATAGACAAAACTTGCCACTAGCACTAAGGAACTGATAATTTGAACAGAGAGTGAGGAAGTCGGACTCTCTATCCAAGATATTTCGCTATAACAATGGTAGTTCATTAAGACCGGCCCCCTATTTATAATAAAAAAAAGAGTTTGCATGAACGATGGTCATCCAGCCAACGTGGAATGCATCTCTCAGTGCACATGTCAGCTGCAGTCTAACAGTGCACCGCCAGGCAATCACCCGGTGCGCTAGTCCCAAATTTTGTTCCATGGTGATCACACATTACCATGATCGTGTAGCTCAACGATTATTGGTCAGTATTGGTGGTGTTACTTATCGGTTTTTGTTTTTGTTTTTTTGGGGGGGAGGGGGGGTTGTTTTATGTTGAGAGAGAGAAAGAGAGGACATCACTAACATTGACATTGTGCTTTGTTTTGGTGACTGAAATTATTTTTGTTTTTTATGAATTTGCTACCAGAGTTTAACAGTTAATTCATATATAAGATCTTTTATAAACTTCCTACGAGTTGATGTTTGAAATAATGAATGTATATATCTTTATATAATTTAGCTAAATATCTTTCTCGTCAGAAACGGTCATTCCAACGATTATGAATAAACTCATTTAGAAATATCCTGTACATCATTACTTCAGGACGAAATCGGACAGATTTGCAATAGCCAATCAGCCGTAACTCTTGAGGAGGGGGCAGAGCATCTTTTCTCAGCTGGGAAAAAATGCATTATAGTGAGCTGATATGTTGTGAATTGATAACTAAAATGAAAAAATATTATTCATTATTTGTTCTAGTTATTTAATAGATGCATACAATACAGTACTGTACTAATCATATAATACTGTACAATATTTTTTGTTACACATAATATCTCAAACACACAACTACTGTACTCGCCTTTGATGTGCTTTCCTTTATACTTTATATGTTACTAAGCACGAAACTTTTTAACAACTTCTGTTCCATATTGTGTTAACCGAGGAATACTTGTAATACACCATGGTAGACTTCTGAGAATCTTTATGGAAAAAACAGATGTAGAAGCTGGTTAGTTTATCATGTGGACACAATTTTTCATCCCAAAATGTTCTAAGAAGTGAACCTGTTGGTGGTGAAGACATCAAAATTTATAAAAGAATGGAGTAAATTTAAGTATAAATTTCACATACTGTACAGTACAGTACATACTGTAATTCCAAAAATCCAATTTGGTTTGAAGTTGAAACCTTAAAAAATAGATCTAAAGTATTCCAACTTATATAGTAATAGGTGACAGAGAAAAGGAATTTGGAGAAAGTTAGGGATCCACCATTGAGAAGTACACTAGGTACACTAGGTTCTTGGCACATGAGGAGAGCCTGATTTACTTGAGGTGAGGTTGGTTCACCTGTTTTACCCTCTTTAGTCAGCAATCGATTATGGCTGATACTATAGAAAGAAAAGAATGGAACCTTTACAGTCTTGTTTGCTTGGGTAATATGTAAGCAGTACAGTATATATTTTTGGGACTTTACATTGAACTGTTAAGGTACATGTAGTGAAAGGACCTTTAGGTATAGGTCAAGAATATTAGCAAATAAATGTTTTCTCACAAAAGCTTTTGAATTAGGGATTAGAATTTTAGATAAGTCAATAAAATATCCCTTGAAGAATGTGGTCATTCAGGTCAAGGTATTGGTTAAATCTTCTATAAAGAAGAGTACTGTACATGTGCTTACAAGTATTTAGTAACATACCAAGAAGTGTAATAAAGATCTGATTTTGGAAATATTAAGAGTCATTTCAGGGGTTCAAATGTAGCACAATATGTTCTTTATCTTTAGGGATATTTTAAAGTTTCACTGTTGACTTGACAAAAAAAATATATATACAGTATAGTCTGCATTTACGCGGCTTTTGTTTACGCGTTTGGTCATTTACGCGGTGCCTTGCCAGAATGAAAATGCTTTAATTACGCGGTAAATTTGGTCATTTACGTGGCGAGCGGCTGGAGAGGTCCAGACCGCCGCGCCGTTTTTTAACTACGCATTCCATTCTTGACCATATGCGGGAAGCGACGCGGTGAGTGGAGCGCATAAGGCCGCTCTTACGTTATCGCTGACGTCATATGACGTATCGGACTGTGATTGGGCCACGCATCCTTACTTCCCTCCGCTGCTAGCTGTGATTGGTCTAATGTAACATGACGTGCCCTGCCACCAGAGGGTAGAAGTCGCTGACCTAGCAGGGCCTGTCTCATTGTTCTCAGTCCGCGTATACAGTTCTCTCTTGTGCCCGCTATTCCCCTCACAACTCACAATGCCTTCCGCGAGACCCCCACCACCAGAGAAAAACATTGAATTACCTGGACCAAGCCATGATAATGTGAAGGAAATCATCGAGTTGGGGGAGAAAATTAAGCTCATCCTTGACAACGACCCAGACAAGCATCGGTATGAAGCGTCTAATAACCATCTGACGAAAGTTATGGAGCCGTATATCCAGATCTATCTTGACAACATCAATGCTAGTCGTCAACGTAGTATATTGAGGACTTCCTTGCCCGCAACCCACCACAACCACAGCCAACCCAAGTCAGTGATAGTGATATTGACAGTGAGGATATGGACTTTGAGGGGTTTGTCTGGGAGGCCCTGTAAACCTCTGCCAGTAGTGAAAGTGATTCACCGAAGGGCAACTAATCTGCCCTCTGCCTCGGAACCAGCCGCCATCCACGTGTGCCGACCCAGCTTTTCTACTAATGTAAGTGTTAAAAAACCTAATAATATTGATATTTCTCTTAATTATAATTTGTGTGTGCATACCATCATAAAATTAAGATGTTATTTTTACTACAACGTACGTATTGTGTCGGAAAAGTGGAGTTTGGGGGTCGGCCCAGTCTCTATTTCAATTAATCCCATATGTTCTGTTATTTCATTTACGCGGGCCTCCACGGGTTCAATTGACCGCGTAAATGCAGACTATACTGTATTTCATAGACACACTTAATGCCACTGTGCATGCATAGACCCAAAAGTATTGTGCCACTGTTAGTCCCTTAAAGATATTGAATTTGTGTATTATAGTAAGTATAGTATGTGTAATTGAAGATGTGTAAGTTGTCAGAGTGCATGTGTATCATTTTGTACCTTAGTCTTGCTCTGCCAGCTTGTTTAAAACAAAGATTTGTAAATTCAACAGAATTTTATCATGTTGCAGTTAAACTGTATGCCAAAAATATTTATATGTATATTTATTTCATGTTTGCACTGATATTTATACAGTATACACTAATGGGCAACTGATTATGTTTGTGCCTCAAAATACTTATGTCCGTTGATGTGCCAACTATAAAAATATTGCTACTCTGTGCACAGGCTCATACTTTCTTTACCTGACAATTATATTGTAGAAACCAGAGTTAGAAACACTGTTTGTCATGTAAGGGAAGGTGATGTATCCTGGGTAATGGATCTTAACAAAAGGTTCAGATCTTCAAGAAAGTAAATGTGAAAATACAGGTAATTATTTATAAATATTGTGATGTTAGTCATGCTTGCTGTTTCTCTGGTATATGGAGCATGTATTGCACTGTTGCCATTTACTTAAATATAATACGAGTACCGGTACACACCTGGATAACATCAGTGGCATTTTATCTAATATAAATATGTTTAGCCATTTGTGAAAGTTAGCAAATGCTACACTTATCACCTGAATAATGAATCACTGTCAAGTGTAATTACATAGATACCTGTATTTAGAAAGTATGTTCAGTGTGTCACTGTGATGGAGTTATAGCCAGTTTCACTCATTTTATGTTGGCTTTTGCTCAATTATTATATATTATTTACTGGTAAAGGTGTGGGCACCCTGGGTATTAATGTTTTGCATTATTTTATATATCCTGAACATCTTAAGCACAATTTAATTTAAACTTGATGCATTTTTGAGATTAGTAAACATATACTTTTTATACGGTTACAGGATACAGCTGTTTGTGATTTTTAAAAATTAATTGAGTATTGTACTTAAAATTTTGTTATATAAATATGTAGCTTTACTGTGCTACTGTTTGTGAATGAAGAGAACACGTCGGTAACAAATACTTACTATCCAAATTTTTGTTTTAAAATATATCCTACAGTTATGTTTAATCTTGTCCAGTGTCATGTAATTAGTCAATTATAAATAGCCAGATATCACACACTTATTTTTATCTTTTCTCAAACTAGTCAAATTCCAAATGCAATTTAATATAGAGAAATACAATATAAAGTTTTAGGCTAGTCAACAATGTTTACAATAAGGTACCAATGGATGAGAATTTAGATTAACAAACAGTGATTTGGGCATTACAATTAAGTAAACAAGTTTGTATTTGATTTAACGAGTAAAATTCAAGTTAACCAGCTTCCATTATCATTCGTGGAATCAGACTAGTCATTCTTTGTCACTTGCTGAGAGACCATTGGCTTGTTTTTATAATCTGAGGTGAAGTCAGTGGCAGGCTAACCCAGCCTGGCTCGCCAGTGAGCCAAGACAACATGGAGCTGCTGCCTGTTTATCGTCACATTCTCTGCCTCATGGAACATACAGTACATCACTTATGTTCACTCGTTATTTTTACACTCAACCCCAACAATGATGAATCTAAAGAAGACAGTTTGCACTATAAGTAGTGTCACTCCAAGGATGAAGAGAAAGACTATCGCCTTGGAGACAAAACTGAATGTATTATGGTGACTGGCCTCAGTAAAAAGAGTGAAATATCTGCAGTGTCATCATCAGTGTGTAAATTTAGCAACTAGTTAATTCCTCAGATGGAAAGACAAGAGTAAGATGCCTTTCAAACCCACTTTATATCTACATTTTCATCCAACAATGCTAGGCCAACACAAGCAGCAATCATCTTCAGTTCTAGTAAGTACAGTATACAGTACTAAAATAGTGTTTAATCTTGTTAGGTTAGATTTTTAGGATTGAAAGTCTTTAGGATGAAGTTCATATACATTTATACCCTCGAGTTTTTTTGTTGAAAAACTTTGGACTGGAACTCCTCTCGTCCTTCAACATGAAAAAATGGATTAAATTTCTCTATCATTTTTTTCACAACTTTCATAACCTTTTTTCATACACTCTTGTTAAAATATGAAGTACACCTAGACCCCGACTTACGACGGGGTTAGGGACCCAAATCCAGGTCGTAAGTCCGATATGGTCGTAAGTCCGATATAGATAAAAAAATAAAAAATAAAAAAAAAAAAATTTAAAAAAAAAAAAAAAATTTTTTTTTTTTTTTTTAAAAATCTACAATGAAATACAGTACACTAAACGTAAAAAATAATGAGGAATGGATACAGTACAGTAAAAGTAATAAATAATGAGGAATGGATACAGTGTGACTGAGCACTTACCTTAAATGTAGTCAGCTGAATGCACACGGGGCCCCCATAATTTTCTATTTACAGGATACATGGAGACTATATTAATTGGAAGAAGCAGAAGAGGAGACAGGGCTGGGTGGGTCATCAATGTCGCTTCCTTCAGACAGGTTTATGTACTGTGGTAACTTGCTGGTTGAAGGTATTGGATCATCTTGAGGGAGTGAAGAGGCAGCACTGGTGGGGCATGAGGAGCCAGTACTGGGGGACTTCTTGAAATAGGTGTCCAATTTAGACTGCACAGTTTGCTTTTTCTTTTCATTATAAATTTCTCTGTAGCAAGCAAGTGAATCTTGGGTCATTCTGTCAACTTTGGCATAACGCTCATAATTTTGATCCATGTCATCAAACATTTGCATTGCTTTATTAATTGTAGCAAATGCCTCTGCCATATGTTTCACTGAAAACTTTTTGGGGGGTGCAGGCTCTTCTTCTACATTTTGTCTCTCTTCTTCCTCTGCAACTTTCTGTGCATCTAGTTCAATAAGATCCTCGTTACTGAGCTCTTCTGCTACACTTTCAACCAACTGTCCAACATCTTCAGTATCAATTTCTAACTCCAGCTGTTTACCTAACTCCACTATCTTGTTACTAATATCCAAAATAACTTCACTTTCATTAAATCCTTTGAAACTGTTCACATATCTTTTCAGGATTTTCTTCCATATTCCATTCATGCAATGTTTTGTAACCTGATCCCATGCTGCACTAATGTTCTTTATACATGATAAAATGTTGTACTCCTTCCAAAACTGTCTGAGCGTTTTCTCACCTTCAGTAGCAGCAACAGCCTGAGCGAAGGTCGTGCGTAAATAATACGCTTTAAAGGCAGAAATAGCACCTTGATCCATGGGTTGGATGACAGAGGTAGTGTTAGGTGGCATGTACACTACCTTAACATCAGGGTGCATGTCGTCCAGGTGTGGTGGGTGTCCCGGAGCATTATCCAAAATCAGTAAAATCTTGAATGGAATCCTTTGTTGCAGACAATACTCCTTGGCTCGTGGAATGAAACAAGTCATGAACCAATCCTCAAATAGTACTAGGGTCATCCAGGCTTTCTTGTTACTGCGATAAAACACTGGCAGTGTGTGCTTGCTGACATGTTTAAAAGCCCTGGGGTTCTCTGAATGATAGATCATGAAGGGCTTTAGCTTGAAACCAGCAACATTCCCCCCCAACAGAAGTGTAATTCTGTCCTTGAATGCCTTGAATCCGGGCATTTTTTTTGCCTCTTTGTGGATGTATGTCCGGTCAGGCATGCGTTTCCACAATAATCCAGTCTCATCCACATTGAATATTTGCTCTGGCAAATAATTCCCTTCCACAATCACATCATCTAACTCCTCCTTAAAAGCTTCGGCAGCACCAACATCGGCACTAGCTGCCTCTCCACTCACCTTAACACTGTGTAGACTGTAGCATTTTTTAAATCTATCAAACCACCCTTGACTTCCTGTAAAGGTTTGATCACATTCATCTCCTGCCTGCTCCTTCAGGCTTTGGAACAGGCTTCTTGCTTTAGCCTGTATGGTTAGAACACTTAAGGGTACACGCTTCTGCATCTGGTGTTCTATCCATATCACCAATAATTTTTCCATATCGTGGATAGGACCTTGTCTTTTCTTTGTTATTATAGTTCCCTTTATAGGTGTTGTTCCTTTCACTACTTCACGAATACGTTCCTTGTCCTTCAGAATAGTGGATATAGTCGAGTGTGAGAAACCTAGGTCGCGTGAGATTGTTGCTACTGTTTTTCCATTCTCATACTGTGTTATTATCTTCAGTTTCATCTCAAAAGTAATTGCCTGTCTCCTTTTCCTTGGAGTACCACCAGCACTCTCACTTTTACGCTTTCCAGTCATTATAAAGTCAATTAAATACAATAATAACGAAAGTTCACAGCGCGATCAGTATAGGATACGATAGCCAAACACAAACAAAGCGCTCCACTGAGTGAGTGTAGCCACGAGGCGACCCAAGCCACCCCTCCCTCTCGCCCGGGACGGAAACGTTTCGGTATAGAAAATGCGCGCGTCATTTGAAAAAAATTTTGGTCACGGCGGTCGCAGTCGTATGTCCCGTATGGACGTACGGTCAAAGCAGGTCGTAAGTACCAATGGACGTAAGTCCATATAGTCGTAAGTCGGGGTCTAGGTGTACATGTATGACCCCTCTGAGTCAAACTTCTATAAGTCGGAAACCTCCACAAGCCATATGAGCCCCTGCATTTGGGCAAATTAAATATTTGAATTTTGCCACGTGCAGCGGCTATTTTATGGTGCACCCCATACTTATCTTGTAAACGGTAGCACAAAAAAGGATTCCCGTGTAGAGATCACAAAGGGTGTGTAAAACGGACCTCAATGGTCAGGATATTATGGAGGTAATTGTTACAAATATTTCAAATACATTATTTGTTTAGTTCTGTACATAGAGGTTGACTTATTCACAACTGCTTGAGTACTGCAGTGTGAGGCATATGATTGGCTGCACACTTTATTATTCACATCTTTGGCTGCACACTTTATTATTCACATCTTTGGCTGCACACTTTATTATTCACATCTTTGGCTACACACTTTATTATTCACATCTTGCGTGAGGAGTATTCAAGCACATTGTGTTTCGTTACATACATAGGAATTGACTTACAGTATGTCCTCACTTAACGTCGAGGTTACGTTCTTGAAACCGCGACATTATACGAAACAACGTTAAGCGAATCAATTTTCCCCATAAGAAATAGATAAACTACAGGAGTTACATTCCTGAGCTTCCCTTTGCCCCATGAAATACATTACATATACAGAAATTCAATGGCGTTTTTATAGAAAATAGTATGTACAGTGGTCCCTCGGTTAACGAGCACAATTCGTTCTAGAAGGTTGCTCATTAACCGAAACCATTGTTTCAATGGGTTTTGGGTTATTGTTTCCAGCTCACCGAAAATTGCCTAAAGTCAACAACAAAGGTAGAAAAGTTCACTTACTTTGAGGTGTGTATGTAGAAGGCTCCTGGATGATGATGATGATGATGGGAATTAGAATGGGGGTGGAGGAGAAGGGAGAAGAGAAGGCATTGGGGTGGAAGAGAAGTCTCCCCATGGTGCCATTTCATCCATAAAATTTTAGTTCACTTAGTGTAATTCAATATTATTTTCTTGAAATCAACACTACACTGCATTATATAGTCAATATGTAAAATAAATTTAAAAATGACCAATAATTTGACTGGAAACACAGAAAAAAAGCATTATGTTGAAGAGAATCTGAAGTAAGATGTTACCTCCACTGAAAAGACACAGAGACTGACACCTGTATGGTGTGTTGACAGGCTGTTTGGCGCGCTAAAAACTAGTTTCCCTGTACTTAAATTATGTAAAATAATTGTTAAAATTACTAAAAATTTTAATATAAGACTTAAAATTATTGAATAGTACAAACTTCTTGATATTTACTAAAATAGTAAGGAATTTATGCCCTAGAACCAATTACTGTATTGGCGGACTAATATGACAGCTAGTGTGCAGGCGAAAACATGTTGAGGGGCGCTCGTAAGGAATTCGTTAACCGAAGTTAAGAATCTTATGGAAGGTAATTCATTAACCGAAATTTCGTTAACCGAGGGATCACTGTATATAAATAAACTAAATAATTTTGTATTGTACTCAGTGATGGACGGAGGTGGTGGAACGAGTGTGTGGTGGATAGTGGAGCGGAGGAGGAGGGTGGTGAGTCACTGAGACCCGGCTGGTCTCTCCATTTTTGTAGCAAGGCTAATGGTCTTGTGTTGCTTCTTCACAACACTAATATCAGTAGCACTTGAGGAGCGCTTGGAAGCCATTTCGAATGGTTAGAGTATAGTATTTAGAGCACACATGAATGATGCAGAAGCGTAACAGACAGGTTTGGCGTCGCTTGGGAACGTTGTGACGTTCCACGAGTGAGAGGTAGCAGGCCGAGCCGAGAGAGCATAGCGCAGCCAGACGAGAGGGTGATGCGCCGTAAAAAGTAGTCCGTGACGACGCAAAAACGACGTTAAATTGAGTCGTCGGGACGTTAAACGAATTATTGGTATCTAAAGAGTAGTGACGTAGTACCAAAACGTTAAGCGGGGCGACATTATAGGAGGACTTACTGTAGTTACTAAGTAGATGCGATCTTAATGTCGGCCATCTTCCAATTAGAGATAAAGTGCTGTGCCATTTCACACACAATGTGCTTGGACCAGTCCCAAAAAGGTTCTACCTTTTCACAGACAAGGATGTAGTGTTGGAGTGTGTGGCCATTTGCCTGGCCATACACTTTACATTTTGTTTTGTTCACATCTCCTCGAGGGACTTACTGAAAGAGGTACTTTTATCCTAACCTTAGTGTAGTGGTTACGTCATCTTGTAATCTATTGAACTTGTTCCTTGCTCCACATACATGTTTCATTTAATACATCTCATCATGGTAGATAATGGATTGATTATTGCCTGTTTGAACCTGTCTGTTTACTTCAAATTCATCCACAAGTTCTTTCCTGATTACAGTTTTAAGGGTTCTTTTAGTTAGGCCTAGACTGTATTCAGCAATGTCATTGTTAGATGCGAGTTTGGCTATGGCATCAACTCTGTCATGTTCTCTGAGAGGGAATTCACAGTACAGTAGTTTGATCTTTGACACCCCTATAAACAAGGCATGCACATTTGTGTCCAACTTCAGAGACTAGCATGTGACAATTTGAGTTGAGGGTGTCAAAGGTAAGTACAGTGATGAGGATAGGAAGTCAGTGATGATGAGACTGTCTGTGACAGTGGTTTCAACAAATTTTATGGCGGAGTATAGCAACTTATTCAGTTTGTACAGTGAAAGCTCAGTTATTAATTCGAACTCCTTTCTCAATTGTACAGTAGTACCATTAGGTGGAGTTATGACAACATTTCCAGCTCTCCCACAGGCAATCCAAACGGGACAGCCCCATTAGTTTAGATTACAGGGAGTTTACTGTATAGCAAAGATAGTGTGTAGAAGGGCTGAAAATGAGTTCCAGAGGCTGGTTGCAAGCAAGGTCAAGTCAAACCCAAAGGCGTTTTACCGCTATGCAAAGTCGAAATTAAAAACGCAAGTAGGAGTAACAGACCTGAGGCTTGAAGATGGTAGTTACGCAGATTCTGACCAGGATAAAGCCGAGGCATTGAACAGCTTCTTTTCCTCGGTGTTCACAAGAGAGGATGCGTTTGAGGACAGACGGTTCGACACAGCACTGACCCACATTGTGTTCACAGAAGAGGTTATTAGAAAGAAACTGTCAAAGCTAAAGGTCCATAAGAGTCCCGGCCCTGACATGGTGCATCCTAGAGTGCTAAGAGAGATGTGCAACAAGCTTGCTGAGCCCTTGAAGATCCTGTTTTGTAAATGCCTGGATGAACAAAAAGGTTCCCAGCGAATGGAAAGTGGCTTATGCGAGTCCTATCTTCAAGAAGGGCGATTGTCACTCCACGAACAACTATAGACCGGTGAGCCTGACCAGCATAATATGTAAATTACTTGAGAGTATTATCAGAGATACCGCAATGGAACATCTACTACGAAACAACCTTGTAAAGGATTGCCAACACGGTTTTATGCCGGGGCGCTCCTGCTTAACACAATTGCTCAAGGTATTGGATATTTGGACCTATATTCTGGAACGGGGTGGTAATATCAACAATATTTACCTAGATTTTGCCAAGGCTTTCGACAGTGTACCCCACGAAAGGCTGAAAATCAAACTGGAAGTGTATGGAATTTGGGGAAATGTCCTAGCGTGGATCGAAGACTTTCTACATGACCGCAAGCAGTATGTGGTGATTAATGGCACAAAATCATCATCCATACCTGTCACAAGCGGGATACCACAGGGCAGTGTATTGGGCCCGCTGTTGTTTGTTTGTTTCATAAATGACATGCCTGACGTTGTACACTCATCCATACAAATGCTTGCCGATGACGCCAAGTTATTTCGGGAATCAAGAACCAAGCGGACTGTGAAGAGCTGCAAAAAGACCTCTGTGGGCTACAAGAATGGTCGAAGAAATGGCTGCTGAGATTCAATGCCACGAAGTGCTAGAGGATGCACCTGGGGCATACCAACAGTAAGGAGGCATATCATATGTCCCAACGGGATGAAGAAACTGCACTATTTGATTGTGAATGTGAGAAGGACCTAGGTGTGTATGTTGACAATGAGCTGAAGTTCTCGGGCCATTGCGAGAAGAAGGTAAATCAGGCAAACAAATTATTGGGTCTTATAAGGTCGTTCAGATATCTAGACGGTCCGTCCCTCGTAACAATCTTCAAGAGTGAAGTGCTTCCCCATCTGGAGTACTGTCACCCCGTCTGGTCCCCAAGATATGCCAGGGACTGTCAGTTGGTTGAAAATGCTCAAAGGAGGGCCACCAGACTGGTGGCACTTCAGCACCTCAGCTACCCTGAGAGATTGGAGCGCCTGAACTTGCCTAGCTTATACTACAGACGGGCAAGGGGTGACCTAATTGAGGTGTATAAGCATCTCGAGGGGCACTACTCAGTCGAGTGTCCTTACTTGGAGCTGGCGGACGCTAGCCCCACAAGGGGTCACAGCTCAAGATTGAAGAAGCCGCAAGTCCAGAAAACTGTGAGGGCAAACTTTTTCGGAGCGAGAGTTGTGAACTCTTGGAACAATCTACCAGAAAGTGTTGACGGCACCGAGCGTGAGCTCTTCCAAGACTAGACTTGACCAACACTGGAGCAGGTTCAGGTACATTCAGGAGCCAGTGCATGCCCAGTACTTGCCAACAGTGCGTAACAGAAACGTGACCGATCGCCCAAGCAGCTAACGAGTTGATCATTTGGTGAAGAGGATAAAAGAAAAGGAAAAATAACAGAGACGTGACCGATCGCCCAAGCGACTAACGATCCGATCAGTGGTGAAGAGGATAAAAGTAAGTAAAAGACATGTACAGTACTGTACAGGCAGACATTGATTTATTTAAATTCACTGTTGGTTTGAGGTGTTTATTACGGTGTATCATTATGTATATTATTTCTAAACTGATGAACTTAATTGCATGTGTTTTGTTTTGTTTTATGAGTTAATTTCAATATGTTGGGATAATTCAATATTTTAGACTAAGTCAATAGAGCCAGAGCCCAAACAATATCAAATTAGCGAGGTTTCAGTGTACAGTGAACCCTCACTTTACGCGGTCAATTGAACCCATGGCGGCCCGCGTAAAGTGAACAACATAACATATGGGATTAATTGAAATAGAGACCGGGCCGACCCCCAAGCTCCACTTTTTCAGACAATACCTACGTTGTAGTAAAAATAACTTCTTAATTTTATGATGGTATGCACACACAATTAATAATTAAGAGAAATATCAATAATATTAGGTTTTTTAACACTTACATTAGTAGAAAAGATGGCTGGGCACACGGGGATGGGGGGTTGGTTCCGAGGCAGAGGGCAGATTATTGGCCCTCACCTGTATCACTTGTATCAATTGTATCACTATCCACCACAGAGGCTTGCAGGACCTCTTTGTCAAACCCCTCAAAGTCCATATAAGTCCATATCCTCTCTATCATTATCACTATCACTGACTTGGGCCGGCTGTGGTGGGTGGCGGGTGAAGAACTCGGTAATGTTTTGATGACTGGGCGACCTTGTGTGCACCCTGCTCGCGTCGCTCTCCGTGTAAAAGGGTACACACACACCGCGGAAAGTGAGCATTCCATGTTCGGCAGAGTACCGCGTAAATGTGGAAACGCGTAAAGTGGGACCGCGTAAAGCGAGGGTCAACTGTATGTAATATACTGTACCTGTACGGGTTATCACTGTTAACTAATGGTTCCTGCATTACATATGGTATTTAATTAAGACAAACTCCTGATACAATTTCCTCCTAAATTGAATTTATTTATTCATATTAAAAACACAAGAAGGGAATAAAGGTACAATACTCAGTGCACCAAAAGCCATAACAAGCCATCTTTTAAACAAACACAAAAGTCCTGGATACAAGTGCAAATTATCGGCATAACCTGAATGAATACACATTACGTACATACTGTTCTGTCAATTACAAATATACTGTATAAACTGTAACTTATTTAAATACACATATTTCAGTACGACATGCTGTCAATATTTGACAATAAAATATATTCAACCACAAGGTACAATAAATAGATTTTGAGTCCAACCTCAAACACTAACTTGAAAAATGTTATATTATGAGGGTCACAGATTGAGGTATAACTCATGGACAAGCTTATGTCTCACTGGAAAAACTTAACATTACCTTTAAGGATAATAAATATACTGCACTGTACTCGGTTTATACTATATTTCCTCTTATGACTGAGAATTCTTTCTCTCTTCCTTTTTTTAACTTTGCAAATTGCTTCACTCATGGAATTTGTCATTAGCAATTGATTCAGTTTTGTTTATACGGTACTGAATACAAAATGAATAAGTAATAAACATAATCTGAAATAGTTACAAAAGTGAGGACTTTCTCTCTCACAACATCCAATTAATAGCAAGTAGCAGCTCTTTTCTTCATGCATAGCTATGGTACAGTAGTTGTATTCCAAATATATGCACATACACTCAAATATATATTTATCTTCCCCCAAGCCCTTGCTCATGCTACAGTATATGTCTTATATTGTTTTACACTGAACTTCACCATTTCAGTTATTTTTCTTCTTCATGATCATTGAGAATATCTCAACTAGAAGTGATTACCGAATTTCACTTTTCTTCATTTTTTTTATTGTCAAAGAAGGAGTTGGGATCTGCTGGGGTGACATCATTTTGAAGTGCAAAAGAACAAAGATCTCTCTTCATAGCAAAGGCGTCCTCGCCATCTGCGTAATACTTGGGCTCAATTTCTGAGATCCTGTGGAAAATCACAACACCAGCTGTTATGACACACCCCACACAAGACCACTAATATGTACAGTATATTGACAATAGCTGAAAAATATCAAACCTAAACATACTACTGTACACCCTGTATATGTGTGGGAAGATTGTTATGGCAATAATCTAAGAGTGGTGTCCTAACTTATTGTCGGAGTTGCCTCCCTGAAAGTGTGACTTTAAATTAAACTACTGTACAATAAGTAAATCAATTCTTCTCATAAAAATTAATGGAAATAACTGGGGTTTGGTTGCAGGGAGTTTTTTCAGCAGGCACAAGTCATTCTATACACGTTATAGTTTTAATAAGACACACTGCATATTTAAAGATGTAAATAAGTTAAAAAATAAAAACACCAATTTATATGTACCAATGATACTTAACTTGGCAGTATACAAATAAGATAAAAAGCAAGGAATGCTAACTCATGAAATATGCAGAATATTATCACTACTGTATTCCTCTAATGTTTGGAAAGTTTGTGAAAGTTCATGTAAAAATTCAGTGGGTTGTTAGAAAACAGGATTGTAACAGGTACAGTTACCCCCGCAGCCTGGGAGTGTGTGGGGGTGGGGTACAAGGTGTAGCAACGCAGCACCGTAGTCAGGGATGAATAAATGGGCGTGAAACAGTGAAATTTCCGTGTCTGCGATAAGATACAAACAATAAAGGAGGTAAACATATAAATATACAGTTGCCTCAAAGAGTTCCTTCACCCCCTGTGTTAATGTCTCAATACTAGAGTGAACTTATGAAAGAATCCATAGTAGTCTTGTAACAATGGAGCTGATTGGTGGAAACGATTGAGCTGATTGGTGGAAACGATTCCTAGACATAATTTCTCTTGGCAATAATTTTAAATAGAAAATTTGGAGTTTCCAAGCCCAAGGTCTGATTTTGGTGCCGGAAATGGGAAAAGTTAGAGAATCTTTGAGACCAACCAAGGTGTGGTGGGCCCAGGAAGATTACCCCAGCTGATGACAGGCAACTCCGAGAGATAGACCTTGAGGTGGTGTAAGTGACACTCAAAGTCAGGCTTGATCATGTAGAACAAAGGCCAGTGAACACACCTGTGGCCATATCTCCAAATCATGATTTTGGCGCTTACGTCACTCCCATTCTAGGCGCCTCAAATGTAGTTGCTTTGAGAGACTGATTGCAAATGGATGTTTTACCTGAAACAATTCGAAACAGGCTGCAAGAAGCAGGGGTTCAACATAGGACTCCGGCAAAAACGGGAAAATTAGAAGATCGTCATCGACAGACAATTCTTGAATTTGCACAACAACATGAGAATAAGGGTATTGATTACTGGGCTGGGTTATCTTCACGGAGGAAAAAAACATTTGTGTCTACCGCCCATGGTTGTCTCTACTGTTGACAAACAAATAACACAAGAGCTGAATGTCAAAACATCTACTGTATGAGGTGACACGCGACGAGTACGTGAAGTGTCATGTATGGATGCATCTGTAAGGCATGGGTGAATGACCGAGAGGATAATATTCACGGAAGTATACATAACTTATTTATTTGCCTGTTATTTCAGAAGTTTACCATACATTGTTTTCCAACAATATCTTCACCATGTGTTGCAATATCTAATTATTTGTTAATGAAAAATTAGTTTACTCTAAGGCAATGTAATTAAGTCTTAGTGAGTATAAAATATATGTGCAGTATTTTTTGTCAAAATACTCTTCAGAAAGGCCAAAATGCATCCCAGACCCCGTTAGGAAAACCACCGCTCGCCTCAAACTCCCTATCTAAATTTAGACCTTCATCAGACCTGGTTGTTAAGAAATTGCCAGTACACCTAACCTATGGAAAATGCCCATGTAATGGTTATAATGATTTACTTAACCTACATAGTCAAAATTTTTAATATCTTTTCATGTACCTGGTAGGCAAATTCTAGGGTAATATTTTAGATCCAAAATGTAATCCCTAGATGAAATTACTTGCATGTGTCTGAAGCAAACCTTGCAGATAAGGGCGAGAACTACTGTACCTTGTATTTTGAAAGCAGAAACTGACAACTAACACATAGACAACTTACGTGAATTTCAATGTATTAGTGTACAGATTTAGAGCTGCTCGGTTTGATTTTCGGACATGGAGAGAGACATACTTGGCATTGAAACACTCTACCATCGCTCTAGCCGTCTGATCCATGAGTTTCTGTGCCAGCCCTAAACGTCTGCAATAAAAGTGCTTTTTAAATTTTCATAAAGGAGAAGAATAACATGACATACATACATATAACATCTTACAAACAACAAACACAGCTTTAAAAACAACTGTAGAAGTGTTGATGGTAACTATCAGTGAAGGTCTTACACTGACATTAGTTCTAAGGACTCATGAGGTAAGTCCTGGTTTAACCTCCAGTAGACTGGGTGAATAGTTACAAAGACAGGCAGAGGTTAAAAACAAAGTGAATTGAACAAAAGTGAACATACAAGTAAACAAAAACTAATTACTGTGCTGTACTATAAGGGATCAGCCATAGCCGGGGATTTAGTACACAATGAGTTTCACTAGTTGTGCATGGCAAGGATAAGAAGATAGGAAGAAATACAAAATATCAAAATACAGTACAGTACTGCACATAAAATACAGCTGTGAAGAACTATAAGAAAGGAAAATGTCTATACAAAATAATTCCATTAGTCTGCACCTCTAAATAATAAATGGAGGTCATATCAAGATGTTACAGTGTAGGTCACATTACCTGTGACTTCGGCGCACAGCCAGGGATGTTATGTGTCCATGGGGGTCCTCCTCACTCTCCTCTTCCATCTTGGCAAGTACATACCTGTGTCACAAAAATATATTTTAATTCATTATACAACAACTAAAGCAATAACAATAACAATATATATATATATATATATATATATATATATATATATATATATATATATATATATATATATATATATATATATATATATATATATATATATATATATATATATATATATATATACTGTATATAGACCTCATAAATATTAACTGCAACTCCACAAAAGCACAAGATTCCAGTACAGTAATACTAATGATGCTACATTACTAAGTTTTAAATCAAACCATCCAAAATTGTAATTTTGGGTTAATTTTTAGACCTAGCCAAAGATATAGTGATGACAACACCACACTAACTAAAGCTAGCCAAGGGGAAAGATTAACCATATAACCATATTTAATGTTTAATACAGTACAAACATTGGTCATGACAGATATGATGCAAGAAGTATTAGCTTAGCAATGAGAATATGATTTGTGAGTACAGTACTGTTCCCTATTATTCCATCTCTTATCCACTATCTGTAAGACGAATAAAAAAAACAGAAGCCTAAGGAAGGGAGGATAAAATAGAGAGGAGTTGTACTTGCAAAATGCAGATAGAAGAATGGGCTGATACACAAAGACATGTAAGAACTCACCCCACAACCTGCCCCTCATCATCCTCTGCTACATAAGAGAGCTGTGGCCAAGAGAGACCATGGTACAAATAATATTTCATCTGGTAGTTCTCCGGTAGACACAGCAGGTTGCAATGCTGCATGTGCATCAGGTCTTCTGGCTGTGAAGTAAGGAACAATTAAAATTTTCACGCGAAGGCAGGCGAAAGATATGATAAAAGTAGGTGGAACAAAAACTAACTCAACTCTCTACAGCAACACAGTAAACAGCGAGTCATGTTATTGATAAAATAATTAAGTCTGGAATCCATTATAAATATAACAATGCTAAATGTTGTAATGCTAGAGCACAGTTGAGGACATAATATCCCAACCATAACTACAGGCAGCTAAACATTATATTTTTTCACTATGTTATTCCCAGTATTCTTAAATACAGTACAGTACCTAACTTTGTCATAAAATTACCAAAGGAATTGTTGCATTAAATGACAGAGACAGGCCCATAGAAGGGAGCTAGGATGGTACTGTACATCAAAGTCCAGATTGGACTAATCTAAATACAGTACAGGTACCACCAATCCTGAGAACACTGCTTATGACCACAGATAATTATTTATGTGCACAGGCAGGGGCTTGTGTCTAGATTTTTGTCAGTACAATAGTGTCTGAATATGCAGCCCAAAGCTTATACTGTATCATTAATTGAGGTTATGCAACACAGCCCTGGTCAGATCAGTTAACTCAACACGGTGAAGTTATATATACTGTATATATATATATATATATATATATATATATATATATATATATATATATATATATATATATATATATATATATATATATATATATATATATATATATATATATATATATATATATATATTTCCTTTTTTAAGGTACAAAATGAGGTACGGAATTATGGTTCAATATTTTATCATACCAATACAATTTTTTTTTTCAGGCACATTAAGGAATTATGGTAGCTTTTATCACTGCCAATATCATTTTGGCCATCCAGCAAATTTTAGAATTTTAAGTTTTGGAATCAATAGTTTAAACAATTCTTAGACTTGTTTCTTCTGTAGCATTTATTCTGCAAATGTTTGAGAAGCAGTGCCGTAACCGATTTTTACCGGTTAGGTTAGGTTTTGGTTAGGTTTAGGTTAGCTTAGGTTAGGCTAGGTTGAAATGATGTTTTGAACGATTATCACCTTCATTTCTATCACAAATTACTACTTTTTGTGTTTTTCCCCCCACCCAAAACCCTTGGTTCCCACTAGGGGGTTCTCCATTATTAGTGGATAAGAGGGGGGGGGGGTAACTAAAAAAAAGGTAGTGATTTGCAAAAGAAATGAAGGTCAGAATCGTCCAAAACACATCAAAAACAATTGGAAAAACATAATTTCAACTTCCAAATATGTGGATGACCGAAATAATAATCTTACCCTAATAGGTTCTGTGCTTTCTCGTTTCCATTTATCTATTTAATAATTTTAAATAACGCTTCCACAAATTTTAGTCCAATTCTATCTCCTCCTTCTGGTGGCAATCTAAAAAAAAATAAATAAATAAATAAAAACTACCTGACAACCGCACAAATATCCAGCCTTATTTGTTTTTCCCGGATTAAACAAAAATTGGATGCCACGGTCAATTTATAGTAGTGCAATGTTCTTTCTTTGGGTGTTCGAAATACATGGTATGTGTAAAAAAAACAAAAAAAAGAGAAAATCACCATCAAAACAACCAAACCTAACCTAATCTGGGGATAGGTTAGGTCAAATAGAACGATGCACTAATATAAAAAGACCGATGCGTCACAACCACCAACTTGAAGATTTGAAGACAGTGTATCTGGAAAATAATGATCTTTATATATTCCAAAATATCAAATATGGGATGTTGGTGGAACCGCGGTAACACGGGTACCTCTCACATGTCATGGGGTGAGTCTTGCCTCTGGACAGATATGGGAAGTGTTATCCAGTGTGACTTTACCAGACATCGCAGGTATCCTCCTGTACTAACACTGGACAATAAAGTTAGAAGCAAACAACAGACATAGACCGAACCGTTAATTAATTGTTAAGTGATGAAATGATACACTAAAATAGCTCATGAAACTTACCTTTGCACACCGTATATTCATGATGTTCTTCCGCTTCTCTGTAATAGTTCACTTAGTCAAATATTAGGAATATGAGTGATTTTTTATTAATATTAAGAATCTACGTGATTCTTTTGTGTAGGTCACTTGAGTTACTGTTGTATTAGATGAACACAAGGGTCACGTTTAACAGCAACCTTCCGTCTCACTCAATGTTATTAATATCCCACGAACCACCGCCTTTAACTCTTATCAAAATATTAGAACAAGTAAAGCTTCAATTTACCTTAATATTTATGTTTTGTGGACAAATTAATTATTTATATAAGGAATTTCAAATGTTAAATTTTTGTTTCTCCTGTAAATATTAGAGCCAGGACATGCCCAGTGCTGTTAAGACGTGACCGATCTCCGAGTGGCTAACGAGCCGATCACTGGTGAAGAAGATACAAGTAAAATGTCAAGCACTAAGGATCTACGATAAGACAAGGTAGATGGTTCTAATAACTAGCTGTGGGTCCCGATTTTTCCTTTTAAGATTTACTTTATCCCCTTCGCCACAGGAGAAGAATCAGTCCGAGTCTGGAAAAGGATTTCTGTATTTTTTGTTTTTCAAAATCCCTATGCTCTGCCTGGATAGTCGGATAGTATTATTCGGGTCAGGTTCAAGTTGCCGATCAGCGGTAAAGTAGATAAAGTAATATCAACTTAAAAAAAAATATAGTATTGGTGGACGTTCAGTTGGTATATTCTTTTAACATTGACCGTGGCCATATCAACTTTGCTTAACCTCATGTAAACATAGAGCCTATTAGCCACTACCGACTTAACATTTTTCACCAATGTCAATTTACTTTATCCTCTTCACCACTGTTGGACCTTTTATTTTATACTTTATCCGCTTCACCAGTAAAGAACTTGTTATACCTTGTCCTCATAGGGTACTTTGTCGAATGTATTGACAAAGTCCAGACACGACTGCTTATAGACCTCTATTAAACGTATATTATCACCAATTTCCCGTTTACAGGGTGTTCATAATCAGGTAAAATAAGGGTGTATCTTATTTACAGGTAATCCAATTAAGGTAACAAAAAATGTTTACACCTTCCATACATTGTTTTGGAAAACCTATATAAAATATATATATTATATTTTTTTAAACCCTAACATAACGTAATCTAATTCTTAACTCACCTAACTTTTCCTTTTTTACCTTTGCAATTGCTAAATTAGCCTAACACATCACAATGAAAGCTAATTTGAGTAAATACAAGCAACAGGAACCTAACTAAACCAAATCGAACCTAAATAAGTGGTTCTACAGTATGTTACTCTAGTCATGTCATGTTCTCTAGCCATAAGTGGTTCTCTAGTCATAAGTGGTTCGACAGAATGTGGTTCTCTACTCTTAGGTCATGTGACAAGGGCGGATCCAGGTGGGTCCTGGGGGTCCGGACCCCCCTTTTCTTTAATGTAGTATTGTACTCAGGCAATTTTTTTATAGTAAAAGGTATTTACTATTGATTTCCGAATCTCCTAATATCAAGTGCGCATAGCTTCGAAATGGCCTCAAAATGGCCATGACATTGGTCAGATTTAAAAAAATTCAGGGTGGGCGTGTAGTGGGCCCCATCCCCAACAAGTGACGACTGAGCTCCCGCGCGCCTACCAGCCAATCAGCGTACAGCCAGCAATGTTGGTAGACCTACTTTCCAGTGCGGACGCACACGTAGCAACGCTAGGACCAGAGTGCCGGGTGTGCCTGGCCACCTCCAACCCTGATGTTTCTAGATTGTTTAAATACGGCCAAGGCTGGCCAGGGAGATCATTTAAAAAAAAACTCACTGGATCACCCAAGTGGATGAAGAATCCACTTGGGACTGAAACTCTCAACAAATGGTTACCAGAGCTTCATCAACGAAAAAGTCCACAAACTACGAAGCAAACTCTCAGATATAAGAAGATTTAAAAAACTGAACATACCAAACAAAAGAAAATTATACACGGCAGTAATAAAAACAGTAATGTGCTGCCCGCCTGTACCAACCAACTCATTTAGCGCAACGAGAATCAAGAAACTTCAAACGGTACAAAATAAAAGCCTAAGATTCATATATAACACCAGCTACGAAGAAAGAGTAACAAACGAAGAACTCCATAGAAGAGGCAACATCAACGCAGTAAACGTAGACATCTACATCCAAGCCAAAAGAACTTGGGAAAAAGTACGAGATTTAGACTCAGAAACTGTAGCAAACCGGCTCGACGACGAACCAGTAAGAAGAGCAAGAGAAGAACACGCTTGGTTCAGATTAAGCAGAATAAAAGTCGACAACCCACCACCAATACCAAAATACACCTAAAAATTATCAAATTCAATACAAAAACAAAAGAACTGTATAGCCATTAAATACTGTACCTTCAAGTCAAGCTTCAATCTTTCAATTAAACCAAAAGATAGGACCACCTCCTTGTGAACAAAGTAGCAAGTTGGATCCTACAACTATTCCTAAACATTAGACTTTCCTACTATATAAACAAAACGCTTCACTAAAAGATGAGAGTGACCAAAGGACACTACCCTTGGCCTCTCCAACACTTGTCTTCTTGCCCCTTCCTTCCATTCTTATTAAAACAAAAGATACGTTGCTCAGCCAGCTCCACAAGAACCTGGCCAGAGGTCGTCACCCCTTCCTTGGAACAATGGCTACCTCAAAATAAACATACTTTTAACTAAATGACAAAGGCTTGAGAGCTAGAACCTAATCACGCAAGATGTAAGTTCAAATATAATTATTATAACCTCAGCATATCTGGTTGAGCCCGGATACTGTGAATCTCTTACTTTCCTTCAAATTTCCTCCCTCTTTTCCTTGATCCTACACCAATCCCCTCTCCCCCAAATCGCCACCAAAGAACTTCCAATCGTAATCCCGGCCCTCCCACTCAGCATTACAAGCAATAGCCTTCTACCTTATCTACAGACGTCAAGTCAAGTCAAGGGAGACCATTCTACTCTGACCTACAGGCACCAGCAAGACCTCTCTCCAGCGCCTCACCACCCAGCTCCCTCAGAAAGCTCCTCGCCCTACAGGACCTCTGAGCAAGCTACTCCTCACCTAGTAACTCCTTAGCACTGCACTGTACAACAATATATACTGTATACAGAAAACGCATTGTGAGTTTCTATCCTACCTCATTCCTGAGTGTGAGATATCTACATGTACGTACGTTTGTGTTCCCATACAAAGAGAAAATAGACAACTAAAGAGAATTGACAACTGGCCACATACTGTACGCTACAGGCTTGCTGCGCTCTCCATGTTCCCCACCAACAAATTCTTGCCCCCTCCCCCGCCTTTGATATTCCTGGATCCGCCCCTGTGTGATTCTATAGTATGTGGTTCTCTAGTCATTTGTGGGTCTACAGTGTGGTTCTATTAAGTCATGAATGGTCCTACAGTACGTGGATTATTATTTTTTTACAGGGATTAGCCCACCTGGGCACAGGTCACTGATCTACATCGGGGCCTGGGGGACGAAAATGTAATAATAATAATAATAATAATAATAATAATAATAATAAAGAACCATAAAGAAATACAAAAAAAAAGATCATAAGTGAGAAACAATATATGTATGTTGTGTTGTTAATGGTAAGAGAAACAATTGAGACTCGCAATTGTGTGAAAATGAGGCAGTCAGTCAGCTCAGCAACCTGGGACTTGGGTCACAATTTTCGTGAGGCCATATGGCAGCAGGGTCTACCATTAGACAATACATTTTGCTTCCAATATCTTCCCAGGGGGTAGTACCTCCCTACCCACTCCTACTCGACTGAAGTGGAACCCCCCCCCCCACCTTCTAATATTCCTGGATCCGCCCCTGTGTGATTCTATAGTATGTGTTTCTCTAGTCATATGTGGTTCTACAATATTTATGGCTCCCTTGTCATAAGTGGTTCTAAAGTATATGTGGTTCTATGGTACATGTGGTTCTCTAGTCATATATGGTTCTACAATCATACACTAGGGCCAAGGGCTAGACAAATTTTCGAGGCGTGATGGTTCCCTCGTCTCCATCCTCGTAAAGATGTCACCATAGTACTTCTCTTTGGGGTTTAGATGCGGCATCTGTCACCTGAGTAGGAATTATAACTAAATAACGTTGTAACTTGTACGTGCCGCCGCCATTCTTGGCGAGATTCCCGCCCTATTTTTGATCTTGTCTTAAATCCAGTAGAATATGTATTGACAAGCACTTTGGAACGTCTCATTAATATATCAAACAGAAGAGTAACGTTGTGGTTAGCAAGTAAGACTTGTGTCAGATTTGTAGAATATTTGCCAAATAAATTACTTCATGTAACAAAGGGTGAGACCCTATTGATCTATCAAAATATATGTATATGAACTGTAAAATAATATTCCACAAAAAGAGATTCGTGTACCCTTACTGGATAACTTGAATGTTTAAAACAATATTTTTGATGCTTTACTTTTTTTATTTTTAACTGAGAGTCAACGCTCCTTACGAGATACTCGAACCTATTACTGTTTACCGCCATTTTCGTTGCGGCGGCCGTTGGTTTTGTCGCCAGTGGAAAATGCCTTCGATAACGTAGCGCCTCCAGAAGTTATGGTCCGAGTGTGTGGAAATGTGGATGTAAGATAAGCGCAGAATCATCATGTATATCAGACAGGTGAGTTACGAAGAATTTAATGATACGGTGGTACTTTTAACCAGGTAGGATCCCCAGGTCGAGTACCAGGGGGGGGGGGGAGACCAGCCCTATCTCACCTAAACATTGATTAATTTTGGGATATAGTTTGATTATGTTGTCCACGTATTGATGCTCATTATAATGTCTACAAGTATAATTTTATATGCGACTGATTCTTTCCTTGAGTGGTAAATAGGGTGTTTGGCCAGTGAGGAGCACCTTAACACTGTTCTCTCGTAGTGACCACGCACGGAACTTAATATTGATTCTTAAAAAGGGAAATATAGCACAAAATAATCAATAAGTGTTTTATTACGTAGTGGAAATTGACCGGTCCGACTAATTACCCAAATGTAGCCGCAATGAAGTAAAATAATGGTCCTACATGAATAAATCGGACTGCCAATCACTTCTCGATTATTATTTGGTGTCAGTCACAAAAAATTGGTAAACTTAATTTAATCTGAGTTGTGTTAGGTTAGGTACATGCACTCGATCTATTAACTCAGATTAAATTAAGTTTACCAATTTTTTGTGACTCCGTGACACCAAATTCTTACATACATACGTACGTACATACATACGTACGTACATACATACATACATACATACATACATACATACATACATACATACATACATACTAGTCGAGAAGTGATTGGCAGTCTGATTTATTCATGTAAGATCATCATTTGACTTCATTGCGGCTACATTTGGGTAATTACTCGCTCCCTCGGTACATGCACGCGATCTATTAACTCAGATTAAATTAAGTTTTCCAATTTTTTGTGACTGTGACACCAAATACTAGTCGAGAAGTGATTGGCAGTCCGATTTATTCATGTAGGACCATTATTTGACTTCATTGCGGCTACGTTTGGGTAATTAGTCGGACCCGTATTGACGGACTGATCTTAGTGGCTGAGTTTGGGGTAATTCATTTTAGTTAATATTCGTCCATTGGCTGTCCACAGGTTCCCGCCATGTTTACCTGAGGTTGTACAGTACTCACTTGGTCAGTTATCTCCTTGAATACAGTCCAACAAGGTCTGCCCATACTGTCACCAACGTGCTTCGTCACCACTATTTTTAACCCGTTTCTTAACCACTGCTTTACCCCCTTGGTAAATTTTTATTTTAGGACGGTATGTTTTAAACGAATCTGACCTTCATTTTCGGCGGAAATTGCTCATATTTGCCCCCCCATAATAATGGGGGAGAGCCAGCCTGGGAAATTGGGGATTTTGGGTGGGGGAGGAAACGAATCATCTAACCTAACAAAACTTAACCCAACCCAACCCATAGTCGTGGGCGGACCACTGGTAGGCCTAGCTTAAACTAACTTAAATGTCTCGGTAGTAAAATCCTTTGGGGTGCGTCGTGTTCGAAAGTACAATACCTTAGAAGTGGAAGGACCAGGGATACGTAAGAATTAGATAGAATGATCGTCTTTCTCGTAAAACTCGGCAATAAACTTAAAATGATCGTAGGATCACAAATGACAACCAACCTCCACCATGACCATTGTGATGCTGGTCAATGAAATTACCCAGGATGCTTCCCTTCAAAAATATCAAACGTGATCGGTCGAAAAAAAATTCTCGTGATGATATCGATATATCATTGGTCACGACTGGATGACGTCAGTTAATATTGGGCATGCGTGATGTGCAGATAACATCTCACAGACGAAGACTGAAAACTACGTGAAATCACTTAAATTCAATTGTGTCGCTATAATCCATTTCCGCCATGTATGTATGGGGTTCAAAATGCTCAGAATAGCAAGATCTAAATGTTTCAGTAGTTTATTACTTTCGGGCGCACAATGTCCTAAAGTAATATAATACCACTCCTTTCGTCACCCCGTTCGTTCTCATCAATATATTCACGAAATAAAAACATTGTTAATGCGACTGCAATCATCTCACGGCTCGGTGGTTTATGCGCTGGTGCCAAATCACCTTCATTTGTTCTGTATTTTGTTTATTTACCAATGTTTAATAATTTTCTTTATTAAATAATTACTGTTCATGTACAGTGGTCCCTCGTTTAACGAACACAATTGGTTCCACAAAGTCAGTTGTATTTTGCTGTGTTTTGAATGAATTTCACCTTCAAAACGGTCACAAATAAAAGATTTTTGAGTTTGACCCCCCAACAATAATGGGGAACCCCCGTGGGAACCGGGGGTTTTGAGTGGGGGGAAACTAAAAAACGAGTGGTTTGTGCCAGTTTTGAAGGTCAAATTCATTCAAAACACTGTCAACTTATAGTAGTGCATCGGTCTGAACGAAAAGAGTTGGATATTTATTTATTTTATCTCTCTCTCTCTCTCTCTGAAATCACATAAATAAAATTCCAACCAACCCGCATCGTACCTTAATCTGAAGAAGAATCAGGTTGGACAAAGAACGTTGTTCGGTGATACACTGTGTTAAAAAAAACCCTAATATTCTGATGAAACTCGGCAATTAACGTAAAATAATCTTTATCACAATGTCGGCACAGCTCTTCCACCTGTTCAGCCATATCTGGTACTGAAAATTCAAATCTCCGCTCCCGACGCACCCACACATTGTTCATTGGCTAAGACAAAAAACTCTTGCCCATTAATAATTCTCCTATCACTATAGCCAAAAAAGAAACCCCCACACAATCCCCGCACATGCGCTGTAGACGCTTAAGAAGCTAAGACAGAGATAAGGAGCACTGGCTGGGGGTTAGACCTTCTCCGCCAGATGTAAACAAATCATGACGACACTTGTGACTGAGCAAATCTAATAATATTGAAAATTTAATATCTCGGTTATCCTTAATTTCCGACGGAATATCATAGAAGAAATTAATTTTTTCAAATTTTCTGTAAATTTTCCAAATTTATCGTAAAGAATTATTGGACTAAAGTTAACAAATACCGTCACTAGCTTTGCTTCATGATGGAGTAACTCGATTAGCAGATAGAAGTTAAAGGTTATCCTTTACAGTACTTGCTTTCACGTTAGGCGATTATGCCACTCATCACAGTCATTATTTGTGCGGACATTTCTTTTAAATGCACTCCAAGCAGATGGGGTCCAAATGTCATTCCTGAACCTCTCGTCAGCTACTTGTTTGAAGTGTGCAAGGTGAGCCGAGTTAGTAATGTGTGGGCCCAGTTGGTTATTTAAGATGGGTGTGGTTGTCTAACGGGGTGGGCCGAGTTGGAGGTACACCATCTCCTTACCTCCTCCTTGTAGGTTAGGTTAAGTAGGTTGCTTCCTTTGGTTTTAGAATATTTTTTTTTTTTTTATGTATTTTTGGTGTTTCACTCAAATTTTACCTCCATTTGTCTATAAATTAGCTGTTTGTTAAAAATGAAGTTCATTTTTTGCAAAAAACGCTAATTTGCAAAAGAAATGAAGGTCAGATTTGAGTAAAACACCGAAAAACATAAAATAAACCTATTTTCATACCAAAACCTGAGGACAGCCAATGGACGAATATTTACCTTCGTTTTAGCACACCCTCGAATTTTAACAAGAAATGTTTGATTTCTGATATATTTTTATTGTTTTGTTCAGATCTGACCTTCTTTTCCATGGGAAATGTGTAATTAAAAAAAAAAAAAATGCATTAGTTCTTTTGTTTTTATTCCATGATATAAGAGAGCGGAGGCAGGCAGTGATACGTCTCATGACTCCAGACAGCTCGCGGTGGGACAAGAAATGGTGGGTGGAGATTAGTTGATCTAATTTTTTAGGCGTTTCTCACTTGTGCGATTTTTCTGAAAGAAACACGTTTCCAAGAGGCTTCAAGGGTTGAGGAATGTATGTACGAGGTAGAAATTGCCTAAAAGTAAGTGCTTCTATGCGATTTGAAGATGAGCTAAACCGAATAATAACCAAGTTTGGTAAGGCTAGTCAGAAAGGCCATCTTAATAAAGCTATCATTGTATAGTCTGCCCACCACGCATCCGCATTAGACTGCTGTACCAATAAACCTTGACATTTTGAATAAGTCTTGCCATACCCATATCCTGTGCCTTTGGGGGGTATTATTTAATTTGTTGTCATCTAAAGAATTTTGTGAATTTTAAGGTTGAAATCAATAGTTTAGAATTTAGACAATTCTTGACGCTTTTCTTCTATGATGTTTCCTGTGCAAACAACCTATAATATGCACCTGGTTCGGAAGTTAGGTTGGGTTGTTTTCGATGGAAACAAGAAAAGTGGGCTAATATTTATGACGGTAAATTTGCATTTTCAACCAATATCTCACTTGAGCTGAGCAATATGTTTTTCTGGTGGTTTAGACAATTTTAAGACACTTTTCTTATGCCATTTCCCTTGCAAATGACCTAAAAAAGCTAAACCTAAACCTCCTAACCTGCATCCCCCAGTATATTTAAGTAATTTTTTTTTTTGAGGGAGGGGGGGGGGAGAATTAGCCCACCAGGGCACAGGTCAATGACCCACATCAGGGCCTGGGGGCAAAAATATAATAATTATAATTAATAATCATAATAATTAATGAATTGAATAAAAAAATATATTAAATGAAAATACAGGGTAATGATAATAATAATGGGCCGTAAAAAAAAAGAGCATTAGTGAGAAATGATATACAGTATGTATGCTGTGTTGTCAAAGTAAAAGAAACAAGGGAGACCCTGAAATTGTGTGTAAATGAGGCAGAAAGTCAGATCAGCAACCTGGGACTTGGTCACAATTTTTGTGGTACCATATGGCAGCAGGGTCTACCATTAGACAACACATTATGCTTCCATTATCTTCCCAGGCGGTAGTACCTCCCTGTTTGTTAGCTGCCTACTACTGCATCTGGCCACCATATGTAAATAAAATTTGGGGGGAACAAAAACATTAATCACTGACTGAAAGGAACCATCAACCGATCCATAAGATAGTGTACTGTATAAACATGGCAGGTGGACAGAGGGTCAATAGCTGCTCCTTCGTGAACAGAAAAGACATTAAAAATCATAAAAGGGAAGTGATGCAAAATGCATTCCGTGTGTGTTTTTCGTATGTTTCTCAAGGTAACAAAGCTTTATCATTGGAGAAATTTCATCAGGTAGCTGCTAAGGCTGAACCTCGACAGTATTTCCACACTAACCTGGCCCTTAAGCCACGCCCCTCGTCTATAGCTACGGTACACTTGGCTGATAGGTTCTTAGAAAATGCTTGTGTAGCTGTCCATTTATTCATACTAAATATGTTCACAATTGGTAAGCAGACCTGTTATTATCTAAAATAATGTTAAATAACTGGATTAACAAAATGCAAATGATTTCAGGGAGGATGTTAGAAAATTTTAAATATTTATTATAAAAGGTCAAAGTCAAAGATGAAATTCGCTTTTGAATAAAATCTTTTCATATTTCTTTGTTTGGTACCAAACATAAAGCAAACAGAAACAAATTATGCCAAAAATATAGCACATTAGGTAATGAACTACAGTTTGTATGGCTGTATTTATCCCAAATAATTTATAAAACTGATAAAACTCAATAGAAATGCACGCTTATTTACACGCAGTCGGGGGGGGGGGGTAAAACTCTCGGGAACAGCCTCTGGACTCCGCTGCCAGATCGACGGTTGATCAGCTGGGCACTTGACTTGTACTGCCAGTGCGGTAGAGCTCGCATTAGAATACTATGACACAGATTATCTCCAGTATACCTTATCCATCATTGGCTGAGATTTTTGTTCATTTGCACCAAATTTCTTGATACTTGATGACTGGATGAAAATGTTAAACCTCTACATCGCTTCTTAATACTTTGTAGCACATACAGTAGTATTACTTAAATCTTGTCACAACGCAGTATTTAAGATAGAGAATGCCAAGTTAGTGGATAAAGTATTTAATAATCTGCTTGTGGGTGTGAGAAATGTTTTTGTTGGTTAAGTACCACAGCGCTGACAATTGTTGACAGTTGAGGTCTGCTGGCTGTTGTGCCTTGTGTCAAGATGAGCAAAATTCCCGTCAAGTTCAGTGGCTGTTCCCCTGAACGATTTATCTCCCCCCAGACTTCCGCATATATAAGAGCATATTTATACAGTATCACGTTTTATAAGTTCTATAAATTTTTAGGATATATACAGCCATACAAACTGTAGTTCATTACCTATTGCACTACATTTTGGGTATCATTTGTTTCTGTTTCCTTTATGTTTGGTACCAAACAAAGAAATATGAAAAAACTTCATTCGAAAGCGAATTTCATAATGACTTCGACCTTTTATGATTAATACTGTATTTAAAATGTTCTAACATTCTCTCTGAAGTGCTAATGCCTTGAAATCATTTGCATTGTGATAGTCCAGTTATTTAACATTATTTTAGATAATAACAGGTCTGCTTACCAGTTGTGAACACATTTAGTTTGAATAAATGGACAGCTACACAAACATTTTCTATGAAACAATCAGCTATTTTTATACAAGAGGGATGTGGCTTACGGGTCAGGTTGGCCTGGAAATAGTACAGAATTGTCAACCTACATACATTATCGAAGTTTACAACAGTGCTCATTAGACTGAAAAATTTTAGGAAAATATTCTTTAGAAGAAGACTTGTTTCCAAAGTTTTAGTAATTATTTCACCAAATGATTCACTGATGAAAATTAAAAAAATTTTTAATGTAATTTTTCATGCTGATTATGGGGAAGTACTAATTCCTAATTTAATTTTTTTAGCCGGTCTTTCATTTGTTTTGTTTCCTACTGTACTGTTTATGCTGGTGCATTTCATGTTTGTTTACAGGCATTGTCCCCTCATGTGTTGGCCTGAACAAGGCTAAATAATGCTCAGCTGAGTTCTGTTTAATTTTACAGCTTTTTGAATTTGTAAAATGTTAAAAGACTGTCTTTTAAGTTCACAATGTGTATGTTTTTTTAATTTCATGTTGACTAGAAAAAGAAGTGCAAGTGTGAAATTGAAAAATTTTAAAGCATTAGTGTACAGAAGATTTAGAAACCAAATTATACATGGTCATTTAATTTTCTCCTTAAATTTTTTTTTTATTACGCCTTGTCATATTTTATTGGGCAGTGGATATTTTGCCGTCACTGTCTAAGTTCCTACTTACGCTGCATTACCGTGAGTGCACTCTGATTGGTTAATTGGCCATTAGCAGTGAACGTGAGATCTATATTTGACCGTGACTGGCGGCTTTTGGCATTTATTTTTCCGTGAGTCAATCATTGTGTGCCTATAAACATACCTTACCATATTTCTGTTTTGAATGGAAACTTATCATTGTAAAAGAGGCTACATTTATTAGAACCTAATAGAACTTGACATAAACAACCAAAGAAACCTACCTAATTTCCGAGTTGGGTGGCAGACCCCCCTGGCATATTAAACAGAATTATCAGAGTGCACTCACGATAAAATTGCGTTAGTAGGAACCTAATGGTCACGGCAAAATATCCACTATGTTTTTATTATGTATGTGGTAGAAGTCAACGGGAAAATGTGCCCCCTTTTTTTTTTTTAACAAACCCCTTTTATAAATTGATGTTTACCATATTTGACTGATATTTCTGTTTTCAGATCATTATTCAAGGATTTAAGAGTTATCGGGAACAGACTGTCATTGATCCTTTTGACCCTCGGCACAATGTAGTGGGTATGTGTTTCCATTATTAATTTTATTTTCAAATGGTAACTTCACAATTGTATATACAGTTCTGTAGATATATTTAGGCTAGACAGTTTTCACCCAAGGAAACCCTACTGTAGGGGATGCCTGGAACCCTCTTTTCCTCTGTTATGATATCTTATTCTTACCTTTTGTATCAATGACATAAGGTCACTGGGCTAGCCTTCTTTCTCCTAATCATCTTGTACAGTAAAAAAAAATAATAATTCTGCACCCCTGGGTCTGACGGCCTTCACAACAATCACTGACCAAGGCCATGTTCATTTGGTGTGGCTGGTACAGTACTTTAAATTGTGTGATGCATTGTGTAACCAATGCGATGTATCCTGTATATCACATAAAGTTAATACTGCACAGATAAACTAACAGGAATACAGTACATATAAAACCCGTAACTCATTCCTGTTCCGGTGTGTCATTTTGCATAACACCGTAAAGGTAAAGAAATTTTATTTTATTGACTGTACAAACATACTTATCTCCAAGTGCTGCCTCGATTAAAAAATCCTTAACATGATGAATATAATAAGTAACTTGTGGATGCACCAGAACATTTCCACGGATCGGTTGGCTTTCCTGGGGGTCAGTGGCACTGTCCTAAAACCACCCTACCAAGTAAACTCACAGTTATTAACACAAGTGCTTAAAACAAATTACATTAAAAATTGCAGTACTACATGTATTTGTGACGAACACCAATCTTCCTCCATTTCACTGCCACTTATAATTGGCTAAACCTGATTACTATTCCTCACAGAAACTCAAATATTTCCTTCTTTCATATTTTCTTGTTTCAACTTCCCTGGTTACAATCGTCTTTTAAATCTCAGAAGTGGTGGTGGTCTGCTGCAATCCACTGTTTAAGATCACATACCTGTACAACATAATCTCCTAAAGTTCTCTCTAATGTTTCACTTTACAAACACTCCTCCCAATACCTTAAATATTTCAGTTATCTCCCTTTTCCTTAATACCTTTGCTGTTTAGTCTATTTGATGCTGACAAAACACACAACATTCAACCTGATTCCACAGCTGAACCCATAATGCTGGGGAATATCAACATCCACAACACAAGTTGGTACAGTATAGGGGGGGAGCATTTTCCACTTCACTTAATCTTAAACGACTGGTCATCATTCCCTCGCAGATCTCTGATAGTGCTTAACACAGTGGAAACTTGTAAGATCTCGCATTAACTAAATCATCACAATTCCTAATCTTCTAAGGTTTTTTTAAACTCTTATCCAATGAAAATTTGTCAATTGGTATTATGATAACACCATAGAATTTAAGTTATCCAAATCAAACTCTCTGGAAAAAGACAGACTGCTGACCCCCCCCCCCTTCCCCCAAGCTATTCTGGCCTACCTTTAATGCATTCAGTTCTACCTTCGTTAGTCATTCATCCATTCCCTTTCTCATCAAAGCTAATAGTTTAGTGATCGCAACCGTGGAGAAGAATCGGTAGATGAATCCTGATCTTGATTTAAAGATGCCTGAATTTGGCCACTATTAAAAGACTGGAAAGAGATGCTTTGAAAACTGACAAAGCTTTATACCCAGATGAGATTCTTCCACGTGTTCTTGAAAAGTTTTCTGGTGAACTTTCTTCTTTTCTGTCCAAACTCCCTAGACTATCCACTCTTCATGGATGTACAGTATGTCAATATACTGTACAGTACATACAACCCCAAAGAAAGATGATAAATCCAGCCCTGCAGAATTTCCACCCATTTTCCATTACCTCACTAATGGGCGACCGGTGGTAGAAGCGGTACCGTTCTTGCCTCGCAAGCGAGATGTCACAGGTTCGATTCCCGGGCCGGTGGAAGTTGTTTGGACTTACTTCCTAGCCCCCATTAGTCCCTGTTCACCTTGCAGTAAAGTAGGTACCTGTTGTAAGTCGAAAGTTGCAAATTCGTATTCAGGGAAAGTTGTTGGAGCTTCCAATAACTTGATGACATAAACCACTGACTCTTCAAGCTTCTACGCCCTTGACTCTTCAGGCTTCTACGCCCTTAACTCATGAGACATAAAGGCAAGCATGAACTTAGCATGCTTCCCTGTTGGGCGCTGTAAACGCTTCTGCGCTTCACCTTACACAAGGATGTAGGGGAGTGCCCAATAAAAAAATAAAAAAATTATCTCAACAATTTCAAAGATTTTTGAAGTGGTAATCTCTACAGTACCCATATTATCAAAAACAAAATATCACTTAGTAGTCATCAGTAAGGCTTCCACACTGGATGCTCTACTGCTGATCCTTTATAATTCTTTTCACATTGAGTCTACCAATCAGTACTCAGCAGTGGTTAAACCTGTGTACTTGTCTCTGACATATCCAAAATATATGACAGCATGGCACAGGTCCTTACTTGCAAAATAACCCTTCATCGGCAATTCTTCCTTAGTCCCTTTAATTTCTTCTTAAAGACGACCAGCCAGAATTACTCTCCAACCATATAGAAATGAATACTATATTGGAAAGGGGTTCTGGGCATTCTTTTTTCCTCAGGTTTGTTCCTATTTCTTTTTCTTGCTGTTCATTTCCCTTTTGTTGATAGGGGTAGTATGGGTCTTAACTCATCTACCTACCAAAACACATTAAAATTCCAAACTGGCACTCTGTGAATCTCCCTGCCACAAAAGTTTTTTCCAACGCCATATAACCTCAGTCAGTTCAACTCCTACTTCATATATCTACAGTCCAGACATGGGGTAATTGTAATAAAGTAATAATAATAGACTATTACAGGCTTTTTAAAATACAGGTAATAGTAATGCTGTATATCAAGTTTTTGGCTGTAATAGTAATAAAAAGCAAAGTAATAGATAATAGTCTACTACTTTTCAATTACAAAGACATTTCTTTAACTCTTACGACTTAGGTTGCCAAAAAATTTCTCATAATTACTGAATTGCTACTGCCATTCAACAGTTTGCTTTGACAAGGGAATAACAAAAAACAACCATAACAACTTGTTTGTAACACACCAAAATACCATGCATATTTGTTATTTCATTATTCACAAGAATAAATTACTGCAGAATATAGATAAAATAGGAACATACTGAGGATTATGCACGAAAAATGCTATCTGGCCACTCCAGGCTCCAAGTGTGGTGACTGGATGTGTTGATCGTGTATAGTTCGTGACCAAAAGTACAGTAATAGTAGACCAAGTAATAGTATGTTATCGATGACAAAGTAATAATAGCAATATAATAAAGCAAACTAAAGGCAATAGAAACCAGTAAGAGACCCCATGTCTGCTAGCTACAGTCTAGTAAGGGGATGCCACAGTGATTAGATTTGACAACTTTCATCTGGAATTTTCCTGTGGTTTTTATTTGTTAGAAATATAATGCTAATTACAGGTACTGTTTACTAATAGAGGCTCTTATTTCTTACAGTTGGTCGAAATGGTTCTGGCAAGAGTAACTTCTTCTATGGTAAGTTATCTTTGATGGTCTTATTTGTCCCCAACAGATCACCAGAGGGGGTCATAGGATTGTAATCTGTAGAGTTATCATAAATTATCCGTGGCTGTTCAGTACACACAAAGCAGTGATTATTTTTTCTCTAAACTTTGCACAGCAATATGTGATGTGCATACTGGTTAATGCTTATAGGTGTATTTTAACAGTTTATTTTATCTTTTTACTTTACACTAAGTAATCTGAGAACAGGGAATTTGTTATTGATTTGGTGGACATTCATTGTGGGATGAAAACTTGTTGTTTATTATAAAAATGTTTCCTTTGGATTGTTTAACATTTATCCTGATAGTGATTCAGCCAAAAATTGTTCCACCAATCACAATCCCCATTACATACAGTTTAGCTTTAAGTATTGCCGGGTAAAATTGCAAGTATTGTACGAGAGCCAGGGTGGGGTCGATGGAGCTTTGGCTGACTGTACAAAGTACTCAGGATAGTAATTAGTAGCATTTTCTAATTGTATATACAAGACATGTTTTGTGTGAAATTATGTATGTGCTTCAGATCATATATTTTACAAACACATGGAGGGTAATTTAAATTGTAAACAATCATTTCTTTTTATATAATAAATACAGTACTGTGACTGGTTTTGTCTTTCTAAAAACATTTTTGTAAAAATGCTTTTCATTTGAAAATGAATTTCAACAAAACTTTTGTATTATATCACACAGTATCTTACACAAATTTAATTGGTATGTTTGGATTCCTTGCCAATGGCAATCTATATTTTGACATACAGTACACTACTCATATTTGACCAAGGTGTACTCTCGCAATTTTACATTTCTGATCTTGGATAGGGAAAGTTCTTGGGATAATCATGACTTGGTTTGCTGAAATAAATCTCTTTACACTAATAAGATATTTTAATCAAGTAAAATATAACCTGATGAATACAAGATTTGGTTTCATGTTATATAGTATTTAAATAAGCACTTATAAATGTTAAAAATACATCTTCAAAAATCCCCTTGCTGTGAAAATATACTTTTATAAAATAAGAGGGACCATATTGGCAACTATTTCCTAGAAAACATATTTGCAGCGAATCCGCATGCATTTGGTTGGCTTATTTGGAATTCATACCCATGAAAACCTGTTTTGACACCATAACATATTCCTGTGACGAGTATAAGTGGTGACATGGACAAAAACGTACATAGTGCACTGTCATGGCAGCTTTTTTTTTTTTTTTTTTTTTTTCTCTCCCTCAAAATCCAAAGGGTGATCTTGGTTTGTTTTCATGTACATACATAGAACACCCCCCTCCCCCTAGCCACAGGAGTAAAATTAAAGATAACTTTCATAAGCATCAGAAAATGTAACAGGATCTTTGCCTTTCATTTTAGCTATCCAGTTTGTACTCAGCGATGAGTTCAACCACCTCCGAGCAGAGCAACGGCAGGCCCTCCTCCATGAGGGTACGGGCCCACGCGTTATATCTGCCTTTGTTGAGATTATCTTTGATAATGCTGATGGCAGAATACCTGTAAGTATATTTAAAAACTGCTTTTCTTTTTAATAAACTTCTACCTTGCTTTGTGCTACCCTGCATAAAACTCATCATGAAGAACATTCAGAGGATGGTAATTATTTAACGCTTACAGATCGGCCCCTCAAGTAGAAAACATTTGTGATGGGGTATTTGGCTGGCCCTCTGATTGCTAGTAGGCTTTCTCTGATAACTTAACTCAGTTTTGTGTGGGTGTGAGGAACTTACCTGGAGTGACCACTGCTGTCAGTCAGTTGATGCCTTGCCAGCAACATACACACCTCCAAACCTGTGTTCACATCCAAATTCCACATTTTCTTATAACTTTTCACCCTTATTGTGCAAAATTAGCAAATGAATTTTAAGAGTACCTACATAATAATTTTCTTGGACCTGTATTTAATTTGCCTCAAACAGTATTATTAAGAGTAAATGAGAAAATTGAAAATCGAGCATCTGGCCGAGTTGCATTATTTTTGTATATTTTTATTGTTACTTAAGAAAATAATCTGAAAATGGTGATACCCACATTACTTCAGATTTTATGCCCACATTTCAGAAAGCCTTAACACATGCAAGAATTTCAACCCTACAGAAATATGTAATGTGTATGTGTAAGACAGCTCCCCTGGCTTTAGCCTCGAGATTTGGTATATACTGTACATGTATTCTTTCTTTAGGTCATTTCAGTAAGAAGTTAACTGCCTTCTTGTTCAAGATTTTTATCTTATGTGTCTTGTTTGTTTCAGATTGACAAGAACGAGGTATGTTTGCGTCGCGTTATTGGTGCCAAAAAAGATCAGTACTTTCTTAACAGAAAAGCAGTTACAAAGCTTGATGTGATGAATCTCTTGGAATCTGCAGGATTCTCTCGATCGAACCCATATTACATCGTCAAACAGGTAATATGATGAAAACTTTTAAGTATTATTATTATTGGTGTGTAAAATATTGGTACATGCCTAGCATGTATATCTTGTATTGACAGTGACACATCTTTTGTAATTTCAGGGTAAGATCAACCAAATGGCAACAGCCCCTGACTCCCAAAGATTAAAACTCCTAAGGGAAGTTGCTGGTACACGAGTGTACGATGAAAGAAGAGAGGAATCCAAAGTAATTCTAAAAGGTACATCATTTGCTAGACTTGTTAATGAAAGCGGGGAAGAACCATAAGTACTGTACAGTTCATAAGATTCTTTAATCTCACTCACATTTTTTAGTTCAGGTTGTGGGATGTAATGTTATAGTACAAGTGACAAAGTCTGACACTTAATATATATTTTGCATAGCTTAATGTTTTGTTCATAGTTGCTAATAATATGCATTGAATGATTGTGATATTCATAACTGCTTTATTTGTCCAGAAACCCAAAGTAAGAGAGAAAAAATTGAGGAGTTCCTGCGGACAATAGAAGACAGACTACAGACTCTGGAAGAGGAGAAAGAAGAATTGAAAGAGTACCAGAAGTATGACAAAATGCGTAGAGCACTGGAATACACAATTCATGATCGTGAGCTGAAAGAAACTAGAAAAAAATTGACTGATGTGAGTAAATTTGTTTTTTAGAGATTCAAAGAGAACCAAGGATGGTATAAAGGGTGAGCTAGAAGTGAGGATGGGGATGGACATCCAGGGAGAAGAACGTGTAACAATGACTGGGGAGAATTTCATGATTCCAAACCTGACATAGCCAGGGACGAAAATGTCTGGTTTTCTAAGATGAGGTTTCTAGGGTATCTACCTGTATTTGATGACCTGACTGTTTGTCAGATGTGTATACTTGCTTGCCACAGAGCTGTATTCTCACTCATCAGTTTCTGCATGTTTGTATTAAAATGTTGAATTGCTCAAATGAAACACCATTTATTAAGATAATGATTATAAATATGGTCAGTGTTTTGTTTCTCAGACACATTCTTTATAGCTGCACTGGATCTTATGCAAGATGTACACACTAATATTTCTTGAAGTTTTGTATTATAGAAATGTTAATATATTGTATGGATTACTATTTTCAATACATGCCCATCAGGTACTAGGATTTTAGATATACCTGTTCAGTAGATCTATAGAGTATTTAATATTTCAACAATTTAGTTCATAAAAATAGCAGGAATAATCAACTTTGGTGAAAGATGAAATTGTGGATTTTGGAGTTGATTTGGTGGAGTTGACACACCAGTGTCTAGAGGATTTGGTAGAGGTGGCAGCAAAGTAGGAGGAGTTTACAAACAACAGAACCAGCTGATGATATAAGAGGCTGACTTGTTGTCTCATGCTCATTGATAAGTGATCCAGGAAGGGATTAATGTGGTCTAATCCTGGAGTGAACTTTGTAAGTTCAAGTATACAGGTACTCTCAATTTAACGGAATCCGATATAACGAACTCGATTTAGCGGAAGGAATTTTTCCATTATTTTTCACTCAATTTAGTGAACTAGTTTGCTAAATCGAGATTAATTCCGTAAATATGTTCACACTTATGGAGACACCTCAGACATATGACATGGACATGGAAACCTTATTTATGGCTTACCGTAAACTAGGGGTTCAGTGTTTGTTTTAATTTTTTTTACTTCTATAATTTCCAAACTTTTTCCAATTAATAGCCACACTCTTTTGACTTTCTCCCCCACACCACTTCTTTTCTGAGACTTCTGGGAGACTTCCAGCATGATGTCTAAGCAAAGAAGTTATTTGACTGAGATGTAGCGGTGAACAACAACGTGGTGGTGGCAGGACACAGACTGAGCGGATGTAAACCGACCCCATGCCCTATGCGGTACATTTGGTGTGGATTTTAAAGGAATTGCGCTCAATTTAGTGAACTAGTTAGCTAAATCGAGCGAAAGTAACAAAATTTTAACGGAATCACGCTCAATTTTGCAAACTAATTTGCAAACAACGGAAATTTGATTTAATGGAGAGAGGTGGCTCAAATTAGTTCGTTAAATCGAGAAAATACTGGAGTGTATATGATGCCACACACACATGGTGACGCTCAATGTTATTTGAACGACGAAGTCATTATATGTCTGAAAGGTATTTAATATTATACAGTATACCTTTGGATGTGGGTGGCAGGCCTTGTGGAACTTACTGCATTCCACATTTAAAATGGTACCCATAAACAACTCCTGCCAAGTGTTGTTTTGTAGGGTGTGTGAGTTTTCTTGTGTCAAATAAATTATATATTTTTTTCTCTCCCTGATATTTATAAGAATCATGTTTTTAAATGCAGATGGAGAACCAGCGCAAAAACTCAGGAGCTGAGCAAGAACAATTCCGGCAGCAGCTACAGAAGGCCCAGGAATCAATCAAGACTTACTCAAAAGAAATGAAAGATGTTAAATCCAAACTGTCTCAGGTTAGTAAATAAGATATGAAAGTTAATACCATAGGACTGAAATGTTTGATATAGGAAGATATTGCAGTACTTAGGTTATCTGAAGATAATGAGAATAGTACTGTCAAACATCCTTCAGGTTATTTCTTTAATTAATGAAAATATTAGTACTGTATTCAAGATGCCTTAAATTGGTGTTGGTGATCATATGAATTGTACTACATGCCAGCTAAAGGGCTTTGGACGTCCTTCATATAATGCCCAATTCCCACTGAAGAAGTGGGTTGGCAATAGTAATGGCATCCAGCCCTAAAATTTGCATCAAATTTGCCCAGCGGTAACTGGGCCATTAGGTAGTCATGACTGACCCACGCAAGTGTTTAAAAAAATGGCTGTAAAATGGTGTTGGTGCATTTATTTTCACCCTGGAGACATTTGCTTGTGAATATAATATTGAATTTTACTTTCTTTTTGGTAAAGGTAAAAGAAGAGAGAGACACGTACAATATGGAACAGCAACAACTTTTGAAAGAGAAAACAAAACTGGAGTTCACAATAAAGGACTTGGCAGATGAAGTTCAAGGAGACAACAAATCAAAGGAGAGGGCAGAGAAGGAATTATTGAAGCTGAGAAGTACAATCTCCCAGAAGGAAGCCGAGCTGGAAGCCATCAGACCCCAATATGAAGAAATGAAGGCTCGAGAAGATGAGGCACAACATGAGTAAGTTTGACAAAATTACTTAAAATTTTGTAAATAGGATAAGATATTTTAGGCAAAGCGCTGTAACGATTATATTGGTTAGGAAATGATATGGGATATTGTTAAAGCTTGGCGTATGTAGGAGACGGAAAGTATGCATGGAAAAGTAATTGAACATTTGATGGAAAGTACGTATGCGAAAATGGGACGTATACGAGTTGAGTGTTGGGCGTAAATGACAAAGTAATAAGGCTGTGCAAGACTTGGCAATTAGGGCTGAGAAATTCTAAAGGTGAAAGATTTGAGGTGAAAAGGATAAGACAGCCAGAGAGGATCATGACATTATTTTTGGAATCTGTAGGTGTAAAGGTTTTTAGAGCTTGTCATTGGGCCTAAACATAATTTTTTCTGTGCTGTAGACCCCCTAATCTTGAATGAGGAGGTAATACCTCCGAGTTATACAGTGAGAGATTGAAGTATTTTCCCCTGGTTTTGGCGAACAAATCACAAAACAGTTGAGCCATTCGACACAGCATGTGTGGAGCTCATAAACAGTTGGTAGACCTGTGGAACCTTGAAAACGGGTCGCCTGTGACACCAGTCACTGTTGGGTAGTCAGGTTTCATTATACTTCAGCCAAAACTGGGAAGATTCTTTGTTCTCTCACTCACTATACTGTACATGAGTACTGTATCCTCAAACCAACAATGTTATAACTGTACAGTACTTGTTTTAAAACATGAGGGAGTTCTAAGTGGTCAAGACTTACTTTTAGTCCCATAGGCACATTATGTCTACATTATTCCAGTTCCCAAAATAGCAATGTGCTACCCTTGTACACTAGATATTGGCACCCTAAGGGAGGAAGGGGAATATAATTTGTTTGTATGCAATACGTGAAATTGAAATTAATATTTAACTCATAATGACACAATTGATGTGTTTAACTGTACTTCTTGAAAGGGAAGATAAATGCTTGGAACTTTGAGGGGATGGCAGTTAAGGTTTGTGGTAGAAACATACTGTGGTGGAGAAAATAAGGGTTATGCAGATGTGACCGGGGATATATACATACAGGGCTGTTTGTAGGTGTGAGAGTTGGTTTTCAAGGTGAAGTGGTTATTTGTTGGAATTTGATTTGTTTGGACAAGGTTGGCTTGTGTATATACTTAGTAATATCTTTTTTTTTTATGGATATTTTATTTGTTTTTTCTTTGAAAGGCTGTCCATGAAAGATCAGAAACGGAAGGAGCTGTATGCTAAGCAGGGTCGAGGAAGCCAGTTCACCTCCAAGGAACAGCGGGACCAGTGGATCCAGAAGGAATTAAGGTAATGTTCAAATTTTCTAAATGAAAAACTGGCTATATTAATGATATACTCTTTTAGATTAATTTTTTGTCTGAATTGATTGGTTAATGAAATAATTAAGTAAAAAATAAAAGAATCGTTAATTTTGAGATAAAACTATTACATGTAACACAATTTATTATAAATAAATGTAAGAACTATTACATTCAATACATCTGCTGTCCTAATAGGTGAAATTATTGAGAGAAAAAAATAACTAGATGAGGTTGGTGTACACATTGTACAGTACAGTACTGTAGTAGTTTTAGTTAACAATATTCACAGTTATGGCCCATCAGTATTACCTTAACAAGTGACTCCAATCTAACCCTTTCATAATAAACTTTGGTGAACCTAAGCTGGTTCAACTTTTAAATAATGTAGAATTACATTGTGAACACCTTTAAAGCACAGTACTGATTTGCATTGAGTTTTATAAAAGGTTATCTTTACTGATAAAAGTATTTCCTGTAGTGTTGGTTATATCAAAAAATTTCACCAATTAGGAATTTTATATATATATATATATATATATATATATATATATATATATATATATATATATATATATATATATATATATATATATATATATATATATATATATATATATATATATATATGTGTGTGTGTGTGTATGTATGTATGTATGTATGTATGTATTTATGTGTGTGTGCGTGTGTACACATACACATCAGTTCATATTTATGTAAGCAGTATTTCCTAGAGTTTATCAACACCAAGCATTTATTAATGTATACTGTACGGTACTTTAATTCATTAAAAAAATAAGTTGGTGTATAACCAAATTGTTGTAATTTCTCAATTTATAGTCCTTGTGCTCATTTTTTTGTCACTGGTATCATAAACACTTGAAAACACTGCTAAACCAATGAATCATTCATTTGTCATCATTGTAATAATCACATACAGTTACATATAACAGTGAGCATCTTGTGCATTCCTGACCCATCCATACCCTTGCTGCTAAAGCTCTTACTAACACTACTATGACATCTCACCTGCATCATTATGTTGATTTGCTACTGTTCTCTACCATCCTTTAGCCTCTGATGTGGATTTTATTTCTTGTCTGCATTTCTTGATGCTGAATTGCCAATTTGAAAGGTTTATCATATGTATTTTAATTTCTTATGTGGATATTGGTTGATTTATTGCATGTGTTTCTAAAGTGCTTTGTCATGCGTTGATTTAGTAGATGCAGATATGTAGTTCTGTTTACTAATGATAATTAGTAGTGGACCATCAAGACCCCACAACTGAAGGTGTTTATACTCTTTATTTCATTCAGTCATAACTTTTATGAAATTGAAAAATATAAGTGAGTATGTTTCATTAAATGTTTACAGGGTTCTGTGTATATGCTTAAGTATCTTTTCCATTGCTCCTTTTGACTTGGTTTGTTTGATATATAGAAACTGATGTAGTGTATTTTGGGGTCAAAATGGGTTCAAGGTTGGCATAATTTATAAACACACAAGCCTTAGTATAAACTCCAGAACTTAAAAGCACTTTGTAGACAAATTTGGGAGAATTTTAGTGAGAGATGTCTCCCAACACATTATTATTATTATTACATACAGTATTTAAGTTCCGGGGTTCTGAATTGGTATAACATATATTTTAGGCCCATAGACACTATACTATTAATATCTTCCTGGCACAAACACACACTGGTCCCAAGAACATTGTCCCAGCTTTGAACTCCTAATATGAACCTGAAACATTTGATACTTATGGTTTTGTTTCTTGGGATATGCCTGTTAGGCTTATTATTCTGCACATATTTACTCCCCCTTTAATATTTTATTATCATCATTTTCATCATAATTACTATTGTCATCATTTGTCTTCCTTGCACTGCACCAGATCCTGAAAATGTAATAACCTATCCCATTAACTTTTGCATCCTCAATTTATGGTTGGATAATATTAAATTGTTTCTCACATATCTCAAACTGGAAGGAAAAAAAATCTTTCTAATTACCTTGTAAGAAATTCACTGCTGCTGGAATTGACATTCTGGTATCGAACAATCCTCTTGGCTTTTATACAAAGGATAGATGCAATTATTTGAGGTAGTTTGACAGATTGGGCAAGATGTATTCAAGCAGTTCATCAGCACTGTCTATTGACTCCAACCTGCCCATACGGACAATATTATTTCCAGGACAATCGGCTAATGTATCAACAAATTTGTAAAAACATCATAAATCAACTTTGATTTTTGATTATTTTCCTAAAAGTCTTATTTAATTGTACAGTATTAAAAGTTACTGATATTTAGCTTTTTGCTAATGTTTTCAGGTTGAAGTTGAATTCTATGTGAACTAGGAAATACATTGATTAGTTTGATAATAGTCATTATTGTTAGCAGACTATTATGTGTAGCTACAGTACAAGTATATATTATGAGGTTGGTGGTTTTACTGTTTTGTGTTGTGTAGTTAATATCACACATGATTATGATGACACTAAATATGGTATATGTATTAAACTTGGGATGTTATAGTTAAGGTTAATGGTTGTCTGGATCAGATTAGGTCAGGACTGAAAGAATGCTGATTCCAGAACCTCTTCAGGATCCAAGGGAATCTTACGTAAAATTCATGGAACCTATTTCTTGGGTGATTTATGGTATTACATTTAGCTTGGTTAATTGTAAATGCTGAATTTCGTGCAGTAAATCCCCGTTTAGCGTTGATCAAAATGTCATTTCGGTATTACATTACGAGTCAGGTAATATACGGTTCGTGGCTCTTTATATCACCGAGTCGTACATGTTCCAATGTAGTGTATTTTTGGATGTCTTCTAGTGCGGACTACCTTGGGATGTGCCTCGTGCGGTTCTGAAATAGCTCACAGAGGACTCAATGCTCACCCACAACTCTCGGCCTTTGTTTCATGATTGCTTGGTGCTGATATTTAAGCTGTTTTGTGATAGCATGCCTCTTTAACTCTTATTTGCTTGTTTCTACCACATTATCATGCCTCAAAAGTGTTCACAAAGTGAAAGTACAGGTACTCCTCAACTTATGACCGCTGAAGTCGTACCAAAATTTTTTCAAATTACGTATTTTTGAGTCCCAACGATAGTGACTGTGCTGTGTACTGACAAAATTTTTGTTTGTAATTCCCTTTAAAATAGCTGGCAAGCTTAAAAGTTAGAGTTTTGTGGTGCTGAGAAGAAAAAGCGACACCCATTTTAGATTTTCTATGTATTATTTTCGCATTTTCGACTTAGGACCTGGATTTGGGTCCCTAACCCCGTCGTAAGTCGGGGATGGTCTGTAAGGTGTTTGTTGCCAAGAAGCAAAGAAAAACATTTACCTTTGGTATTGAGTTGGAAGTTTTACATTATTTAGATTCTGGGGAATGTGTGGCAAACACTGCTATTGCTGTATATCTGACTCGCAACAGTGTGGATGATTTGTGAAGAAGATAGTAGTCGAGTGCTCATAGTATTATATCATTACATGCTCCAAAAATTTGCCATGCTTGAGGTCTTATGGGAAATATTGAGTGGCTTTACTCAACTTTATTTCATCTGTCCAAAATTTTGCTAGTGACAGCATAAAGCAACAAGCTTGTTTTGTTTGATAGTTTAAAAGACCAGAGGGTAAAGGATCACAAGAGAATAAAGCTCTGAATTGGCTAGAAGAGACTATGGTCTTTTCATGTGCTACCTAAAAAAATTCAGTTTGATATGTATACAGTTGACCCTTGCTGTTTGCGGGGGTTATGTTCCACGGACCCCATGGATTGTCAAAATCTGCGAATAGTATTAGCGGCCATAGTATTGTATGTTTGAGATACTCGGGTCGCCCATAAACACAACCATGTATGGTACTTTGGTATGTTTTTCTTTAGGCATGTTCAGTGGTGAAAAACATCAATAAACCAATGAATTCTTAAAACAACATACAATACTGTACTATAATTCTTCTGTAGGTGTACTGAACCAGTTTGTGCATTATGATTGAGATACTTGAGTCACCCATAAACAATCATATGTGATTTTGCAGTATGTTTACTTTAAGTACACATACAATGGTGAAAATAACGAAATCATACAATATACTATATGTACAGTAAGATAAAATAAGAAAAATGAGGTGGAAAGGGAATTTTGGGTGACTGGGTTGGGCTCAACAGAAATTTCTCACCCCATTATAACAGTGTGCAATTTCACCTTAATTCCCATATTATTTAGGTTGATTTGGTGCCAGGTTAATAAATATCATAAAGTAATACCTTTTCCTGTGGGGGGGAGGGGGGTTCCACACTCAACCTAGTTAGTGATTTTGTTCATATATGCGAACAGCTGAGCAGCCAGCAAACCCCGGCATAATGGTGTCACCCAGAGGATGATTATGGGAAGGAAAGGAGTTCTGTGTATTATGGATCTACTTTTTTTTTCTCTTTATACAGTACAGCCTTGCCATTTGCAGTGAGCATATGGTGGCTAACTTGCAAGCCTTTTCCCACAGCACAACGAGTCACCCTGCAGCATCTTATGTTGTACTCTCAAAACTTTAGAGTTTCTGTGTGAAATGACCCCTTAAAGACTGCCTAGTGTCAGTGCTAGTGGAGTGAAATGTGAAAGGCAGAAGTCAGTGATGACCCTGACAAAGAATTATTTATTATTAGATAAGTTAAATGTAGGGATGAGTACTGCCATGGCTGGTCAGTTGTTTGGTATAGGTATACAGTAGTGCACTAAGGTAGTATAAGTTGATACTCATATATAAGAGAATGAGCCGTCAATGGTCAAAATCGATAACTGTAGAATCAAACCGCAAATGTCAAGGGTCTGTATATATAAACTCCAGTGTGGCACAACTGTAGCTTGCGATAATCAACGTGATTATTTACAACTGCCACAGCTCCCTTTTAGTGGTTGGTGCCCCTAAATTTATCTTTACTTGCCTAAAATATGCCTCCTTGGAGACCAGCAAGGGAAAATGTATTTAATGCTGCAAAGTATAAGCATGTAACATGAACTTCTTAACAAATGGTGGCTAGGTGTGTGTTGTAGCAGTACAATATACAGGGGGGCTGGCTTTGGTGGTTCAGGAGTTTCAATAGTCCAGCACCAGTTTGATCCCAAATTTGCTGGAGTAGTGAGGTACAACCTGTTTGTATGAATATATGAAATAAAAACGAAAAGGTGGAAGAAAATAGATCCCAAACAAAGAGGGAAGGTAAAGGCATCAGCATCCTCTTGAGGAGCCACCACTCACAGCATCACAATTGTCATTGGTGAGTACAGTGGCTGTATTTTTTATTATATTTTTCCCTTAAACAACCCCACCATATAGTAATATTTTATTATAAATCTATACACTATTGGTAACCTAAGTTTTGTTAGCCCTTGATATTACAGTCGATCCAGAGTTTACGTGGGGTACTTGGTGCACGCCAAATTTTAAAGAGCAACCATGTAGCAAATTCCTCCATCTCAGGTGTTGGCAGGATTGCCTTCATGTGGGGCATATGAGTTGCTTTTATAATTTTTGCATATACAGGAGGTCTTAAGATATTGTGGCTGTATCTTTCGTAATTGTGTCTTCTCACTGGCAGCATCTTGATGTTTATCTCACTTCAGAAACTTGTCACAGGGAAGGACACTGGTGTAGAAACTAGGTATACTGCCTGTCATAGAGAGGAGGGAGCAGTGGGTACTGGTGTAGCTTTCTTATGTACCTTCTCTCCCAGATTCGTGCTGCACAGACTTGTATTTCACTTACATAAACTGAATTCATCTTGTGTAAAAGATTTTTAAGCCCTCCCCAAAAAAAAACTACGTAAATTCTTTTGAGAAAAATTTATTTGGTCTCAAGTTGTATTTTTAAATAACATAAGTTTAACATTAAATGTGGACCCCTGTATTAAAAAGTGGATTTCAATATTTACCTACATCATTCTATTTCCAGAAGATAACTGGTCCAGGGATTAGTTGTACCTGTATTAGGTGGTGCTGGTACAGTATACAGTAGTGCTGTCGGCATTTGGATTTTAATTAATGCTCTACGGCCTGTGTTAGCTTGTTCCAGATATTTTAATGCTTGAAAGATCACAGCATTCATCATTGATCTGTATAAAAATTAAAGTACTGTACATTATATAGTATCATGTGTATGAAGGTACTTCAAATATTGCATTAATATATGTAAACAAGAAATGGTAAACAGATAGAAGGTTTTGTCTGGAAAATTTAGCATTTTGTTATTTGAGCATGAGAGAAAGGTGTTAAAAGTTATGTATATAAAGTATAATATTTGGATCGGGATTTTCAAAACATACCTCAAATCTCCATTATTATTTGTTATCAGCACGCTGCTCAAGCCACACTTGTAGGTTTCTTTATATTTTTAATTCAAAATTTTAATATTTTGTATCTACTGAAGACTGCAGCAATGTTCATGAGTCGTATGTTTCAGATGAATTTGTGGTGCTCTCTTCCCCATTCTGCTCATGTTGTTAACCTCTGATCTTTCCTGCAACAGAACCTGGGGCCTCCTATTTCTGATCATTTATCTTACCTTGATAAAACTTGAAAACATATAAGCCATTGTTTTTTAAATTTCTTTATATATATTCCCCGCCCCCCCCCCCCCAACTTGGCAGTGTTTTTGTTGCTTTCTGCCCCGCCCCTTTTATGTTATGATACTTTTCGTAAGTGTGATGTGAGCTTCCTTTTCAGCACAGTTTCTCTAATCACAGTCAATGGTGAAATAGCTACTTGTAGTTCTTTTTCTATAACCTATTGAGAGTACTTTCATGATATCAACAGCAGAAAATCCCATTTCTCACATGCATGATCTCACAAAACGAAGAAGAATTTTAATGGCCATGTCATCCACTTCTTGACGTGAATCCAAAACTCAGAGAAGATTTTCTGGATCAAATATCTATTGTAACAATCACTTATTCTATAAGTACAGTACTTGTTCAAAAGTTGTCAATACAAAGTCAGTGTTAACAGCAAAAGGATTTCTTATTAATTCATTTTGAGACATATGCCTCCTTATAATTAATGAACACCGATTCTGTAAAGTGATCCATTTTGTCAATAAATTCGGTGTTGGCTTCAATTTTACTGCCAAGAAGTCATTCTCATTTAGGGAACATGTCAAAAACTTACATTTCTTGTGCATAATTGTAGGTTTGTTGTAAAAATGCTCATTTAGTTGTGGGTCAGAATATTTAGGCTTGGGGACCTTGCAATGGTTTCATCTTTTGTGGCTTTATGTTATATTATGTTGCATATGAAGAGAAATTTATTGTTAAAATTTTTAAAAGATTTATATAGTGTAGGAATTATATTTGGTTAAAAATAAACAGATTCTATTTAAATAACATGACGAGAATTGCACCTCATAATAAAAAGTAGATTGATTAGATAACACTGGAGATAAAAATGATGTGATGGGAAATAGTATTTGTTAAAAATTTTGAATTCTGATGAGGCAGTACAGTACTGTACACCGAAAATAATTGTAGAATTCTGTTTAGATGTAGAAGTTGGTGGTTTTAGTATATTAAGTTGACCATGGTACAAGCAAGCAGTGTATGAAGCAGTCCCTTGTCCACTTCCAGTTGGCCAGTGTTGATAATTATGGCATGTTGTAACCCTCTCTTTACGTGTGTGAAGCTGATGGACCTCGGGTGTTTTGTTGTCGCCAGTTGCATAGAGATACAAGATCGATATATATGTTGGGTGAACATTAGGTATGTAGTGAGTGGATAAGTTTTAGTGTATGGTGACATTTCAATGTGGTCAGAGGGGATTCTGGGTGAGTTATTGTGGTCATATTGGTTTAGGGGGATTGTGACAACATGTAGTGTGCAGTTGATGTACCTGTAACACCATTTTTCATGAGGGATGTAGCTTCTTGGGTTGTGTTCTCAGTTTGGTTTTAGTCTTAGATGATTGAGGTTGATTAGTTTTTAATTTATTTGTGGGTGTAGGTAGGATATTGTTGGATGATATTGTGTAGCATGCTGTGGTTTATAGTTTGTATTTTAAACATATAGTAGCAGGGCTGAGGGGTGATGAACCAAGTGTGTTTGATGCCGAGGTGGTCATGTATGGGGAGAATTGTTAATTCAGAATGTAGGCAGTTGGTGTATGTAGTATTAGTGGAACTTGTAGAGCTCTCTTTTGGGTGTTCAAGGCAGAAGTTGGTGGGGTGGGTCTAGCATAGGTACAGGTGAATTAATTGAATGCTTTTTAAGGTGTTGGTTATTAGTGTATCATACAGGTGAAATTGAGACTTACATTATGAGGAAAATACTGTCAGGCAGTTTTGAGTGAGTCATTGTTCTAGCTTGTGTAGGTCTTTAAATGTAAGCTCTTACTAGATCATATGTGGTTTTGAGTTGGGTGGTGGAGAAGTACAGTAGATTGAAGAGGATGGTAGAATACAGATCTCGGGGGATCCCATTTTGGGGGGTTCTGGAGCTTGACGAGTAAAATACATTTCTGACCAGTGAGAACACACTTTACTCTTGTTATATTTATCTCGATTGCTACATGGACAAATGCAAAAGAGGGGGTTGCTAGTTGAAACCATCTAAGATGAATTGTGTTGCAGTAGAGACCATGTAATTTGTAAATAATGAACATTATTGACTGGGTGCTGTTTATTGTATTTTAGAATATGTTGTTATTGTGAAAGTAACAAATAGCCAGTTGGTGAAGAGTTGGTAGTAACATTTGCAATTATAACATGTATAGTGTAGGATTTATAGGAGGAAAAAACTTGTAGAGAGATGATCAGTATACTGTTAATTGGCAGGATGAAAGTGCTGTGGCAGTAACAGGACTTAATAGCCAGGTCTTTAAAAAAAATTATTGGTGTTTTTTGGCAACTTAGGGTTTGAGAATTCATTCAGTGACCCTTAAACTGATTAATATAAAGCAATGACCTCCTCTGCTCTGTGCCCTTCCCTGCAAAGTAGCTTTTTAATATTTTGAAATATACCTAACATTATTGTGAATAAAGAACAGGAGTATTGGTCCAGGAAGACCCCCTCCCCAACCTAAGCCAACTATTCCAATTGAGCATGTGATGGTTTTAAAAATGGGGCCTAGGGATCATCCATATGACTCTCCTCTATTAAAGTACCACACACACACAACACACACACACACACACACTGATGCAGCAATAAAACTATTAAATGGGTAAAATAAAAAACTTATTGTGTGATATTGATCAAAATGTGCACTAGATATGTAATACATAACAGTAAAACCATCATACCGTGGAGGCATCAACTTAAGTACAAATGCAGCTTTGAGAATGTGAGAAATATTAAGCATGTGAATTATATAACTGACTCAAGTTTAGTAACATTAAAGTTTTAGGTTATGAATTACCTGGCCATGGTTACCTGATAGGTTTTCACTATTAAGAATTAAGTTGTAGATCCAGCACTCTGCTGGCCTAAGAATTGCTGGTTTGCAGCTGTCACCATAGTTCACCCAGCTGTGAATGAGTACCTAACTTTACTGTTAGGGAAATGAAAGCGGTCAAGCACAAATTCGACAACACACCCTCTTGTGTATCAAAGGCTTAGTATTTGGTGTTCAGCTAAGCCCCTAATTGGACTGTCAGGCCTGTGGAACACTTGTGCTAGTATAACCTGGCCATGGTCTTGTTAGATTTCACGCACGGCTGTAAATGCTTAATTTTAAGAACTCAACATAGAAGCTGAACCAGGATCCTACTTCCAATTCAAGAAATTACATTCATAATATTCAGGTAAGTTTTCTGCTATTAACTTGTTGGTAACTCATGGGTAGACATCCTAGCTGATCCTATTGCTTGCCAAGGTGCATGGCTGCCTGGCTGCTTGCATGTGCTTTACTGCTTCTGTCCGACTAAATGTTTCAAGAAGGACCTAACGTGCCGTGTACTTGTCATGTCCTTGTCTTGCGGGCTTGTGCTTTGTCCATTCCCCAATTTTTCAGCCCTTTCAGCAACAGATAGGGAAAGCAAGGGTTAAGTTATTTGTTAAAATAAAATAAAAATTAGATTATTATGTTGCATCCTGTTTAGAAGGTCAGTTAAAACAACCTTTTGGGGGTCTTCATTACTTCACTCATTACTCTTGCCTCTTTAAAAGATATTATCATTTACTTAAAGGGGTGTGCACCTTCCACAAGAGTGATGGATGTGGCAAAATGGTTTTGTCATTCCTTGACAAGCCTGCATTGGTGGTTCACTGGGACACAGTGAGTGTGATGGCAAATATACTCCATTACTCAGTTGATGGGTAGTGTACTGTGGTGCACTACTCAGTCTTTGGGATTATAATGTGCTTTGTCTTGTTTTGTTGCCATAGGGACGTGGTATTGCAGCAAAAGACTTATCCAAGGTGCTAATTTACCTGGGGCATCGTCGATAATGGACAGAGCACTTCATAATTCAAAAGTGATCTACATTGATTGGTGGAGTAGGTAGCTTTGTTTATTTGAATAAAATCATATCTTGGGAGAGTGGAATCGCACCATATTGAAGACTACCCAAGGCTCACAACCATTGGTCGGTCACAGAAGCATCCTTACCCCCAATAGGTAGTTTTGAAGGATTAGTAATTATTCGAATGCTCAGAATGTTCACCCGTGGTCTGAAAGGGTTGGAGAAAGGGACTTAAACGTTCATATATGCGTTCATGAATACAAAGATATTTCTATTAACTACTTGAGAGAGAAAGTTCTCGCCCTCCCCCATAGTTGGGGTTTGGTGCCAGAGAGAAAGAAAGAGATGCAAGGCCCATACAAGAGGCAGTGTATTCTAGTCCCTTTCTTCTTCCCTGTTGCAGATCGATAGAACGCGCGATGGGTGAAAAAAAGGACCAAATCAGGCGGCTTGATGAAGAGATAAATCGAGATGGGGAACGGAACAAAGAATTAGAGAAACGATTACAGGTTGGTATTTTCCTGTAGTAATGCAAGGGAAGAGATGCCGAGGCAACATTTTGCCATTGGTGTCTTGTGCATGCTTCCAGCATCTTTGGGTTGATGGCCCAGGCTTTGGTGTATATATAGACTAGGTTCATTAATTGCACTGAAGTCACACGATGAGATGTTTAACATTGAAATGAAGGCAAACTATTATTTGTAGGGAGTCAGAATGCTTATTAATTCTTGTACAGTACTTGTGGACTATAAAATGTGGGCCAACTATGATACTATAAATTGTGGTTTCTGTTTGACAAATGATAGTGAGCCTTAATCCAATGTCAGTCACTGGATGAACCAGGTAGGTGGTTGATGCATTGTACTGGTTTGCATTACAAAAAGGTGAGTACATTCAGTTTTTATATTTTCAGTTTGTCGTTAGTATTGGGCAATGAAAAACACACATTTTGAGATCTGGTGTACATCAAATTCACTGCTTGAAAACCCCCCAGTTTCTGCTCTTCTTTTACCCTTTGCTGAATTTTGTTATGTCTGGCTGTAGAAGATTAGTTCTTATGATGAGTGACGTTTTGCTTGAATAATGTACAATTATTGCTTTCATCTTTTTCAGCTTTCTATATTTGAATGTTTTAAAGGGAAATAATGTATTGATTGTTATACATGTCCTCTTGCTCTGGGCTAGAGGAAATATTGCATGTTTGCCTCTGGATTTACTTTTAGGATATGGGTAATGCATGGAGGAATCAACTAATGTGTTATGTTAACAAGGCCTTGTTAAACTAGCAGCAAGTCTGGACGTCATCATAAACCCACACCTTGGTTGTGAGCTGCCCTTCCCTACCTCCTGTTTGATTGTCTTGTTCCAATCTGTGAAATTATTATTCAGATGTTCACTGCACACCATTAAACATAACACACCACACTCACCATTACCATTGTCATGCCTCATCACTACTCACATTAATAGGGAAAAATCATCTTTCTGTTGCATCATCATTAACATTGAGGTGTTTGTCCCCTCATTACCCATCCCCTCTCCCCTCCCTGTTCCGTCCTCTGTCCTTCTGCTCAGGTCTCTCACCAAGGCCGTCAAGTCGAAGCAGGATCAAATTCAGCGGCTGGAAGATGAAATAGTACGCGATTCTGAACGCAGAACACATCTCGATAAGAAAGTTGAGGTAGGAATTGCATGGTGCAGATAATAGAAACTGACAGTTGAGGAAGAAGCAAACATACTGAGAAGTGTGTGAGAAAATATAAATTGAATTAGTGTAGAAGGATATAACTCGGGTTATTGTGGAGTTCAACTGTAATTGTTGTACATTTAAAAGTACAGTAATACATTAACTCCTCTTGTAGAGAGGAAAACTGTTACCACTGACATGTTCTTTTTCTCTATATTTAATGTATTAGTATAAATGTGAGTTAAAAGATTTTCTCCTATTCGTGCTTACTAATAAGCTATTGCTTAGAACAGTGCTTACAAGTCCTGAAGAGGGGGGAACTTATTCAGTCAAGTAAAATTAGCATTTAAATTTAATCTATACTATAAAATAATATCTTCTTGATTCAGTGAGAGGTACATACAGTTTTAATGTCCAAGTATGTATAGTACAGTATAGGCTTTATGAATGTTGAAGTCGTTTTACAATATCATGATAACACATTAACTGAGCACTGTATGATACAGGTAAAAAAAAGGGCACTATAATGTGACTAGAATTTTCGTTATTTATAACTTGTATGAGAAGTTGAGCTTTTTTTTTTTTTTTTTTTAATTATTATTATTATTGTTGAGTGAATGAACATAAGAGCATAGTTTTAACTGGTTTTGGGGAAGACACATGATGTTGGCGTGTGTGCAGTGACAAAGAGTAAGCCGTATACTGTAGATACTTAGGGCCTTGTTGTGGTAGGCACTATAGCAGAATGGGGCTTCAAAGAGCAATAAAACCCTCTCAGATAGGCTAAGATTGTATGGGTATGACATGGGGAGATCATGTGAGAAATGGCCTTAAGAGATAACAGCCTGACAAAAATGGCTACGAGAGTTGGTGTATCTTGGAGGGCTGCCGTGAAGTAATCACAGCTTAACCATACAAGCATGAAAACTGGCTATGAAACATAATGATGATAAAAGTTATAAAAGATTTTAAGAGTTTATGGGGTATTGCTATTATAATATTGATTTTTAATCTGATACCAATTGGCAAAGATCTGAATTAATGGGGTTTTATCGTAGTGAAAATTCTGACATTTTTTATTGATATTGTTTGGGTATGACCCCTCTAAAATTATACTAATAGAAACAATGTCTTATTTCCTAGAATACTCATTTACACAGAATAGCTCTTTTCCAGAGGTATTTTGTAAATTATTTATATAACAAAAAATGAAGGGTAGGTAGTTTGTGTTGTGAAACATGAAGGTAGAAACAATGGTGTAGACCACAAAGAGGGGGAAGGCTTAGAGCAGAGGTTGCAAGCATTATAAAGTGTTCAGGGTGTACTGTTTTGTAAAACATGAAGTTGGATTATTAGTGGGGTCTGGTATTGAGGGGTGTGTATAAATTTAAGATAAAAGAGGACTAGTGAGAAACAGTGAAAGAACTCTGTGTATGGAGAATTGACTTGAAGTTGTGGGGGGAAAGGTAGAGATAGAAGGGCTTTTGTAAAGAGGGTTGTAGGTGAAGGCAGTGCAGTTGAAGAGAAAAAAAAATGTAGTACCAGTCTATGAAGTTGAGAGGTTACTTAACTTAGCTTCAGAATAATGCTGGGATAGGTCCAGGTATTGCATTTGTAGGGTTTTATTTATATCTATAATTAGAGGAATGAATTAATACACTAAAAGGAAGTAAAAGCAATGAATGTATTACACCTGTAAATGATGAATTGATTGGACTTAGACTAAGATAGAGTAGGGTCTGGGAAATTATTATTTATATTTATCAACAATTGTATGTGTGTGAGTGACCTTAGGTTAAATACTGAAGCCTTGCAAATAGCCAAAAAGCTAAGTTGACTGACTTGGAAGGAAGTCAAAGCTTGAGTGAAACAAATGAGAAGTAAATGTAGAACTTAGGTGTAGTTATGATGTAGATATATATATATATTATATATATATATATATATTATACAGTATATATATATATATATATATATATATATATATATATATATATATATATATATATATATATATATATATATATATATATATATATATATATATATATATATATATATATATATATATGGAACCTTGATAAGGGCATATGAAGGTTAACTTAGGTTAAGAGTGTATTTCGGGTTCCAGCTGGCCTGTAAGTGTGAACTGAGGATGCACAGTATATGTTACTCTTATGAAAAAAAAATAGCTGGATAAAAGAAATAAAAGTTGAATTGGTGGGATGTTAATGTATCAAGATTATGTTATTAATATAATATTATGTATTACAGGAGCTCTCCACAGACACAGAAAACTACAGACAGAGTATTGATGAGCACAACAAAGTCTTTTATGAAATGAAGAAGCGAAAAGACCAATTACAGAGTGAACGGAAGTAAGACGTCTTGTGGTGGCATGTTGTGCACTTGCTTGTGGCTGCTTTCTGGAGGCTTGCTGCTCTTCCCTGTAACAAAATGCCCTTACAGATCATTGTCTTGATCGATTCATTACTGTTTATCGCAATAATTGTGGTTTCTCGTTCACCCATTGCAGTACTGTATGAGGATTCCCATGTACAGTATTTAGGATTTTTCTATTTGCCCTACATATTTGCCTGCTTGGTTGATGCTCAGTGCTTTTATTTGTTTATTCGTTTTTTGTGTTTGGTATATAAGATGCACATAATACCATTTGACTTGTTACCTTTATATGCTATGTTTCAAGATAATAGTTTTTCCCATCATTTGATAATAACCAGTTTTTACTTCCCACACACTGGTTATGATCACGGTGTGCTAGTTAGGTCTTGCTTGTAGAGGACTAATTCATCGTGATTAAGTCTTATTATATTGTACACCCCAGGACTAAAGTCATGGACAGCTGCATGGAACCTATACTGGTGACCTCTAGCTATAAGGACAATTTTTAATACTGCAATATGTACTTAACTGCATTTGATTTTTAAAGCATTCATTTCTTTTAGTTTTAAACTTGTTAAACTTCGTATTTTATTTATATGCACATCATAGTTTTAATTTGAGTTTTCTCATTGCCGGGGGTCACTAGTGCAGCTGTCCATGGCTAGCCCTAGAGTGTACCTGGCCATTGATGCTTTACTCATTACCTTAAGTTGAATGTTTCTTCGCAAGTGTATGTATAAACAACTTTTTGGTGACATCCTTTTTCCCAAATGCCCGTATTTAATGTGGATTTTTGTCTCCTGTACAGCATGAATAACCTACTTGTTTTACTTAATTACAGTATCTTTATACCCCAAACACCTTACCTCCTCATAGGAAATGCTCAATGAGAAAGACTGCATCTGGACATTGATTCAATCTAGTGGAGACTATCTTTGCCAGTCAGAGGCCAAAAAGCGTGTTCTTGCTTATGATGGAAGGTTTACTTTTTTACTACAACTGTTTTTGATAAAATTGATTAGATAGTTTGTAATGTAAATCACTTGTGAATAATTGTTATGTTTTGTCCTTTTGTGAGCCCGCAAGTTTTTTGTGTTGTTTGTACTGATAAAACACTTCCCTCACTCCCATCTTGTTTGTTGTACAATGGCTGTGTATAACATAATAACTGTAGGCAGTTGACTAGTGTTGCTTTTGTGTTTGTTCTTGTTGTGTTTGTCAGAGCTGTGTTTGTACTGATTCCTTAATTCGGTAGAAGAATATTCACCTTACTCTTTTAGCTTTCTGTGTTTGATGCCCAGATGTTATGGAGGACTGAGATCCCTCTTTGTAGTCAATGATGACAACCCTGATGTGGTTTGACATCCTTCTGAATTTTAAGAATTAGGATTAGCATCTGTTGGTCCACCCTGCATCATAGTAGAAAAGGGCTTAGTGTATGAGCCATTTAATGTGTGTGTTTTCTGTAGTTTTCGAAATTTTTAGTGTATAACACATTTCCTACATGAGGCGTTGCTAGGAAGAACAGCGAAATTATCAATTTTCTGAAAATCCGTTTTCCATGGTCCCATGTAGCCACATCAAAACTCTACCATGTGGGACTCAAAAGCACAGGAATTTTGCTTGCTTTCTGGTGGGGTGTTTCGTGGCGAGTCTCATAGTACTGTACGTCAACTTTAATCTCGTGCAGAGACAAAGGCGAGAGCGTGAACCAATGAAAGTGCAGCTAGCTCCACACGTGGCCTTTCGGCCAATTGGTGACACTGTTTTTGGTGAGGTTTACGTCTGAATTTACCCCTTTTTACGCTATAATTAGTGCACACCATGAATTACAAACAACATGGATTAATATTTGTTATACTACTTAATGTGCTTTATCATCATTATCATTTGTATTTACCTGGTATCTCATAAAATAATTTATTATTTATTAGTACAGGTATATATTACCATTAGCAATTAGGCATATTATGGAATTTATATATTTTTCTCATACATGTTCGTAAAGTATTACCCAAAATTACAAAATAAGACAAATGATGAAAATTGATAAAATATTTTTGTCTTATGGACGAAGAAATGAAAAAAAAATTCAAGCGCGGTTTTCTCGTACCCTTTGTTTCGCATTTTCGCCCTTTTTCTTGGCAATGCCTCATATTGCATGTTACCGTTAAGAATTTTTTTGCTTTAATTTTGCTTAAAATATGATATAAAGGAAACAATTTGACCTAAATGAGCAGTATTTTATATATTCAGTTTGCGCTCTGTTTTCCTGGAAATTAATGTCTGCAATTGAGTGTTGAAAGCATAGTAGGTTATGATAGTTAAATGCTTTTACATGTAATTTGAGATTAATTTAGTTAACGTAAAATATTTTTATTGGTGTCCTGAAAGTTTTGTATGTTGGACTAACCCTGTGATTTATTGTCTACAGTGAACACTGGCGTAAAGAGAACAACCTGCAACAGAATGTGAGCTCACTCAAGGATGAACTCTCCAGAGCAGACCAGTCATTGCGTTCCATGGCTGGCAAGGTGAGTCTCGGCTTCTATCAAATGTGTCAAATTTACAGATAATAATACTGGTGCCTTTACACACACACACACAGTGGTCCCTCGATTAACGAACGGTTCAATTAATGAATTAGCTCCCATAAGGATTTTCAGTTACATTAACAAACAAAACTTCAATTAACGAAAGCCTTAGGAGAAACACTGTCGTGTGCATCAGCCGATCGGCTAGTCTGCCAATGCAATAATTGGTTCAATGTTTACATTCGTTTCCAGTGGAATAAATATCAAGAAAGTTGTGCTCTTGAAAAAATTTCTCTGGACCCTTGTTGCAAGATTCAAGTGAATAGAAGACAGTATAATAGAGGAAGGAGAAGGCGGTGTTAATCTGTTGTAAGGTTACAAGGGTATAGCTGCTGGGGGGGGGGTGTGATTGACTAGGATTGTTGTGGGAACCACTTGTTTGGCCTTGGGGTTCAAATGCAGATATAGAATGGTGTGATAAGAATTGTGCCATTGAATAACTTGACATGGCAGTTGTTATTAATCCCCTATTTACTGACTTTTATTCAGTTCATATTTTTTTTTTTTCAGCCAATCCTCAATGGTCGTGATAGTGTTCAGAAAGTGTTGGATACATTCCGAGATCGTGGGGGTCACTTGGGAGAAATTGCTACCCAGTATTATGGACTTCTTATTGAGAATTTTGAATGTGAGCGATCCATCTATACTGCTGTGGAAGTTACTGCTGGTAATAAGTAAGTGTGACACTGCCTTAAATATAATTGCATGAAATTGTATAACAGTGTTGCTAGATTTGTGTGTAAGCTGCATCTCTTAAGAAAATTTTAGTGAATTCGATTGGTTCCTTTTCTCTTGATCTTTTCAGCAGAGCGTAGCTGTAAATTTATAAAAAAAATTCCTAGCTGCTTTTAATTAAGTCTTTCCTGTCATTTGTTTCTCAGTAGAGAAAATTCAACTTGTGTGCATTTTCACATGGGTTTGGTTTTACCTGTCAATAAATAATTATAGTTAATCCTGTCAGCTGCATTGGATCATATTATCTCCTTGATATATAGGATATTAATTAACAGTGAGTATCTAATTTGGCATTTTGTTTGGTAAGTTATATTAATGATTGATTGTTTCTGTCTGCAGACTTTTTCATCACATTGTAGAGTCTGACAAGATTGGTACTCAGATCCTGAAGGAGATGAACAAACAAAAGTTGCCTGGGGAGGTAACTTTCATGCCTCTCAACAGACTCACTGTAAAAGACATTGATTATCCCCAAACCAATGTAAGTGTACATGTAACCACTTCGGTGTAGGATCCCCTCTGTGCTGAATAAATTTGTGTGGCATTGGCCAAAAAAAAATATTAATTTGGTGTCCTTGTAGTGAAGGGGTTAATACAATATTTTGCTTCAGATCCTTATTATTATCCCCAAACAAACATAAGTTCCATGAAATGGTAATGTTTAAGTTTTTCATAATTACCCCCAGACTAATTTGAAGTTTCCACTTAAAAGTGCTGACAAGTTTCTGAGCCTTAACAGTGTTTGTAAACACAAAAATAAGCTGTAATGTATCACAGAATTGTTTTAGTTATCTTTGTGTCTTATTCTTGGAAGAAGGAAATTTGATTTTTTTATTTGAATTTTTGTGTGTGCATGCAGTGTGTGTGTGTGTGTGTACACATTGTAAAGTCATCATCCCAACTCCAATAGAAACAATACCTTCATCGGTGAAGTCATCTTGATTACCTGGTATCATTACTGTACAGTATGTCATTGTGTGAATGAGAGATAATCTCTGAAGTAGGATTAAATCTGCTATTTTATATTGATGTTGAAGGCTTGTATAATTATATAGCAGTGAAGGAGAAGCATGTATTTGTAATGTGTGTGCGCGCGCATCCGTCCATTGTCCAGTCCCTGGATACATGTTAATTGCAGTTTGAATTTTAATCCTTGTTTTTTCTCATCAAGTTTTTTAGGGGTGTACCAGATCAGGAATATTTTCATTATCCTGCAAATTAGTTAGGAAAAAAAGTACAGTATATATAAATGCAATCAAAGAGAAAGAAAATATGGAAATAGGTGATAAAGGGACTCGTTCGGGGCTGAGTTGGACTTTTTTAGTATTAGTCCTTGTTTGGTTTAATTTTCTCTATATAGTAATCTATTGTTTTAGCTTGCCTGTCAGGAGGACAAGACGAGCTATAGCTGTCCAACTGGTGTCGTCCACAAAGCTTTGGTTAACCTTTTGTAATACTGTAGTGATTTTCTGAAGAAGAAAAAAAAGTGGTACAAGTAAATCAGACAATATACTTTGGTAGATACTAGTCTGGCTGAAACTATATTTGACTTCATGCAGAGGTTAATGTTTTGGGATACAATATTTTTTGCATGTACAAAGTTTTGATTAACTTATGCTTATAGTACTTCGATGCAAGACCATGTTGAAGGTGTTTATGTTGTGTAAGTCAGTAATTAACACTGCTGTCAACATTAACCTATATCCCAGGTCAGCCAAATCAAACAATTCTTGTGCCTTCTTAACTGTTTTCCAGCTTGTATTATACCAAATGTCTTTATATAAAGAGTAAAGTATATAAAGTATTATAATAAGAGTAAGAATACTTTTAGTCTTGTGGTAGAATATGGAGGAACTGGACAAAATCAAACAGTGTCTGCTGTGGAACATAGCTTTTAAGGATGTTGGTGGAGGATTTAATGTAAATATTGTTTTTTGTGAAGTAAAATGCAAGTGCAAGCTGCCTAGGGTGTTTGGACTATTGCATGAGTGCAGGTGTATGCTTGCAGTTAGCCCAGCCTAAATACAGTACAGTATACAGAAATCAACCCGGCCTATACTATCTGGTTGGATTTTCTTAAACTGGTAAATCCAATATCCAGCTGAATAGTAACATTCATGATTTGATACAACCCTACTATTTTTCCCCTCACCCAACAGGATGCCATCCCAATGGTGAGCAAGCTGACTTACTCACAGCGCTACCATAAAGCTCTCAAGTATATTTTTGGGCGTACCTTGATATGTCGTAATTTAGAGGTGGCAACTCATCTTGCTCGTTCAACAAGACTTGATTGTGTCACTCTTGATGGAGATCAAGTAAGTTTGCCATAGTTTTATTTGCATAATACGGTATCATAATATTGCATATAGCTTTGTCTTGAGCATTATCCTGCTCTCAATACTGTATGCTGTAATTTTCTAGTAAGTGAAAATAAGACTTTTAAAATGGCCAAAGTAATCATGGAGACACTTTTTGATAGGTATCAAGTAAAGGCTCACTGACTGGTGGATACTTCAACACCTCACGTTCACGCCTTGAGATCCAGAAGACCAGGTCTGAACTGCGAGACCAAATCACTACAGCAGAGACTGAGCTAAGAACATTACAAGACACCCTGAGAAACACAGAACAAGAAATAAACAAGATTGTATCTGAAATGCAGAAGACAGAGATCAAGAACAGTAAAGCCAAGTTAGTAGTGATTATTTTGTAGAGAAACACATCCTATTTGGAATGTTGTATATGCTATTACAAGTGTCTTTCTAATTAAAAAAAAATGCATCAAAGAAGTCTGAAAAGTATGGAACATGTTTTGAAATTAGAGTGAAAACTATTATAGATAGTTATTTGAAAGTTTCCAGCATTAAATATTTTGGGGGAAATTATATATAAATCTTTCCAATCTCCAACACATTACAGAAACCTCTCTGTTATCCAGAGTTTTGGATCCCCAGTACTTTCCATTACAGTACCTGAAAAATAAAATTTTAGCATTCTGAGAAAATTCTCTGTTCCGGGCATTCAAATGATTTTCCGAGTGATTGCATCATGTGACGAGTGCATGGGTGGGTAGGCTCAGAGTTTATTGTCGCACATCTCCAAACTTTTGTGTACTGTATTTCCAAATTCCACTTTATCTGACAACTCTACACCTTTATTGTCCTTAATTAGGATTTAGATGTAAAAATGATAAATTTTCTTATAATTTACCACATAATTACATGAGACTAATTGAGGAAAAAATGGACAATCAGTCAACTAGCTGAATGACTACTGGTGGAGGCAAGTCTATTTGTCTGAGGGAGTTTGGGGAGCAAGTTATATGGAGATTGTAGGAGAATGATGGCACTTTGAAAGCTTATGTGTAGATTTCATAACATTGCAAGTGTTGGAGAATAATGAAGTTAGTAAACTGATGAAGTATACTTGTTGGGGGGGGGGGTTATTACATACTGTATTTTCATTTTCGCTTACAGTAAAAATCTAAAAATAGTAAGGAGAAAAAAACATTCTCAGTTTTGGGTATTTGTAAATCATTGGAAAAACAGGTTTAGAGTTTTGAACATCTTTTTGGTAATATAACCCTTCCTTAAATCAAGGGTTGCTAGTACATATTTAATAATATTGGGGTTTTTCCTCCTTGCACAGAAACTTGTTTGAGAAAGTAAAAACAGACATTCGACTAATGAAAGAGGAACAGTCAGGACTTGAACGCACCAAGCAGCCAAAGGAGCGATCACTAACACAATTAAAAGCAAACCTGGAAGCCATGATGGCTACCAAAGAAGGTCTTGAGTCTGAGCTTCACCAGGACCTCATGGCTACCCTTAGTGTTCAGGTAAGTTGAGTTCACACATTATTTACCCACACATAGTTAGTATTAAATAATGAAGGTTAACTAAGACAAACGGGATGTGGTCCCTTCATCTTCATGAAAATAGTGTAAGATTATTTATTTATTTTTTTTGGGGGGGGGGGGTGCTCTGGAAACCTTTTAGTTTGTCTGGTCTTATGCTATACATGGATTGTTTTGTAAACATTGACACATATGTATTTTGGTGTGCTCATATGAATTCACTTTAGTTTATCGTGTTCAGTTCACCTTACGTACAGTAGTACTCTAATTTGCTGTTGTCTGCTGCTTCTAATTTTCTTCATCCATTATGTTTCCATTCAGTTAAGAATTTATTTCCCTACTCGTACATTTTAGTCCCACGGGACTATTCTTTCTCTCCTCACTCATCCAAACATTAATATATATATATATATATATATATATATATATATATATATATATATATATATATATATATATATATATATGCATGCATGCAAGTAAATCACTGTAGGTATGCGTGATCTAGGTATATGCTGATAACCACAAGGAAAGAAGAAAACACAAAGTTCCCAAGTGCTTTCGTGTAATTCACATCTTCAGGGGTGAGTACAGACTAAAGAGAAGTACAAATCAAGGTGTATATATACAGAGGAGGGTGAGACCAGGTCCACAATGGTCAGGTATTAGGTAATAACCCTACTAATCTTTAAATAGCACCGCAATGGTCGGTAGTCAGGTCAGAGGGTAAGGTGACCCAACCTCACCTGGTTACAAATCTTTTTAATTACAAAATTGTCCAGCTTGTACATGCCATTACTCAAATTCATGTTGAATGCTTCGGTATGTTTAATAAGACTAGATTCTATGATGTTCCTACTATCAATTGAATTACAAGGTAATATTGAGGAGGCATTATCCCAGTCAATGCAATGCTTGTTATCCCTCAAATGAACAAACAGACCATTGGATTCCTGGCCTGTCCTAACACTATATTTATGTTGTTTAAGTCTAGTTACAAGATCTTTACCTGTCTGGCCTAAGTAAAACATATTACATTCCTTGCAAGGAACTTTATAAATGCAACCAATTGTGTTGTTGGGGGAGTTCTTGATTAACCTTTGTTTAACAGTGCATGAGTTTTTAAATGCCACATTGACATTCCAGGTTTTTAGTTGTAAAGCAATGTGTGAGAAATTTTTGTGAAATGGTAATGTTAAGACATTCTTATGGTCATGGGTGGACTTGGGATCAGTTCTATAAAAAGTTTTCTTAGTAATGTTTAGGCATTTGTCTATGAAAGATCTAGGGTATTTATGGTTTGAGCCAATATTATAGATATATTTATATTCCTCATCAATGAATTCCGGACTGCAAATTCTCAGAGCACGTAAAACATTGTTGAAAAAATACCACTGTTTGACTATTATGGTGGGCAGAATAATAATGAATGTATGAACACAAACTAGTAGGTTTTCTATAAATACTGAACTTAAAAGTGTTACCTATTCTGTGTATCAGACAGTCTAGGAATGGCAATTTACAGTCTTGCTCTAATTCCACAATGAATTTGATCGAGGGGCTAAGTTGTTAAGTTGTGGCAGGAAAGCTTTTAGGTCCTCATTACATGGCCAGAGACATAATACATCATCAACATATCTAAACCAGACTGCTGAAGATGTGAATTACACTAACGCTTGGGAACTTCGTGTTTTCTTCTTTCCTTATATATATATATATATATATATATATATATATATATATATATATATATATATAAATATATATATATATATATATATATATATATATATATAATATATATATATATATATATATATATATATATATATATATATATATAATATATATATATATATATATATATATATTATAATATATATATATAATATATATATATATATATAATATATATATATATATATATATATATATAAATAAATATATATATATATATATATATATATATATATATATAAATATATATATATATATAATATATATATATATATAATATATAATATATATATATATATATAATATATATATATATATATATATATATATATATATATATATATATATATATATATATATATATATATATATATATATATATATATATATATATATATATATATATATATATATATATATAGCTCAGAGGCAACATTGCCTTAGTTGCTCTCTGAAGATGTCTTGAATAAAACGAAAGCTAGGTGCTGCATTGTTTCCTTCCTGTGATTTTATCAAGATTTATTTTATCCACGTCTTCATTGTGGGTTCACATGAAATATATATACAGGTATATATTTGGCCCTTAACATATCATGGGGGTTAGGTAACAGATACCGTGAATGTTAAAAGCCATGTACTTTTGTCCCCCATGTCCTTATTTACCATATATACCTGTGTGTAGTTCGAGTTTTTAAGACCAAATTATTTGGCAAAAAATTGGAGGTCGACCTCTAAACGGCTAATAGTTTCTTTAGGTTGAAAAATATTTACCATAACTACCAGTAAACTATGGAAACGACGCACCACCAGCTGTGAGTGTCGGTACAGTTGCCAGGGCAGATCTCTTGCATCATCATAGGAAGCCCAAAGTAGCCAAATGCATGGTATGGTATACACAGGACGATGTAAAACAAAGTATTCATTTTTTAAAGTTTATTTATAGATACTGTACATAAATTTTTGTTCATTACATTTGAAACATCAATCTTTGTCAATTAAATTTGAAACAAAAGAAAACTACGATACCGTATTCTCATTAAAATATTACATCACAAGTATAGTTTACCTTAACTGTGACTGAATGAATATATTCTCAGAAATAAATATGGAAATGTAATATTTTGGCTGAAATGACATACATATTACAGTGGAAAGTGGGATAAAATCATGACAAAAACAATGACTTTCGCTTTCTTTCGTTGTTCGAAAGATTTTACCGTAATCACTTTTCGAATGGTTTTGAGTTAAAAAACTGTTGTACCGTACTGTATTACAATAATATTCTATCCTATCATTAGCCTCATAATCCCACAACTGAAAACCATTCGAAAAGTGATTACGGTAACATCTTTTGAACGAAAGAAAGCGAAAGTCATTGCTTTCGTCACAATTTTATCCCACTTTCCACTGTAATACGTACGTCATTTCAGCAAAAATATTACATTATGATATTCTCAGAAATAAATAGTAGTTTTGTTGAAACGTAATGTACAGTATTTAATATTAAAATGCAAAAAGAGCTATAAAATCAATTAATACTGTACACCCGTAATGTACTGGCTGGCATCTCCACTCGTCCCTGCTGCCGCCAGTCACCACTCCTCCCCGCTCTATGCCTCCGCCTCCTCCACATCGTCACTACTGTTGTATTATACAATAATATTCTATCCTAATTCACTTGAATAAATACTACGATACCATATTTCTGAATATTTTCATTAAAATCCATCAAAATCATTTTCCTTGTCATCGTCTTAAGCACCAAACAGCTCCTCCCAGTCTTCTCCTTGAACAGGGCTAGAGGGTGCGTGTTTTTCGAATCGTTTTCAATTAAAAAAATGTTACAGCACATGTATATTTTACCTAAACTGCGCCTGAATGAATATATTCTCAGAAATAAATAGTAGTTTTGCTGAAACGTGATGTATTTCAATGTAAAATAGGATAAAATACATGACGAAAACAAAAGACTTTACCTAACCTTCCGATGTTCAAGAGATGTTACTCGTTTTTTTAATAGTTTTCGGTTAAAATACTGTTATATTACAATGATATTCTATTCATACTGTGCTTGATATATTACATTCACGGAAATGTAATATTTTTGCTGAAATGACGTACGTATTACAGTGGAAAGTAATCGACGAATGATTCGCTTTTTCATGTTATTGCATGTTGATTGGTTTCAGTTAAAAAACTGTTGCATCAAATGAATTATGGAATATTATTGTAATACAACAGTTTTTAACTGAAAACCATTTGAAGCGATTATTTAAAATATCTTTTTAAACGAAAAGAAAGCAAAGTCATTGCTTTCGCCACTTTCCACTGTAATATAATATTTCAGCAGAAATATTTCATTTCCATATTCTCAGAAATAAATAGTTGTTTTGCTGAAACGTAATGTATTTCAATGTAAATTAGGATAAACTACATGAAAACAAAGACTTTACCTAACTTACGATGTTCAAGATTTGTTGATCGTTTTTTTTAATAGTTTTCGTTAAAATACTGTTATAATAGTGATCTTCTATTCATACTGTGCATGATATAATACATTCACGGAAATGTAATATTTTTGCAACTACAATGCTGATGTCAACACAAGTGTGGTTACAGCGAGACTGACTTGAGTGAGGAGCTATGCGTGTGTGTGAGGTTGCGGGAGCGGGCGGTGTCCTGTGTGAGGTGCCATACTAGTTGAATGTACTTCAATTACTTCAGTGTACAGAATATTCCTCTGGCGGGGCAATTCATGCATAGTATTTGCAAACCCGCGTATGTTAAGGGCCGACTGTATATATATATTGTTTTGATGAAAACTTTGTCTTTTGACAATTCTTACACTCAGGTAGCTACTTAGTACCAAACTAGTTGGAGACCTCTTAAATATTTTACACGTTTTGATTTCATTGCTTGTTCATTATAACTTCTGCTCATATACATTCTTACAAGATTCACAAACATTTGTTAACTTAAACAGAATTGCTCAATTTAGGTAGTGTCATTACAGAGCACCTTATTTTGCTGGTTACCAAACAAGTACTGAACATTAATTGTGTATACATCAATCTAAATTTGAAATTTCAAATCTGAGTGTGTTTACAAGGATAACTTGTTCCACAGGACCAACATGAAGTTGATCAGTTGAATGATGACATCAGACGGCTCACTCAAGAAAACAAGGAAGCTTTCACAAGACGCATGAAGTTGGAGGCAGATAAGAACAAGCTGGAGAATCTTCTTACAAATAATCTTCATCGAAGAAAAGATGAACTTATGCAGGTACTGTAATTTGGATTTATTCCCTGATTCATGTTGTGTCTTTGTCTGTTACTGATGGGCTTTATATAGGTACAGTATGTATTAGTGACCAGCCAGCTTAGCCTACTGTATTAATACACTGGGTACCGATATTTATGATTGTGGGAATGTGTATTTTATTAATTTTGTTGCAGTATAATATAGACTCTGTGTTTGACAGGCCTTGCAAGAAATATCGGTAGAAGACCGTAAGCGCCAGTTAGAGCACAGTCAAAGTGAGATACAGAGAGTTGATGCCCGGATTGATGAAGTGGCTATACAGTACAAAGATGTAGAGAAGAAAGTCTCAGAACATCAGAAGAAAGAAAAGGTAAGAAAAATATATTTTCAATAATATGCAATGCCTCACTCCCCACTGGGAGTTGCCAAAATAAAAGAGCCTTCAGGCTACCCCATCACTGTATGTTGCTTCACTGCTTATATTCCCTCCTGAATTCTTTCCTTGGTGTTCCATTCTCTCCCACAGTGCAAGTGGTCTCCTTTTACCCTTACACCAAAAAACTGTATTTTGATAGTAATTTTCCTAATTTCTGAATGATTTTCAATGTCTACAATTTTTGTTGTCAGTAGAATGCCTTCTCATGATATTAAGTTTTTATTAGACAAAGGGGGGTGGGGTGCACTGGGGGACGAATTGTTACCAAGGCATTAAAACAAGAATGGATTTAAGAAATTACTCGTCAACTGTCAGTTGGAATATGTACTGTATATGGTGGGTAAATTGTAAATAAAATACTTATTAAGAGTTACTATCTCTTCCTCCTCCCTCCAGAGTTTGAAGTCTGAATTAGAGAAGGTTAAGACAAAGGAGAAGGAAGTAATGGAAAGAATGGAGGAAGATGCCAAGGACTTGGAGAAAATGGCATCAAAACAAAATCTTTTGCATCAGAAGATTGATGAATGCACCAAGAAGATTCGTGATCTGGGGTCTTTACCCTCTGAGGCCTTTGATAAATATCAGGTAAGTTTATTCCTAGATTCAGCTTAGATAATCATGTAATCAAAGTAAGTTAACTTTAAGTCAATGTGAAATGTTATATAAATTTTAGCAGTTCTAGACATATTTGTTGCCAATGATTTTATGGAGCCTTCTACTCCTACAGGAAGCTCTGTAGGAAAAATAATCTTGACTGAACTTACATTGCCTTAAAAGTGAACTATTTAACTAAAATACAGATTAATGAGCAGAGGTACACCAATCCTGTATCACATTGTTGTAACATCTAGGCCCTTCTATGTTGATTTGTATTTATCTTAGCTAGAGTCACATGGCAGTGATTATGGAAGGTGACAAAAGAACTTTTAGAAGTTTTAAGAGTGTGGCATTTTCTATTGAGAATTGTGTTGAAGCATTGACTGTCTGGAGCCACAGTAGGGTTTGAGCTTCAGTGCCTCTTCTGTGTACAGTAAACAATATTCAAAGTTGAATTTTTTTTGTTTCAGAATCTACCAACCAAACAGCTTTTTAAGAAATTGGAAGGTTCCAACATGGAGCTGAAGAAATACTCCCATGTGAATAAAAAAGCCTTGGACCAGTTCATATCTTTCTCCGAGCAAAAGGAGAAGTTGGTGATGAGAAAAGAGGAGTTAGATAGAGGGTGAGTTTTGCATTAAGTGACATATTTAGTAAATTAGTATATTCTGTAATCAGATGTTTATTATTTTAACTTTATTATTTTTCACCTAAATAACAAAAGATATACTGTATACAGTACAGTATACTGATTAAAAATACCTACCTTTAATATTTGGGACAGAATTTGTTGACCTACAAAAAACAGTGAGCTTCTGGTTTAAAGATTGTTCATTAGTGCATCAGCATAAAATATGTTTCAAGCAGATTATTTAATAAGGTGCTTGTGGTTTTATGTAAAAATTATGACGTCAAAATTTTATGGTAATCATAGTGTGTAAAAATTTTATTGTGTTACTGTATGATAAATATTTATTACTGGACAGATTCCCATTCCTTGTGTGGAGTCACAAACCAATATTCCCTTACAATATCAAAGAAGATGCACATTTTGTTTATGCAGTAGTCTCATACTGTCTATATATCACATTACAGATATGATAAGATTAAAGAACTTATGAACGTCCTAGAACACCGCAAATATGAAGCCATTCAGTTCACCTTCAAGCAAGTATCTAAGTATTTCAGTGAGGTGTTCAAGAAGCTGGCACCTCAAGGGCATGCTCAACTGGTAATGAAATCTGACAGGGATGATGAAAGTGAGGTGAGTTGACCACATCAAGCCATTAGTAATTTTACTGAGGAATTAGAAAAACAGCGCTCAAATACAATCCTAAGAGTGGGTTGCTATTTGATAAAATGGTAAAACCTCCATTATTCATGATTTATCATTATTCGGCTATTTTTAGAAAGTCATACTCGTAAAGTTTGCATAAGCTCAAATCTCACAAAAGAACAATTATTTAAAAGTAAGGCAATGGGGATACATTCCACAATGTATGGTTTACTTATACTGCCCAAGATCCATTCTACCACTGTATACAGTAACGATAATCAAACCGTAATTATCTTATAAAATAAAAATCATGTAAAAGAAAAAAATGGCAAACTCATCTATGTGGTCCTTGGTTAGAAAATTTCAAAGATAAAAGGAAGTGAATACAGTGATATCTCTGTTAGCCAGAGCAATTGGTGCAGAGCACTTCCGTGAATGAGAGATTTCCAGATAACAAGGCGATTCAAAGCCGGGGGAAAAATCCCTCATCCTTGGAATTTTCCGGTACCGGATAATTTTTCTCAGAATTTCCGGAAAATGCACCTGATTTTCATCTCTGAACCCCAGGAAAAAACTCCCCCATCCCCGGAATTTTCCTGGTGTCAGGAATTTTTTTTCGGAATTTTCAAAGGAAATTTAAATTCTGGTTATTGGAGAGTTCCGGGTTTGAGGAATTCCGGCTAACGGAGATATTACTGGTTTGCTAGTACTTTCACACACACATATATTTGTTTTAATTTTAATAATTTATTAAAAGTTTTATGGTAAATTGATCAATGTTTTTGTTACAGCATGAAGAACAGGGAACAGTGGACAACTTTACTGGAGTTGGTATTCGTGTGTCATTCACTGGCAGAAATGCTGAAATGAGGGAAATGAACCAGCTGTCAGGAGGTCAGAAGTCTTTGGTGGCTCTCGCCCTCATCTTTGCTATTCAAAAGTGTGATCCAGCTCCATTCTACCTCTTTGATGAAATTGATCAGGTAAGTTATGTACTACCTTTAGGATGATGTATTTGTACCTTTCAATAAAACTAAAGTAGAAAGAAAGGTTTAAGAATAAGAGATATACAGTATACATGTACTGACTGATTTATGAAGAATACTGTACAAGTTTGTAAGGACAAGAGCATGCATAGTTGTGAAGCATTATGTATGTAAATATAAGGGCAATTGTGGCTACAAGTCTCTTCAGGAAGTTGATTTCATGAACAAGTGAATAATTAAGACATTGAAGGCATTTAGAATATGAAATGATTCATGTTTTCACTTTACTTGAGAAGACGATAAAGTATTACAATATGACTCCTCTCAGTTGAGGTTGGCAAAAAGATGAATAGGTAAATCAGTAATCAAGTAGTTATTCAGTAACCACATGAGAGAAGTAGTTGGCGACAACACAGCACAGATCTTCATACCTTGCAAGTTTTCTTGAACTGTTTGCTCTACCTGCCTCATACAGCAAGTTGTATATTATTGTTTGTCTTGAAAATTTATTAAAAGAAGATTAACATGTTTTTCAGGCCCTTGATGCTCAACACAGAAAGGCTGTAGCAGATATGATTCATGAACTGAGTAAAGATGCCCAGTTCATCACAACCACTTTCAGACCAGAGCTGCTGGAACATGCTAACAAGTTCTATGGTGTAAAATTTAGAAACAAAGTGTCCCATGTGGAATGTGTGTCAAGAGAAGAAGCTTATGACTTTGTTGAAGATGATCAGACTCATGGTTAAACTGTAGTGGTTGTGTTTGTTATGGCTGTGCAGTGTGTGTGTGTTCTCCGAGAATTTTCAAGAGCGAACACTGACTAGCCCCTAGTGAATATTCCCTATGACATCCAGATTATATTTTTTAGATTATATGAGGAGAACTTTTATGCAAGGCATGTACAGATTTTTTTATGTGAAATGATTGGTAAAGTATGAATATGTGATTGTATGAAAAGATAAGTGGAAATGTGATGTTATTGATGTGTATATATTTATTTTCTCCACAGGCATTGTGTGCTTGTGTATTGAAAACGGATGTTGTATCTGTACAAAAAGATATATTCATACAAAATTAGCTTATTTTCTAATGTGCATAAATGTGAAGGGACCTGAGGTACCATAATATTCTATAAAAGAAAGCGCTTTTGTTGACAGGGTTTTTTATTAAAACAATTTCTTGTTTTATTTTACATTTGTAATTGATATTAATTTTTTATATAATTTTTTCAGTTTCATTTTATGTTTGTAAAAGAGGCATTTTTTTAAGCAATCTTCAGTTTTATTCAACATTTGCAAATTTTGTATTAATTTTAAACTTATATTCTCTGCAGTTCTTGATATACTGTAATTGTGATTTCAGTTCATGTAAATGGCCAAATCCTCCAAGGAAACTGGTTTATACAAAGTGCTCTTTTTTATTTCTTTTATAATAAAAGATAAAGCTTAAAACATCCATTATTTTCCTGTAAAACTACAAATACAGTATAATCTTTGAACACAACTTACTATTACCAATGAATTATTTTATACTGGTGTGGTGCAGTATGGCTAGAACATACAGTATTTTCCATCAGGTTTATCCTGGTAACGTAAAGTTAACAGTAGATTCCTGTGTGATTATGACACAAGTACTACACTATGACACTAGTACTACATTTTATGACATTAGTACTACAGTATGACACTAGTAATACACTTTTACACTAATACTACATTTTATGACACTAGTACTACATTATGACACGAGTACTACATTATGACACGAGTACTACAGTATGACACTAGTACTACACTTTGACACCTAATACTCTTTTAAGACTATTAATACATCTACTGATGCTATGATGGAAATTGTTGGGGTTTGAATGCTGCCAGCAGCCTGTGATTGATGGTCTTGTAGTATACAATTTCCATGGCTGGATGAAGTGTACTTGTATCCTCTACATTTTTTGTTCGTTGATTATTATTTTTTTGTGTGGTGTGGGAGGGGGGGCGTCCAAGCACCTTAGAAACCCCCTGGTAGGGCTAAGACTAATTAAACTAGCACCAAGTACAGTTCCACTTCAGACTAGTGCCATAGTCAGATAATAATTATTTTTGAAAAATAAGTACAGGGTATATCAACATTCACGCCCTATGGCAATGTTTGTCATTGACGTCACAATTGTGGCTTGAGTTGGGTAACCACCTGGTAGCGGTGAGGAGGACAAAGCACTGTTTAACTGTTACCCTTGATAATAAAATCAAAGAACTACTGTTACAATTATTATCTTACTCATTAAAAGATGTAGAACAAAATAAATCTGAAAGTTGTGAGCATATGAACCATATATCGATTGAGATGTTTGTCCTCTGTTACAACTTTGCCTTGTTGTGCTTCACTCTTGCCATGTCTCAAATCCATTTTAGTAATCGGTGGATGATGAATTGTGTTACTACAGGGTCATTTCAAGGGTTCTAAGGTGATACAATACTGTTTTTTTTTGGAACTTTGTGTGATAATTAATGGGGAGTGGGTCATTTAGTAAAAACTTGTAGTTAAAAAACGAGAAGAAATATGGGGTGAACAAACAAGTTGACTGAGTCTGATATTATTTTAGTGGTTGGAAAGAGATTGGTCTTGTATTGATGAAGTTGTGTCAGACAGCAACATGTAGATGAGGATACAAGAAGGCTTGTGGTGTTAGCGAGCAACTAAGGTACATACTGTATGAGAGGTAGCACCACTCCCAAAATGCCCTGCAGTAATCGAACAATTATAAAAACAGCGTTTGTAAATATTTTCTTATGGTATAATGTGCACCTTTGGTGCAATAGCTGTCAGACTTATAGGAGACATGATATTTAGAGGAGCTGATAGATCCAGTATACTGGGTGCCTCTTGATAGAGGATTTTAATAGCTATGAAAAATTTACAATGTTGTCCAGTGATTCATTGTTTATGTTTATTCATATTATTATTATTATTTGAATGGAATTTTCTGGTAAATCCATGGGGTGTTGTTGATGTAAGAGGGGTGTTATCCCATTGTGAACCTGACCACACATTTGTAGGTTTTCTCCGGGTACTCCTGAACTAACACCGTGCCATGGAGGATGACCCGCACTACCAAACATTCAGCTTTTCTCTTGCTTTGTTACTAGACATTGAAGGTTGTTTCAGGGAACAGTATGTGCATGACGGAAAAGACAACAACCGACCAGCTAGTCTGTTACTGAGCTGACAAGTGATAAAGATTATAAATAAAAAAAAACAGTACAATCTCACTAATGTATGACGCTCACACTGAATTTAAAAAATTACATTACAGTGACCTAATTAATGTGTACAATAGTTTGTTACACTTTCTTTTGTGTGTTCTGAATGGTCTGTTATCACTAAACATTTAGTAAACACACATTGGCACATGACATTACTAACCACTCCTGTACACACAATCCTTATTAATGCCTCCTGCACAGACACACCTTTAATGTTTCGTGTATATACATGCATAAATTATTAACATTTCTGGCACTTAATGTTTTGTTTATACATAAACACACTATTAATGTCTCGTGTTTATGCACAAACTATCAATGTCTTGCCCAGGTACTGTGCTTTCTGAATGTACAGTACCTGAATCTGTGCCAATGTTGGTTAAATGTGGCCTTGAGCCGATGGCTAACACCAGAACGTGTTCGATTTTGTTCATTATTTTCCACATGTTCTTTGGATTATGATAATAAAATGATACGACAATCCACTTTACCTAACTTCCTAGCTGGGGGGGCTGACCATCCACCATATTAAATAGAAAGTACGTACTTAAGGTACTTAGCTTGATATCTGGTGTCAATTGAGGCAACTTTCTTGAAGCGGCATGGCATAATTTTATGGTTTTTGTGGACGCGAGATTACACTCGGTCTGAGTGTAAACAATGAGCAGACAACACATGGTGACAAGGCAGAATTTTTGGCTGATTATTTATGGTAATTAATTAATTTCTTCACATACAAAGCATGTATAGATGTCATTTTAGTGTCATATGATCAGTTTTCACCGTGTTTTACCACGCACTATCCCTCATCCTTCATATTCTGCCCACTACAGGTTTTTGATCATAGATAGAGAAGAACTAAATACTTATAATTAAAATAAAAAGTTATGTCATTTTTATTACTTATCATCCAAAGAATATTGTAGAAAAAATGAACAAAATCAAACAACTCCTTCTGGTGGTAGCCACCTGCTTCGGTATTACCCTCGATTCTGTCACAACACTGGCAGGTTATTACAATTGACAACTGAAATTTTTCTGTACTTGTGGCTTCTTTAAATTGAGACTAACCTCTAGTGGGGCAGGCATCAGCTAGCTCCAGCCCCAGATATGAACACTTGACTGCGTAAAGTTCCCTTTGGGGCTTATAAACTTTATTAAATCGCCCTTTGCCTGCCTATACAAGGGCGGATCCAGGGAAGGGGTGGGTCCGGACTCCCCTTTTCACCTGGAAATTCCAATACTTTTCTTTAATGCAGTATTGTACTCAGGCATTTTTGTATAGTAAAAAGTATTTACTATTGACTTCAGAATATCTCCTAATATCAAGTGCGCATGGCTTCAAAATGCACATGATATTGGTCAGATTTCAAAACCACCCAGCTGGGTGGGCTAGCTGCGCTCGCCATGTCCCCCCCCTGCAACTTCTTGGACACCCCCCTTTGATATTCCTGGATCCGCCCCTGTAACCATAAATATATGGGATGGCAGTAGAATACTCCAGGGAACATCTCATCTTGGAGGTCCATAATAACGACATTTGAGTCACATGAAATGATGTATAAAGAGGAAAAAGTATGGGCGACATAGGGGTCACAAAACGTGTCCATTACCCGCCGCCCCAAAAAAAAAAATAAATAAATAAAAAATTACTAATAGCGATTTAGTGAGTAATAAATATTGAGAGGTTATCGTCGCGTGTGAGACCGTTAGCAACACAAAAATAAATAAATATATCGAAAAAGGAATCGCCTCTTACAGTAAATGCACAATCCAGTGTTTGATAGCCTCGTCCGCCGCCTCCAAAGCTGCAAATCATGTAATAGCAGAGGTAGAGCCATAAACTGTACAGCCTCTTTTTCTAACGTTGTCTGTAAGTGTATGTGGCTTTTGTGCCTTTGAGTCGAATTAACTTTATTCTAAAAAAAAATGAGTAAATGATAAAGAAAGACATTGCTGGGTGACGCATACCACTGAACTACAAAAGGTTAGGAGAAACAACCTGTAAGCAACAGTCTAGAACAAAAGGTTTAATAATGAGACATACAGGTTCATAGTAACAACTCTTGTATCGTAAAGAGAAATAAAGGGAATATGGTATTTCAGGGGGGTTGCCTTACATAAGTTGTATGATAAACCGCCATTTAGTGGTAACATGATAAACAGAAGTTTATTAATGGCGTACACAAATTCAGTTAAATGTTTTTCAGTCAAAAAGAGGAATAAGAGGGATAAATATGTGGTGCGCAGGAGCCTGGGGGCGCGTCACTTGTCTGAGGGACCGAGGGATGATGGGACCTTCTGTCTTGTTTCCCGCCGCCAGGTCGCTATGTTACAACAATACCACAAATGGCACCGCCAGGCCATTTATTTTTCGAGGGACGCGAACCAACCAAACCTATCCGGACCTAATCCAAAATAATCATGGGAGAATAAGACTTAGATTAGGTTAAATCAGTTTAGATTGAGGCTATCTACATTTTAAAATAAAAATTAACAAATAGTTTAGCGGTGATGTTCGTGGCAATACTTTTAACATTAGCCGTGTCTCCTGTTTCCCGCCAGTGAAGGTTTATAGTACACGTGAGGCGGTCCTCCCTGGGACTATTTTTATATAAAGAAATACCAACATGAGTGACCATGAAGACGAACATACCATCGCCGAGGACCTGGTGGTCACCAAGTACAAGATGGCCGGCGAAATTGTCAACCGTGAGTAAAATAAACACCAGAAATGTGGTGAAATGAAGATGGTGGTGGAGAAGGTTGAGTTGCCGGGTGTCCATGTTTGTTGGTGGCGCGTGGGAGGCCTCGCGATATTTACCTCTATATTGACCCTCCATCAAGGATAATTACATCGTTTTTTCAATTGTGAGCTAAATTACACCCAAATATGGGATGAAATAAGTATTTTGTTGGAGGTGTTTTAGTTGCCAAGTGTCATGATGGATATGGGAATTGCACCATATTTACTCATTTCTAGACCTCTATATTGACCGCAGGACGCGAGATAATGGCTTTTTATAATCAATTTTGAGCTATACAGCACCCAGATATATGATGAAATATATCGTGGTGGAGGAGGAGGAGAGTTAGGAAGTGTGGACTCTGTTGTGAGGGTCACCATATTTACCACTATATTGGCCCCAGGAGACGGGGTTATGACCATGAATTGGGTGATACCAAGTGTTTATACATCACGGGAGGCGAATATGACCTGGAGTGATGTGTTTTTGACCTGTAAACATGGCTATTGTAATATGGTAAACTCCATTACTTGGTTACCTCCATTAGGCCTATTTACACGGTCCGACTAATTACCCAAATGTAGCCGCAATGAAGTCAAATGATGGTCGTACAAGCGTAATTCGGGCTGTGAATCACTGCTCGATTATTATTTGGTGTCATAAAGTAAAAAAAAAATTGGTAAACTTAATTTAATCCGAGTTGTGTTAGGTTAGGTTAGGTTAGGTACATGCACTTGATCTATTAACTCAGATTAAATTAGGTTTACCAATTTTTTGTGACCCCGTGACACCAAATACTTACATACATACGTACATACATACTAGTCGAGAAGTGATTGGCAGTCCGATTTATTCATGTAGGACCATCATTTGACTTCATTGTGGCTACATTTGGGTAATTACTCGCTCCCTCGGTACATGCACTCAATCTATTAACTCAGATTAAATTAAGTTTTTCAATTTTTTTTTTACTTTGTGACACCAAATACTAGTCGAGAAGTAATTGGCAGTCCTATTTATTCATGTAGGACCATTATTTGACTTCATTGCAGCTACATTTGGGTAATTAGTCGGACCCCACAATGGTCAGGTATTAGGTAATGACCCTACTAAATTTGCATTGTCACCGTTCTGTTAGAAAGTCAAAAATATATTTTTCTACTGTATTTGTGTGTGTTTAGACCGAATATGACCTAACCTAACTGACTCTCACCATATGATGGAATCACCTATTTCTTACCTTATTGGCCTGTTTCTTGTTCATTGTTGGATTCTGAGAATCTTACACAACGCCACATATGTTGGTCTTTGCGATATTTACATTTAGTCTTGTTCTTAGTACACTTTACTGAGGTTGGAGGCAGCATGCGATCGAAAAAATGCTCTAGTTTCTTCGTTTTTCCCAATCAGCTCTATATAATTTAAAGGACACCCTTCGCAGACTTCCATGGTCGGCGGAACTGAAGTTACTGAACTTGAATTTCAAAATATAAGAGACCCGAAACAAAACTCGAATTTGATTGGGCCAAATATACTGCGAATTTAAACCCAAAATGATTTTAATTGGTTACAAAAACAAAAACGCTATTGACTGGCCGCGTGACGTGTACGGAAACGCATGCGTGTGATGATTTATGAAGGAGACGCAGGAGACACCAGTGTTGGAGGAGAGGTAGGCGATAATGGCGGAAGACTAATGGAAGAATATAGAGAAAATTTTGGATAAGCTATCTCCGTTATTATACATTTCCTCCGGTAATGTAATACAGTGATCCCTCGGTTAACGAACGCCTCGGTTAACGAAATTTCGGTTTACGAACTGCCTTCCATAAGAATCTTCAATTCGGTTAACGAATTTCTTACGAACTGACCTCAACATGTTTTCGCTTGCACTGGCCGGGCAAGCAGCTTTAGTATCAGTCCGCCAATACATTAATCGGTTCTAGGGCTTAAGTTCCTTACTATTTTAGTAAATATCAAGAAGTTTATACTATTCAATAATTTTAAAAGTTTAATATTCAATTTTTTAGTCATTTTAACAATTATTGAACATAATTGAAGGTAAAGTGACTAGTTTAATGCGCGGCATCCAGCCTCTTAACACAGCAAACAGGCGTTAGTCTCTCTGTTTTCACTGGAGGTAACATCTTGCTTGAGACTCTCTTCAACTAAATGCTTTTTTTCTGTGTTTCCAAGCAAATTATTGGTCATTTTGAAATTTATTTTACATATTGACAATATATAGCGCAGTGCAGTGTTATTTTAAAGAAAATATTCTTTATTTACAACAAGTTTAACTTTGAAAAACACGTGTTGACATTGTTTGAATCCAGCATGGGGCCTAAGAGATCAAGAAAAGCTATTTCAATCCAAACCAAGCAGGAAATCATAAAAAAAACATGAACAAGGCATTAAATCAAATGTGCTTAGCAAAGAATATGGCATGTCGGCATCAACTGTGTCGACAATTCTTGCACAGAAAGACAAATTTAAAGAAGTGAAAGTGAGAGACAAATCTACAAGAGTGTTTAAAAGTAGATCTCTAAATGCAGAAACTGAGAGGTTACTTTTCATCTGGACTAGGGAAGAACAGATGAAAGGTGATTCAGTTTCTAGTGAATTCATTTGTGAAAGAGCCAGGGAGATTTATGAACATTTAAAGGCAGATCAACCTGGTTCTTCAGGCACAGAATTTGAAGATTTTCGGGCCAGCAAAGGCTGGTTCAAAAAATTTAAGAAAAGAAGTGACATTTTAAGTGTTGTTAGGCATGGTGAGGCTGCCAGTGCTGATAAAGAAGGGGCAGCAAAGTTTTTAGTTGAATTTAAAAAACTGATGGAAGAAGAAAATTATCTTCCACAGCAAGTGTTCAATGTGGACGAAACTGGGCTGTTCTGGAAAAAGATGCCCAAAAGAACATTAATCACCAAAGATGAAGCCTCTTTGCCTGGGCATAAACCCATGAAAGACCGTCTCACTCTATTGCTTGGTGCCAATGCTTCAGGGGATTTCCGACTGAAGCCTATGGTTGACTACCACTCTGAAAACCCCAGGGTGTTCAAGCAACAGAAAGTGGTAAGAACAAAACTTGGAGTTTATTGGAAGTCCAACCGTAAGGCATGAGTGACAAGACAGCTCTTTAATGAATGGGCTGTTGATGTGTTTTGCCCTTCTGTCAAGAGCTACCTAACCACCCTTTAAAGGTTCTTTTCCTCATGGATAATGCTCCTGGTCATGACCCTGACCTTGCCAGCAATTTGGAGTATCAATTTGACTTTGTGAAAGTGTTGTTTTTGCCTCCAAACACTACATCAATCATACAGCCAATGGACCAGAATGTGATCAGCTACTTCAAGAAGTTGTACATGAAGAAAATGTTTAGGAGGTGTCATCAGGCAACTTCCACTGATCCTGAACTAACACTGAAACAGTTCTGGAAGACACAATTCAACATCCTGGAGGCTGTAAAATTGATTGTGTCATCATGGCAAGAAGTCTCCACTAGATCCCTCAATTCTTCATGGAAAGCACTGTGGCCATCAGTAGTCCATGATTTTGAGGGATTTGAGGAAGAAACAGAGTTGGACAAGGAGATTGTGTCCATTGGTCAGTCATTGGGCCTTGAAGTGGAGGAGGAGGATGTGGAAGAGCTTGTGATGTCTCATGAGGAGGAACTTACTCCTGATGACTTGAAGCAACTGCATGAGATGTTACAGGTAGAGGCTGACAGTGGTGAGGAGGAAATTGAAAGTGATGACCATATGTCAGCTAAACAGTTGAAAGATGTGATTTACTACTGGGAGAAGTTCAGGGAACTGGCTTCAAAGCACCCAGAAGTGGAAAAAACTGAACTAACTTTGTGTCATGTTGAGGACTCAGTGGTCTCCTTCTTTAAACATAAGTTAATGGTGAGGAGGACAGATGCCCCACAGACCACAATTGACACTTTCTTCAGTAAAAGGCAGAGGGAACAAGATGCTATCCCTCAGCCTTCCACTTCAAGAAGAAGAGAGGATGTTCATGGTGGAGAATCTGTCAGTCCAGAGGTTCCTGACATTTTCATGGAAGGTGACTCACCTTCCAAGAAGCAGTAAAATGCTTCTCCTCCACCTCCACTTCCTTCTCTTCTCCATTCTCCTCCTCCACCTCCCACTTCAAATGCACATCATCATCATCATCCAGGAGCCTTCTACTGTACATACACACCTCAAAGTAAGTGAACTTTTCTACCATTTTTGTTGAATTTAGGAAATTTTCGGTGAGCTGTAACCAATTACCCAAAAACCCATTGAAACAATGGTTTCGGTTAACGAACTTTTCGGTTAACGAACAACCTGCTGGAACGGATTGAGTTCGTTAACCGAGGGACCACTGTAGATGAAAATTATCTTATAATTAGACGTCTTATTCGAATATGATAATAGATTAGTGGTATATATAATATATATATATATATATATATATATATATATATATATATATATATATATATATATATATATATATATATATATATATATATATATATATATATATATATATATATATATATATATATATATATATATATATATATATATATATATATATATATATATATATATACAGTGACCCCTCGTTTAACGAACACCTCGGTTAACGTAATTTCGATTAACGAACTGCCTTCCATAAGGATTTTCAATTCGGTTAACGAAAAAAAATTCGGTTAACGAAGTTCTTACGAACAGACCTCAACATGTTTTCGCTTGCACTGATCGGGCAACCAGCTTTAGTATCAGTCCGCCAATACACTAATCGGTTCTAGGGCTTAAATTCCTTACTATTTTAGTAAATATCAAGAAGTTTATACTATTCAATATTTTTAAAAGTTTAATATTCAATTTTTTAGTCATTTTATCAATTATTGAACATAATTGAAGGTAAAGTGATTAGTTTAATGCGCGGCATCCAGAGATATTACTGTATAGTCATAGATGTCAAGCCTGACAATTATTGGGGATCTACACCATATTTGATTCTTTGTTTTCTGTTAATTTTGTAATGAATTATACATACTGTACTTGTGTGTGTAATGTACATAGAGTAGTTTTGTTCATGCGGTGCATGTCAAGGCAGCGGCACACTGGGTACTTTCCTCCCAACATGTTCGGTAAACACGGTCTGGCCATCAAAACAAAGAGATGTTTTGTTGGCCCATCTACCCAATGCAACGAAAACAATAACAAAGCATATAGGTGAGGTTCGCCATGGATCCCGTTACTACAGTTGAGGCCTTGTAGGAATGTGCCATAGTTCTTCAATTGCTAATGAAAGTAAGGCATCTGCAAAAGCTAAAGAAAAGACCATGAGTGTATCGTGATGTTTCTTTAAGAGTGGCGGCAGCTGGATGGTCATAAAAGACCCTGAATAATGATTTAATAATACTAAAGTTTTAAAGCTTTGAATAAATAGAAATATGTGACTGTTTATGTTTTATCTCTGGAATTATTATTGTTTCATGATTTATTTAAATTTATATTTGAATTTATATAAAGCCCATTTGAGCATTAATCCGGCCAGCAATGATCCCCGCCAAACCGTTATCCATTTCTCACAATAGCAGAAATCCTGCTGCTTGCTGGGACATTAGGCCAATGACCAGCAAAACGGGCACCATGTTTGGAGGAAAGTACCCAGTGTGCTGCCGCCTTAATGCTCATGTTTTCATCTGGACCAGACAGCTTATACCAGAAGTTGTTAATTTTCGTTATTTTTTTTCCTTGCATGTACACTGTACATTGTACAGTATATGTAATAAAAACAGGTAAAATTTTAGTTTTGGTCATCCCTGTATTTAGATATCCAAACTGTGATTTCCAACAGATATGAAGGACCAATTTGTTCAAAACACAAAAAAAAACAACAGAAACACAGAATTTTCATATATAACCTAACCTAATTCCTGAGATTTCCCGGATGACCAAAACTAAAATAATACCTAAAAACGATATGACAATGCACAGATCGTAATAGAATCTAACCTAACCAGCCAAAGATACCTACCTAACCTTACCTAACTTCCTAGCAGCCCTCTGGTCCCCCCCCGCCCCCCTCCCAGCATATTAAAACAGAAAGTACGTATACTTTGATATCTGGTACCAATGAAAGCAACTTATCGTGAAGTGGCATGGAGTAATTTTACATTTTTGTAGACGTGGGAGGACACTTGGTTGTTGGACGAAAACAAATAAATAGCGGATGATAACACAAGCAGACACCGCAGATTTTTCAGGGGAATATTTACAGTAAATAATTAATTAGTTTGTGTACACAACATGTGGAGACTTCATTTTAGTGTCGTGTGATAATTTTTTCACTGGCCACTACAGGTGATTTATGATTGTAGACAAAGCTAAAAAGTGAATCGTGTATTTGCAATAAAAGTACAGTATCATTTGTATTATTAGATAATGAAAAGAACATTTGTAGAAAAAAAATCTAATAACTTCTGGTGAGCCGTCTGCTCCACTAATCACCCTGTACGTATTTGTTTATGTTGTAAGGATATGAGGAAGTTGTTGAGCGTTTGTGATTGATTTTGCAAATTTTCCACGTTTTTCTTTCACTTGTGTCATGAACATATGTGAGTTTTATTTCTATCCTACTGTACTGTACAGTATATGGGAATAAAGAAAAGATATTACATTGCCTACAGAAATCATAAAAAAAAAAAATTATTTCATCACATGTGTTTATCCCTGACACAGGTGCGTCATTGATGTGGAGATATTACAGAAATGAATATCAAGTTAATTAAGTATAGTACTGTATAGTCAGTCCTCGACTTACGGCGGGGTTTGGGACCGATGACCAGGTCGTAAGCCGAAAATGAGAAAATAATACATAGAAAATCTAAAATGGGTATCTCATTTTCTTCTCAGCACCACGAGAACTCTCACTTTTACGCTTGCCAGCCATTTTAAAGGAAATTACAAACGAAAATTTTGTCGGTTCTCAGCGCAACCACTAATGTCAGGACCCGAAAATACGTAATTTGAAAAATATTTTATACGACTGCGGTGGTCGTAAGTCGAGGAGTACCTGTAGTATGGAAATTTTTGTATATTGATTACCTCACCAGTTTTTAAGTAGCTAATGATGAATGAACTTCCTTAATGTATTTTGTTGCTTTTGATGAACTCTATGAAAGGATCAGTGGATAGTGGGTACAAATTATAGTACGTACTGTATACAGTATGACATTTAATATATTTTTGACTAATTCATGTTGTAGTTTATATACATGGGAAGTTGAAGTGCAGAAATACTGTACTAGATATTTTTAGGTGTCAGAAATTATTTACCTGAGACAAAGTAATTTTTTAGGATATACAGTACATGTACTGTACGACTGTATATTTATACAGCAGAAGCATACGAGAATGTGAATAACAGTAAAGTATGGCATCGTATGATTTAAAGGGATCTTAAAACAGCAAGTGTGAATGAATGACAGCAAATGAAGTGTGTGTTTGTTCTTGGCCTGTGGCTCATGACAGTATAACAGGAGATGGCTAAGACTGAAAAAATCTTTAGATAGAAGTAATGTACTGTAAATGTCTAAGGAAGTGACAAAGTAGGCATAAATACATGTACTTGTACAGTGCTATGGTATATTCCTTGCCTACATAACATACCTTCTACCTATTAAACATAGGTAACAAGAGTACTGTCATATACTTACAGGTGTGTTAAAGCAGCTAGTGGCCAAGTGTGTACCCTTAGCGTCGGTGCGTGACATCTGTGCAGAGGGTGACCGATTATTGGAAGAGGAAACAAGCAAGGTATTCAAGAAGGAAAAAGATTTGAAGAAAGGCATTGCCTTCCCAGTCTGTGCGTCCGTCAACAACTGCATAAACCACTACTCTCCACTGGCCTCAGAGGGCGACACAATCCTACAAGATGGCGATTTAGTCAAAATTGATATGGGAGCACACATTGATGGGTTCATTGCAGTGGTTGGGCACACGGTAGTTGTTGGAGCATCTAAGGAGAACAAGGTGTGTAACTAAGGAAATGTTCCCTTTACTTTTGATGAATATTTCATAAAACTGTCAATTAAATATTCTCTTGCTTAACAGTTTGATGAATCTCTGCAGTGGATGGTTTTGTTGAAAGAGATTTTTATAAAGGTATTTTATTGATACCTGTACAGGCAGACCTATTTTAACTGACTAAGTATGTTTGTGAGAAGTGTTTAAGCAATTAATACATTAAAAGAGGTTCAAGGTAATTATAATAATGTCCTTATTGGTATATGTTCCTGACAGTGCAAATTTTTACCTTATTAATGCTTTGGGACAGCTGCCTTGGAGAATGTTAATGACACTGCAGATGCTATTATGGTTTTTATATGGATAAAACAAAACTGTTAATATAAATAACATGAAACTAAACTTAATCAACATTTACCAGTTAATTTTGTTGGAGCTAGCCAAGGTTTTGGTCCCTATGCTTCACTATTACAGTACCATACTGTATCACATAAATTTTAGCTACCATATTAATGACTTGTCTGGTCGCCTTGACTGCTTCCCAAACACTCACTTGCAGTCATGCTGGGTCTATAGTTTTCATTTAATACATACAGAAGATTGGGAAAAGAAGGATAGTACAAAAGTAGAAATGAAGCATATTTTGGCTGGCTGTACACATTGATTAGGTGAGTGCTGATTGACCACCCATTAGAGGTAGCCTTTGTAGGATCCCTCCATTGTTCTTGATAATTGTCTTGGGTATTTTTTCTAATTTTTTTTTATTTTTAATGGTACATGTTTTGTTTTTTATTTCATTTCTTTTGTATTAGCTATTATTATTGTAGTATTAACCCTTCCACACTTGTTGGCTTATGACCAGCACCCACCTCCTTTGCTTATTGAAGAAAAGAAAAAGATATACCGTACACTTAATGTTTTGATTCGTGAATAGATTTCTTAACTGTTTACAGAAATGTTTAACTCCCCTCAAAACAGTCTTCCCTAATGTTATTATGTAGCATAAGACAGAGCAGCAACTATACTCCTGAGTTTTTCTTTCTTCCATTGCACCAACACAATCGTATACATCGCTGTTTGTATTAGCACATAGCAAATTGTATATACAGTTCTGTAGTACAGTAATTCTATATTTTGGTTGAACCTTTATTATTGAAAGTATAAATATGAATATAGCCATACATTAACGATAAAAATACTGTATTACCAAAGACCATTTTTGTTTTATGAAGTTTAATGTCTTGTCTCAATACTGTACATTACACTTAATATCTTTACATTTTCAGAAAAGTTCGGAAGCTTTGGCATTGCTTTTATTTTTGACAGTTCCATTTCTACCAGTATTACTATATTATCAAGCAGACAATGAAATAGCTTTGGGTTAGTATAATTATTATACATGCAGAGAATTGGGTCAGTCATCATCACTAGTGATGTTAAAAATTTACGTCTGGGTGCCAGTTTCAACCCGGCACCCAGAGGTGTAAATTTTTTGCAGTTATTTACTAGTGATATCACAAAATACACGAGTCATTACTGTCCAATGAATTGGCATAATCTGGATTACCTTCCACAGATGCACTGGCAGCATGTTGTTGTACAGATCCCTCTGCCATCTTGGGGGTACTGTCCCACAATAAAGGAATATGTAACTGTCTGAATTCCAACACATACCAAAAATATTTTGATGAAACATCTTGTGCAGGAATTTTGAATGCAAGAAACACTACAGTATGGGTATGTGTACTGTGTACATTCAACTAGGCTCCATTTTAAGAGGTCTGCCTGTACATAAATTATTTGGAGTGGATTACAGTTTGATACAAGAAAATAAGATAGAAATGTTATTCCTTTCTAGATTAAAGGTCGTCGAGCAGATGTGATGCTTGCAGCACATAATGCTGCTGAGGCTGCCTTGCGCTTAGTCAGACCCGGCAACCAGAACTTTTCTGTTACTGACACTGTCACCAAGATAGCTGAGGTGTACAAATGTAAACCAGTGGAGGGGATGCTTTCCTTCCAGCTCCAACAGGGACGTATTGATGGAGAGAAAACCATTATCCAGAATCCCACAGAAGCTCAACGGAAGGAGGTTGATAAGCAAGACTTTGAGACACATGAGGTTTATGGTGTTGATGTCATAGTTTCTACTGGAGAAGGCCAGGTGAGGTATAATATATGTTAGCAGTCTCACATGTAGAAATTGAAGTGTGCAGTTGATTTCAGTTGATGATAGCACCTTTATAACTCCAGTGTGTGGATATCTGACCCCTGATGAGTATATAGTGCAAGGGCCATCTGATGTTACAACTGTACACTAATTATATACAGTATATATAAAACCCAGGAATCTTTTAGTGGCCTCATAATGACCAGATTGTGACTGCCTGTACAGTCACTCAAAAAACTGACTAAGACAACAGGGGGTCGCAGTGCTCATTCTGAAATTCATCGACAACCCCAAGTAAAGATAGTTTTTGAGTGACTGCAATATTTAGCAAGTTAGAGTTAAAATGGGATATAAGAAATTGTCCTTTGTTTAATGTATAAAATATGTATGAGGTTTGGTAATGTAACATTTGGGGATTGTGGGATACAGAAGGATAGTGGTTATGTTGGTACCACTTAACACAAATCCAGGTACAGTATTCTGACTAATATACAGTATAAAGGTATAAAGAAATTCATGTATTTCAACCAATAAATGCAAGTGTTCCTTTCAAATCTGTGAAGGAATGGTGTATTTTAGGTTACAAACAATGAGAAAGGAAGCACAGGATGAAATGTAGTACACAGCCATCCTGTAAAAAGAGTTAAAACTTGCCAGCTTATAATGGAATACTGTACTGGAGAGGATGCAAGGTGGAGTAGGAAGGGGGTAAAGATGGTGAGAGATCTAAAGAGAATGTTGTTGTTGCAAAGTATTTCTTTAACTGGGCAAGTTATATGAAGAAAGGTGTATTGGGTTGTAAATTTATACAAATGTCATTTCAGGGCAAGGAAGCAGAAGCACGTGTAACAGTCTTTAGGAAAACAGAGGAAAGCTATAGTCTGAAGCTTAAGGCCTCTCGAGAATTCTTTAGTAAGGTAAAGTGTTTTTAGAAATTATATATTTTTTTCTTATCTTTTACCTGTTAATAATTATTTATACTTCCACTACTCTCCCTTACTGTTTTTTGTCTTGGAGGTTTCTGTACCTCTTAATCCACTCCTCATACAGCAGAGGGGGAGTATACCTCCTGTAAATAACCAGTAAATATTCAAAATAGTCCAACTAGAGTTGCTGAATTTACCCATAACCTTGCTCACACCTTCATAATCATTACAGTATGAGGATACCAAATTTGTTTAATACCACTTCTTAAGGATCAGTTGAAATGGAGAGGCACCCTAGATTAGGGTTGCCGTATCTGAACATTCAAAAAAGAGGACGCTCCCGAAGACATCCCCCACCCGGCACAAACAGGCTAATATACAACATACATGGTATAGAAATCTAAAAAAAAAAAAAATACATTTGCTTAAGGCTGAACATCTTCATTCCCTTAGCTGCAGTCTTCTTCCCCCACTGTGTGTGTGACTTTATGTGCCCATGCATACTTTTCTGTAGATCGGATCTTTTTCAGTATTGGATGATTGCTCTTTAGAAAGGTATAGAAGTCACTGCAAGGTGTTTCTCGGAAGTTGTACTGTACAGTCAGAATGCCTTTCATTGTTTCAACACTCAATTTGTTTCTTTCCTTTGTCCATTGACTTTGCATCAGTGAAAAAGCTCTTTCTACATTTGCATTGAGATGATATAGCAAAGAAGAATTGTGCAATTCTTAGCAATTCTGAGTGGCATTCAATGTTCTTTGATTTTTCAAAGTATCTGGTCCACTTTTTATGTGTTGGTAGATTACTAAATTCGTCATCACTTGTAATTTTCCAAAAACTGCTTCAGGTTACTAACTTGGTCAAAACACTTCGTCAACTTCTACCCCCTTATCAATCAAATATTTGACAGCTAAGTTGACAACACCGTACAGACGTACAAGTGACTTATCAGCTGACGAAAACTGAAAGAGATCTCTACGGTTTCCACCTTCCCTCTCTTTCTCTCCCGTCATTACAGTTTCATGTTTTTTTTTTTCCCGTGGAGAAAATGATGGAAGCTGAAATTCCGGACTTTTGAAGAATTTTAAAAATTCCTTCCGGATGAAGATTTCGAGACCTAAATGGAGGACATGTCCGGGAAAATACGGACGTATGGCAACCCTACCCTAGATGTCTTCTCAAATGCCTCTGAGGTGGAAGGCTGCCCTGGCCAGGCTTTGCATTGTACACTGTAGGCTGATACATGGTCATTTAACTGTCTGGTCCCCGTGACCATAAAATTCTTGTTGGTTGTGTTCCAGTTGTGTGTTGGTAAGGGGGGCAGTATCTGTCCAGAATTTTGGGATGGAATGGTAACTACAGGAGCAAAAGTGTCATTTCCAGAGGATGGAGTTTTTAAGTTTATTGAGGAGGCTGTATTTGAGGAACCTCCTCCAGAATGTGTGTTTATTATCATATCAGTATATGGATTTAAGTATTTTATCTTGAATTTTTTATACTGTACCACATTACAGCACACCCAGTATATTTTTTATAAAAATATAAAAACTAGATTTTTCTTATTAATGAGGTACACACACGTGCCATAGTTTCGATGCACCCTCTATCCATACTCCTGGCTCGAGGGAAGTCATAGTCAGGGCTGCAAAGCGAACGGTCCCTCTTGTATAGTGATGTTAAGTATAGTAATGGTAAATAAAGTGTTGTGGGTCACTAAAATCCTGTATTGTTCATATATTCTCTCAAATATTACACCATGAACTGCAATTCGTACAATCCAGCGAAGCTTTGAGCTACCTCATTGCACCACTGAACGATGGGAGGGGGGGGGAGACGTTCAGTATGAAGCCAATGCTACGACTTCCATCGAGTCAGGGGTAGAGGGTGCATCGAAACTATGGCGCGTGAGTGTACAGTATAGTATTTATTTGTGCAATATTATCTCCTGTCCAGATCTCCCTCACTAAGAAGTCCAATTGTTCTTTAAAAGAAAAATTATATGAACCTACTTTGCTCTGAGTATCTACAGTGAGGAGGGAAACAGGCATTTACCTGTGTATACTGTGGAGATATGTTGCCCTGCTACTTGCGGAGTTGATAAACTTTGATACTGTGACATGTAAAATATTGCCCATTACTTCATGTGAGGTCCTTGAAAAGCAAGCACATAATTCACTTCAAACAGGCCTTGTGAAATATTATCAATTGAAACCTTTATTTGTTACGGTGTGTGTAACATCATCAGGAACACTTGAATAACTGTCTGTCATATAAGAGTTTAACCTTGAGGAGATAGATAAAACTGGCTCATCCAGTCTAGAACACCTCTGAGAAGGGAACTCAGCTTGCATCAAACCCAATAGGCTAGACTTAGTGCAACTATAGGAGGCATTGAAATAATGTCAACACCAAGGATGTGGAGTGCAGCGGTCGAGTGGATACAGCACTCGCCTCCTATTTCATGGGATGGTGGTTCAATCCTCGGGCACCCCTAGTTCACCCAGCATGGTTAGGTTAGCAGGGTCATAGAGGGCTACATATAGGGGAACAGGGGTAGAATCTTGAAGACATTGTTCTTCTTCAGCATTTATTTGTGCAAAATGTGTGGATAATATACTGTATTGTCAATTGCAGCAAAAATATTTGTAAGGTACATTTAGTTTGAGTTACATGCTGTACTTGAATTTTGGGTATTTGACTGTCTTAGCATTAATATAATTATTCATCTTATTATATACAGCACTGTAACAAGCACATAATACTGTACATTAATACTATATTTGTTACACATATTCTCTTAAGCACACAGCCCTTACCTTTTACATGTTTTCCAATTGGATTATTAATTTCACATTACACTTTTTCACTCCACAATACTTTTCAGGAGCTTATATGTTGTGTTAACTGAGTAATGCCAGTATTTGATTTAACAAGCTATTCACCAGATTTCATTGTTTAATTTTAGGTCCAGAAGAATCATGGAACAATGCCCTTCAACATCAGATCTTTTGACGATGAGAAGAAAGCACGATTGGGAGTTACTGAGTGTGTCTCTCACAAGCTAGTAGACCCGTACCCTGTCCTCTGGGAAAAGGTAAGATTATTATCACAAGATGTTCAGGTAACGGTTGAGGGTAACACTGAAAATTATTTTGCAAGTGGATCTTCATGTAAAATTGTAAATGGTAGTCAGGGGACCCAAATTCTTCCCAGATCAGTGAATTCTGCTTTGACTACCTCTTCTTTCTTTCAACTAGCTGTGTTAATCTGCTCTTATCCTTAACCACCAAAGCAATGTTGTATACCGTAAATAGAAAACTGCAATATGATGGCATGAGATGAAGCATAGTGATGAAAGCCGATTTGAAGTCACATGAATCACATCACCTACCGGTAACGGTAACTTTACCTATCGCAGGTCTGGCCCCAAGGAACTCTTCCTCCCCTCTGAATCAGCCAGAAATGGTTGTGATGTCAGGTCCTGTAGATCCTTTAATAGGCTCCATCTATCAGAACAATTTCACTCCCAGCTTTTATTTTCATGGAGATTAAAGGAAGTACCAGGTATAGTACACCCTTCTGATGTGATTCTTGGTGCAAGGGGATGTACCAGGTAAAGTCCCTCTGACTGAATGGGTTAAGAAAGGTATAGGCAACAACTCAATAATGTGCAGTGAGTGCAGAAGGTGGATACACAAGGGGTGCAGTGCAGCAGATGGTTGGCTGCAAGTGTGCTGTATATGCTGATAATCATGTGGTCTTTCAAGTTTGGAGAAACTCAACATTGGTGTTATATCCCTGCACTGTGTTGAGGAGTTGTGACATCAGTGTTGGACTGCTGGAGGTGTTGCTAAAACTAGCTCAGTTACAACAGCTGGAAGCGGCTGGAGGAAGTTTAAGGAGTTGCTGCGTCTATTTATGTCAAGAGGACCTTTCCTCCACATGAAAGTAGGATGTATGCAGTTAGCATGAGAATTGTGATGATGTATGGCAGTTAAACAGGATGACGTGCAGGCATGAACGAGTTGAAATGAAAATGAGGTGGATGTGCATTGTGACACTGAAAGATAAGAAACCCTGTTAAGAGCTAAAAGGGTGGTTATGTATGAGTGTATTGGTGAAGCTATATGTAGAGGTAGGCTGGGGTGGTTTGCATATGTAGAGAGAAGGGAGGAGACCAGTTGGGTCAAGAGGTGCATGAGATTAAATGTGTAGGGGAGGAGAGCCAGGGGTAGGCCAAGAAAGATAAGGAGAGAGGTTGTAAGAAATGACATTTGAGTTAAGAACCTGACAAAAGAGGCTGTAAGAGACCTTGCAACTAGGAAAGTTGTCATCAGGTAATTGTGGCTAACCCACACGAATGTGAAAATGGCGGCCATAAAATGTTGTTGATGACTACTGAGGTAATGCAAGTTAATTTTATGAATTTTGAGGTAGTGAAATTTATATATGATTTTCATCTTGCAGGCTGGTGAATTTGTTGCTCAGTTCAAGTTTACTGTGCTGTTAATGCCAAGTGGACAACACAAGATCACTGGTCTACCGCTAGAGACACAACTGGTGGAATCAGAACACAAGATAGATGATCCAGAACTGAAGGTAATTTTTTTTTATGGTGTCTCAAAGAGAACAAGAATTGGTATTTGCAGTACTGTGGTTAACAAGAGATGTAAGGATATGTCAGGGGGTTCAGTGTTGGCACTACATACAGTACTGTACAGTAATATCTCCATTAGCTGGAATCTTTGATCCCCGAAACTATCTGTTACTCGGAAAATAAAATTTCAACATTTTGAGAAAATTCCGAGAGAAATCTCTCCATTCCCGGCATTCGAATGAATTTCTGAGCGATTGCATGATGCGCCTACACGTGCTGAGTGTATAGGTGAGTAGGGTAGGCTCGGAGTGCTTGTGTGCCACAATTGGCTACTTCAACGGGTCTTCATCAGGGATGTGTTCCAGAGAAATATTTTACAATGAGGAATTTTCCCCTATAAGAATTAATGTAATTAGGTGCAGATGCCCTCCAACATGTACAGTAATACCCTTTGAAAGCTCAGGATGTGTTCCTGGAGATCTCTTTCGGCAAATCAACTTACAATCGGGTCATTATAACATACTGTATAGTGCAGTGATATCTCTGTTTGCCAGAACAATTGGTGCAGAGCACTTCAGGAATGAGAGATTTTCGGGTAACGAGATGACTCAAAGCCGGAAAAATCCCTTGTCCCGGAATTTTCTGGGTAACGGAAAAATATTCCCGGAAGTTCTAGAAATTGTTCATTACATCATCTCTCGAACCGTCCCCGGAATTTTCTGGGAACGCATTGGGAATTTTTTTTTCCGTGAAATATGCCCCTCGGAAAATTGTTCCCGAAGCCGAAATCAATGTTGTCCTTTTATTGTGAGCCACTTTCCGTTACTGATAAACTCATTAGCAGATGCTTCACTCTCTTATAAAAACATTGTACAACATTCAATTATTTTGTATGTATTCTCAATTTTTTTTTTTTGTTCTTACACCACTTCTCTGTTTGCTCATTTCTGTGTTTTTCCTAAATCAAAATGCTGCAAATTAATTCTTCACCTCCATTCTCCAGAAACTGTCACTTGTGTTTTTAGTGCAAACACTTAATCCACACTTCCCATTCTGACTGCACTCTGCTCCTGATACTTCTTGATAATTACTATATATGTGCTCTACCATTTCTTTGATACCTATCCCACTTTCATACATAACCTGTATTCCCATTCTGCTCATTTTATCACTGCTTCACTTTCCATTCTTATGATAACAATAATGAGCCTTTCAACTTTTTGTCCCTCACTGTTCTAGAGCTTTTCCTTCCTTATTATTTCCTGAACATTATATTTTTACCTTTCTCCTCTGATACAATTGACACTTAGTATTTAAAATATTTGCATTATAGCCCCTTTTTGTGTGTGTAATTTTGTTGTTTAGCTTTCCTGCTGAACAACAGCTTTTAAATAATCATGACCTATCCTATTCTTCCATGTTGCCTTTTGGTTTCTTTTTAATCTTGCATTATTCCTTCTTTTTTTCATCACTCCTTACTTGTAAACAGTGCTAATATGGTCTTCTCTTAGTGAACACTGCCATTCTTTCATCATGCTATCTTTACCTCCCCATTTGCCATACAGGCACACCTCAGCTGCTTTTTTAAGACTGCTGTTTTAAAGTGTCCATTCTTTAATTCCTCCCACTTCATTCCTATTTACTTGTGCCCACCTTGCAAAATTCATTTCTTTAAATCTTTCAGATAAATTTGCTTTCTTAACACTGGACTACTGGCTGTCAGCCACCTATCTGCTGGGCCACCACAGACAGCGAGGGTCTGAGCGTGCTCAGTGACCTGTTAAGAATTTTTATAGGTTTAGCCATAGAATATGTTCTAATTGAAATAAGATACTGTACAAGATAATGATTGAAACCCACAGAAAAAGGTGTAATAATATATAGAGAAATTTTGTACTCCCCATGTCCACTCTTGAGTCTCAACAGGTAACAAGCAAGAGAGTTGCAAAATGCATAAAGGTAAATTTTTGCTGGTTTTTATTTTTGCATTTCATTTAAAAAATGGCCCAAGTGGTAGAGTGATTTTTTATGTGAAATAAATAAGTAGTAGTCCAAATTGTTAGGCTTATGAACTTTATTGGCCTCTCCTCACTATATCAGTCTCTCACCTTGAACCTTCACTTCCTTACAACAAAGTGTTGCATACAAATTTTCTGAGCAATGTCTCGCATATTGAAACTTTTTAAGTTTCTCTACTGGTTATTCAGGTTTTCTCAGATTTTTTCTTCTTTGTACAGTCTCGTTCATCATTCTTCGAACACTGCTGGAGACAGCTGGTAACTCAGGCCGTTTGTTTATGACAGTACGTTGTATAATATAATACGAAACAACAAAACCCAACCATTAATTAAGCAACGGGGAACAACGTAACCAATCACCGATAACCTTTTACATTCATAATTTTTACTACGTACTATAGTAAACAAATGGCCTTGCGTTGCCAGCTGTTTCCAGCAGTGTTCAAAGAATCTTGAACGAGACTGTACATATAGCTGGTACAGTAACTGGTGTATTTTGTAAGATGTGGAAACTATGGAATGCTTATCTACCATCCTTAGTCTGGCTTCTATTGCTAGGTTCCTTCAGGTCATTTTAGGTGTTTTAATACGATGTAAACAAACACAAAGTTGCTACATCTCACAAAAAGTGCCAGTCACTTAACCAGGTGTAAGTACTGGCAACTGTACCTCCAATAACCCACTTTTTCACTTCCATATTTCATTACTCATCACTGCCACTCCTCCTTTCTCTCTTATACATGTTCTCGTTTCCACTTAAGGTTTGTTTTCCACAAAACCAGAACATCTGGTTTACTACCATTCGAGACCTTTTTATTATCGATTAATTTCACTTATACTGTGTGCATCCAAGCAGATAACATGCTCCCATATCTATGACAGTACAGGTTGACAACCCTTTATCCGAAATTCCGAAAACCGAAAAGCTCTGAAAACCGAAAGTTTTTGGGGGGGCAAAATTTTTTTATTTATATATATATATATATATATATATATATATATATATATATATATATATATATATATATATATATATATATATATATATATATATATATATATATTATATATATATATATATATATATATATATATATATATATATATATATATATATATATATATATATATATATATATATATATATATATATATATATATATATATATATATATATATATATATATATATATATATATTATAATAATTATTCATAGGAAATAAAAATTTTAATAAAAATACACCAAAATAAAATAATAATAATAGATTTAATAATAATAACAATAATACTGTAATAATATAATAATAATATTAAAGAAATACAGGAATGAAAAAAGATCAAAAGTGAGAAACACGACCTAGACCTATGAATTATTATTATTATTATTATTATTATTATTATTATACTTTTTTATTATATTTTCGCCCCCCAGGCCCTAATGTGGGTCAGTGATCTATGTCCGGGTGGGCTAATACACATTAAAAAAAAAAACCCTAACCATTCTGAAAACCGAAAAATTCCGAAATGCCTCTGGCCCCAAGGATTTCGGATAAGGGATTGTCAACCTGTACCCCTTTTTATTCATCAAAGTTTACAATGTTTGAACTGTTTCTCTTTGACAGCAAATAATCACAGCATCAATTAGCAACAAGAATGCTAAGAAGAAGAAGAAGAAGGCAGAGAAGGAAGCGGCGACAGTTGTAAAGAACGAAGATTAACAGTACTCAGGTGTAAAAATGTTGTGTAAAACCCCAGTAAACACCCATTGATCCAGGAGGAACCAGAGCCTGTGTTCATAGGAGAACTCCCTTAAATGTCAGTACATTTACTAATTATTATCATTATTTTTTATTTTATTTTATTTTACTCTCTCTCTCTCTCTCTCTCTCTCCTCTTTGTCTTTCTGTAATATCTTCAATTCTCAACCTGTAGGTTACTCAGTCTAGGTACAATAATGCTCCTAAAAGTAGGAGCCAGGAAAATAATTTCTTTTATATTGTCATCACAATGTCTTGGTTGATTGTAGCTGTGGTGAGCTCTCTAGTTTAGTTATTGTACTTAGTTTTGTGTGGACTCTTTATACTGTGTTTGGCTTTTATATTGTGTTTTTTATGTAAAAAATTTTATTTTTGCTAGCACAGAAAAATGGTAGACATAGCAAGGGATCTGGGCAGTGTTTGTCACAGGGGATGATGTAAAGTTCAATGTAATATAAGATGGGTATAGCATTCCAGCCGCAATTTTAGTGACCCCATATCTTTGGCATTTTCACTGCTTTCAAACTGTACCCCTGGACTTGATATTTTAAATACCAGTTTGTAATGTCTAGGCAAGAAGTAACATCTGTGTTGTTGCTCATAGGTTAGGGTTGTTTCCTACTGGCACAAAGTGGTAACAGCAAGTTAAGCATTTCATTTTCTAAATTTTGTGTTTTGGGGTAAAGCAACTTTATTAATGCTAGCACCTGCAGACAGATAAACTTGCCAATTGGGATGTGCATGATAAGTTGCATTATGTTGACAACCAATCATGTGCACTTGTAACTGGTCCCTCTCCAGTGTCTGCCTCAGAGGTTATTTTGTATATCCTGTACAAATCTGTAGGTAAGGTACATCAGCCACTGCAGCAGTAACCAAGATTGATATGCAACAAAAATTTTGCCATGTCATGTGGCTGCATTTTATCTTTTATGGAATATTGTTTCATATAAATTTTAAGTTTTGGTTGGAAAACAAGGTGTTGTAGTGGAGTGTAGAACATCTTGAATTTCATGTTGAATTTTGAAGGTTGTGGTGAGCTCGGGCTTTTATTATGTGGCTAAGCAGATGATCCTTTTATCCACAGCTCCCCTATTTTTATTTTTTTTCGGGGGATGACTAAACTTCCGTATATCAACATTGTTTTGTACCTCTGGTACATTTTCAAAGTATATGCATTATGATGTCATGAAGTTTAAGGTTGAACCAATAATTTGATATATTCTAAAGAAAAAATATTTAAGCTTGTGAATGGGTCAACAATGCAGTAGGTGCAGTCTGATTCTTGTTCATTTTATTTGGGCATGAATGGGCATAAAATGTATTCTCAACTTAAAAAGAATATCTTAATCACATGTGCCCATTAAAGTTTGTGGTATTCTACTCCAAGCTGACTTCAGAGCCTTGCTGAATATTAACGTCCAACTTGCTGTGTTTCATAGCAACTTGATATCCCTTGCCATGCTATTTTCCCTGACATGAGTGACGATATGTGTGTGTGAGTGGCTTTTGGAATCCAGTTTTTAACTTTCCCAAAAAATGTGGAGAGCTGCAGTAAAAGCCTTATTAAATGCTTAGAGGCTTATTGATATGCAAATTCTCAGCTGGATACAAGTTGGGTTTGTTTTCTGGGGTTGCAATCAGTTTATAAGCCTGGTGATAGCACAGGACATCAGCTTGTCACAAATACACTTTACTCCTTTTAAGATGGGAGAGATTGTGAAAGCATTGTTCTGGGATTAGTGATTCACTTGAAATAAGTTGATTAATGAAATTAGGTATGCAGCACAATCTTCCCATTGACATATAAATATATATATATATTTTTTTTTACATGAACACGTGCACACAAACATGCAGATTACATATGTAATGTTGAAGGTTATAGCATCTCAACACCCACCCACCCTCTCCCTGTCCACTAACTATAGATGGGTAATGACAGAAAACTGGGTTATGAAAATGTGTAGGGTTGAACGAGGTTTATATTAAATTTGCAACTTATTACTGGATCATGATACTGTACATAAAATGTTGATGCGGCTCACATATTACTTTAAAATTTCTTGCATAGTAAGTCATTTGTATTGTTCTTACTGTACACTATCATTACTATGGTTTTGTTGTCATATAGCCCATTGTGTGTTTATAGTGCTGTCCGGCTTAGCAATATCCATTACTGAAGGTTGGTTGGGGTGATAACAAAACAGCATATTTAGTGATGCCGGACGTTTTGTACGCAGGTTTTCAGATCCAAAAATAAAAACCTTGTTCACACATGGGATTTTTCTTTAACCTCTTGAAATAATTCTTTTTGCTGATTGCTTTATATTTAATGAAAAATTAATTTTGAGTATCAAGTGTTTTGGGTTATTATCGGTGAGTGGAGGAATTGATAATTTATAATAAAAGAACTTGAAAGATTGACCTCATTGACTAGTTTGTCTGAATCATCAGTGTCAGTGTAAGTTGATGAGATTTTCATACAAGATGAATGTTTCCAGGTTTGTGTATGTACACTATCCCCAAAAAGTATCGGCTCCCCTGGGCCTGATGTAGTTGGAAATGAACACAATAACATGTGCACAGCAGTCTTGCTTTGGTTGGTGTTTCTGTTTGTGAGTTGCACCTTTCGTTCTTTCTTCTTGCACGATAATCACCATAATACCTGCAGCATACCACCTATTCTCTTCATAATGTAATGAAATAGGATGAATTGTGATACCATATAGATTTTTTTTTTTTTAGATTGCCCCCGAGGGGGCTAGTTTATTGGGCACCCCCTTACATCCTGTGCAAGGTGAAGTGCAGAAGCATTTACAGTGCCCATCTGGGAAACATGCTAAGTTCATGCTTGCCTTTATGACTCGTTCATTAAGGGCGTAAAAGCCTGAAGGGTTATAGGTTTTGTCAGCAAGTTACAAAAAGTGACAGAATGATGAGTGTGTGGGGGGGAAAGTTCCTGGTACATTTCATGCTTATGGCAAAGCGTGGCAGGTCCCTAATAATGTCAAGTGCCAGGCCTGTCACTAGGAGGAGGGATATCTGGTCAGGGAGGGAAGAGGTGTTAACGAAATATGAAACACTATGATCCGATATTATATTCATTTGCAAATATAGTAATTACAGGTGTTTTCTGATGCTATATCCAATTACAATGACATTATGATTTACTACATTTTGATATTATTTCTACCTCAATTGATGACGTAACAATTATGAATATAACGTATCATCTCGTGATTCGTGCTGGCAACGGAACATTATCTGATACACACTATGACACAATGTTTGTCGGTGCAAGCTGTGTTTTCCAATGAGCCTCAGGTACTGGTGTTGGTCGTGGATTTCCAGCAGAAAACACCCACTATTTGACTGCCGTTGATATATGTTCAATACATTATTATCATTATATTATTCTACTAAAGATGGAACACAGTGAGTCATCATAATTACAACAAATGCCAGAAATAATAACTGGCAACCTCACAGATACCTGTACTAGGAAAGCTGGCCTACCAACATAATGCAGGAATTACAATTAGTGATCGGAAATATTCATCCATTATGACACATTGTATCGATAAGCAAAGAGGCCGATACCGTTTTTGGAGAGCGTATATAGATGATCACGTATGGTTCATGGCATTCGGGGTTCTAGTGCTTCATTAGTCACCTTGAGTGTGAACAACTGCAGTTCAGATTGCAGTTGTTTAGACTTGAGCTTAGTTATAATTTATTAAGAAAAGTGTTTTGAAGTAATGGTATTAGTGTTAAAGATAGACAAAGTAGTGTCGGAATTTTTTTTGGTGTATGCTTTGGGAATGCATTCCCATACCTTGCTCGTACAAGCTCTACCCCTCCAACATGCATCTCTCACTTTTTCATGGTATTCAGTGTTTATTTTGATTAGTTTAGCACAAATTCACACCCCATGAGACTAGGAATGTATCTTGAGTGTAGTTTAGATAGAATGAAAAAGTGGGTTTGGGAAATGGAGGTAGTGTGAGACATTGAAATTTGGTTGAAAGTAATACAGTAAAGTATGTCGGCCAAAAAATTGGGGATCAATAGGCTTCTGTAAAATATTTAATTACTTAAAGTGGAAAGTCTTGTACTATCTTGAACATGTGTCTAAGGAAAGCATGTAAATAGACCATAATACTTGTATCATTTTGGTTATATTATTAGTGTCTGCAAACTCCTACTGTATATAAAAATGCTTTTCTGTGTCATCATTCTCCTATAATCACGTGACATTAAACTTTTCAAACTCATGTGAAGACATGTAGACTTGTCACTAACATTATCACGCAGTCACTGAAGCTAGTTGCCTTTATGCCCAATTTCTCTAGATTTAACTTAGACAGAATTTATTGGCCCAAATGGCCAGTTTTTCAGTTGGTGGTGAAGTACAAAGTCCAATAAATGACATTTTGCAATCGGAATTGACAGATATAAACATGAACTGACAAATATAACAAAAAATGACAAAGGAAATATACAGGGTATACTTTGAATTCTAGCATGGCTTGAAGCTTTTCAATATCTTTTAAATGCCATTCAAGAGAACTACCTAACACAAACTGCAACATCCTTGTGTTTGGATTTATTGGGACATTGAAGGGCGTCTTTTTTGTGAGTGGCAGAAAATGTATTTTCTCCCGTCAATGTCTTCAATGGATGTAGATGGCACAGGATCAGAGGGATCAAAACAAGTTTCATACATTTAGATGACATGCAAGCTACAGTACTCCAACCACCACCAGCACCATACAACAGCTAAGTTTTAATGTGCACCACCAGCATCCATCTAAACTTGATAATACATGCACCTGAAAATGGTAATGATTTATAATTATTGTATACAGTAGTGTAATAATAATATATAATGTAATGTAAAATAAATAATGTAAAATTTTATCATAATTATTATTACAGTAGAGTAAAGCCTTGAATAACAACGTTATGTGTCCTCCAATATTGCAGTGTAAGGTGAATCGTCTTATCGCAAATCATTAATTACCATTTAAATAAAGCAATAATAATGAGATGCGTTCCCAAGTGTGACCTTTTCGTATCTTTTGTGTGGCTTTTTACCCTCTTTTTTTCCCCCAAAATTGATACAATTAATGAAAATTGCAAACTATATTCTGAAATAATGTTTCTGATTGCAACGTATACAATATAAATGAATAATAATATGGTCACACGAGGAGATGGGACGCCATTGTTTGCGTTTACTGCTGGGAGTCCTGGACGATAGTTCTACACGAGAAAATTAAGAAAATAAGACACTGGTTGTAGCTGTAGTAAATTTAATGTAAAAAAATTAATATATATGTTTTAAGTAGCGTTATTTAATGTTAATAAATGGAACAATCGAAGTAGCTTACCCCTAATGGCAAAGAAAAAAAAGAGATGGATTGGGAACACCAACATATACGTTCGCAATTAAGGATACCGCATCATTTTTCTTAAGAATATGTACAAAAGATTCATTATTGTTTATTACTAAATATGTATTTGATTGAATTAATCTTTATATATGTGAAATGAACAATGCAATTCATTAATAATACATAGAATATTAAAACACACAAGAGGAGATAAGACGTCATTGTTTTCGTGAGTGACAATGGTTCTACATAAGAGACTGAAGAAAATAAGACCCTGGTTGTAGCTGTAGTGAACTTAATGTAAAAAAAATTTAATACCTGTATGTTTGTTTTAAGTATGTTATTTAATGGTAATAAATGGAACAATAGAAGTAGCTAACCACTAATGGTAAAGAAATAAGACAAGATGATTGGGAATGCCAACGTATGAACAGTAAGTGCGTACGTGTGAAAACATATCGTCATTTCTCTTCATATGAATATGAAAGCAACACTTATTTATTGTTCATATATGTTTTAAATAATATTTACAAATGTAAAACAAATTCTGTTCACCAATGGTGGTAAAGTCTAAAACATAAGGACAACCAATGAATATTGTGCGAGTTTTTACTCAGATGATGAAGTCATCAGGCTCAACTCTGGCTGAAGCTGTAGCTTTCCATAAAGCTGTTGCTGAAACTGTTACTGAACCTGAAGTTGTTGAAGCTGCTTATGATGCTGAATTTGATGGTTTAGGCCTTCGTATAATAAAGCTGTCGAAAGAACCTTGCCCATGCTGCTTTCTTTTCTCATACATCTTTAAGTAGAGGTCATTTGCATTTATTTAGATTTTAATGCTTTGTTCTGTTGATGGATCCACTTCAGAAAATATGTTCACTGCTTGCTCCATATAATATCCACAGACCTCTCACCTTTTTCATATCGTTTTAACACATCTAGTTTCTCGGCTAAGCTTAGACACTTTCTATTAGCTTTTGAAACAACACTACCATCAGTTGCTCTCTTGCTCATGTTGAATAGGGATGCAAAAATGCTGTAAGAAACCTGAGAAAGTTTTTCTCCAGTTCCTGTTCCAGATGCGTGAAAACAAAAGGCCCGCCAAGCTCCGACTGTTGTTTACCACTCTTTAGCAAGGCAGCTTCTTTGCGCAAGGTGCTCTTCATTTTTTTTACAGTAATTTTTTTTTTTTATTAATACATAATGGGATTTACTTATTATTTATATGAAAATGTAATTTTATTTTATTTTTATTATATTTTGGCTGTAATTACAAATGAAATAAGGACGTAAATTGAATTGGGTCCTAAATTAACTAGGGTTTTAAATATGAAAAGTTGTTATCGGAGGCTTTGCTGTATAAAAAAAATTACAAGGCTTAGGCTTTTTTACTTTTTAAATTTTATACAAAGGAGTTTTCATAGACCATACTTCAATATCTAGCATTATAATTATAATTGAAGCAATATATATGAAATTTCATCCAATATCAAACCCTTCTTGGTCATATCTTTATTTGGGTGGCCATTTTGGAAAATGGTTGCCTTTCCTAAACTAGGCCATCTTCAAAGTGGTTCCATATCAGAAAATGGGTAATATAATCCTCTACAACTCTTGAAAGTTTCATCCTTTTATGACATCCTGAAGTTTTTCATCCATAACTGCCTGTATTATACTGGAGGTGAAATTGCCTGGTGACAAGTTGATCAGTAACAAATTGTCCATGACGAAATGAACAGTGATGAAATATCTGTTTAAGTTCTGAGACGTGATGATTTGGAGATAGGTTTTAAGATGCCACAGAGTTGAAAAGGCTCTTTCCGCAGTTGCTGTTGTGACAGCAACATGTTGAGCTGAATGTGTAGCATCTTGAGATCCAGATTATGACTGTAGGTGGTATCCACAGATTTTGAAGTAACCATACTGTCCATTAGTAGTATTCTGAATTATCTCTCCTGTATAGTGGAGAAAGCTTTCTAGCTGAACAGCCTGTTAATATCCTCCTTTAATGAATCCAACACCTCATAATACTGTACTGCAGACAGAAAGAGCTTTGTACATTAGTGAAATGGTGGTTTTCTGAACCGTCATCCAAGCATTGTAGAATGTGCCTATCTTGTGTTAATACAAGGGGATGTGTGAATCCTGATGAGTCCTCAACCACCTTAGTGAAGAATTTCTCCAACTTTTCTTCAGTCCAGTGCCTCTCCATATAGCTCTTGCAAGCTCTGGGTATTGCACGACATCCTTTGCTGATGTGGTTTTGGCCTGCAATCTGGTGGACAGTTGCTCTGCTGCACAAAAATTGAGAAGGGAAAGACAGGATAAAGTGTGTGTGAAATTACTCCATCAGGACCAGATGACCACCAGCATCGTAAGTATTCATCATTGCTAGTTTCTTGGATGGTGTTGAGACTTTCACTGATAGTTTCATAGTTCTGCAGAACAGCATCAATGATACCAGTCCTCAAGAGTCCACCAAGTTGAACATAAAGGACTTGCATGAAAATTTAGATAACTGCACAAGTTCCATTGAGAAACTAGTAAATCTTGCATCTTGCATTTCTTTGCAGTCCTGCAATGTCCGGTTGATGCAGTGAATAGCCAATGCAGCAGGAACTTCACCCTGTATATATGTTGCACTCCAGAGACATTGCCTTGAAAATTACTAGCCCCATCATACCTCTTCTTTCAAAGACAAATTTAGCCAAAGAACAACATCTTTTATGCCAGCCAGAATAGTTGCAGATTTAGTATCTGACACTGTAACACGAGTTGTTCTCCTTTGAAAGGTCCTGCCTCATCATACAGGATGACAGGTTGGAGAACCACTTGGCACTTTTGATATCTTTCAGAACATCTTGCAAAATGGTGTGTTCCATGAAATACATTATTTTCTTCTGAATGTCAGGGAAAATATTTTTACTATTATCTAGCCATTGTGTGTCTATAACAGTTTGAGAAGCTGTGGAAGCTTATCTGCACATTTCAATATTTAAATACTGTATGTGTACTGTACAGTCAGAGAATGAAGTATCTTCCCGGGTTTTTGTTGAATAGATTACAAAATGATTGATCTATTCGATACATGCATGTGTGGAGCCCATAAACAGTTGGCAGGTGTGTGGAGCCTCGGAAAAGGGTTGGCAGAGACACCATTCACTGTGTTGGGTGGTCAGGTTTCATTATACTTCAGCCAAAACTGGGAAGATACTTCATTCTCTCGCTGTACATTACCATGCTTGGAATGAGCATCCACCCACAGTCAACTATTGGAAGGGCAAAAAAGATACTCTTCCCCTCCCAGAAAAAATTAGTGGGTGCACTGCTCTCCCTTGCCCCATGGTTCCTACGCCACTAACTAGAGGTTACAGCTTAAGGGTGCAGCAGCCACAAGTTCAGAAAACTGTTAGGGAAAACTTTTTTGAAGAGTTGTAAACTCATTGAACAATCTGTCAGTGAGTGAGTTCATGGAAGACCAGACTTGACTAACACTGGTGCATGTACAGATATATTGTAGAGCCAGTACTTGCTAACAGTGCATAACAGACATTACCGATTGCCCAAGTGGCTACCTGGCCAATCACTGCCCCAAAATAGTTTTATGCCAACTTGATGTTTTTTTTTACAAAAATAGTGTTTTCTTATTTGTGTTGTGATTTTAATGAATAGGGTCTTTATTTTTGAGGATTCAGTAATGCTTATTTATTGAGATATGGCCCTTTTAACGCTAGCAAAATGGGCAGGGCTTTGAAGTGAAGAAAACTGGGGGGTTTAAAAAACAATTAGAACCTTTGGAACCCGATCTAACTTATATTATAACCCATTTCAACAAAATTCTTGCCATACTTATCCCATGGTCAAGCAATCACTATTTTTGTGAACTGTTTCATAAGTTGCGAATTGTGTTTACGGTTAGTTGATGTGTCTTGGACATGTCCAAGACAACAATATTGACGGATTATAAGAACGCTAAACATATTTCCATGGAACATTATATTCAAATCAATTTCATGTGAACTTCACATGATTTGCTTTGACCAATCATAGGGCAGTTCAAATGTCTTAGGAGATTAACACATGCACAAAACTTTTATCTCTGTATTCATTCGCATTATGGCCCCCCTCGTGACGTAACACCAAACACATGGTTAAATAAGGTAATTTTTTATAGGATTGGGACTTTCTTATTAGGTAAGGTTCTCAAAGGTTTGTTTGGTGTTTTTAATTTGATTATTATTTTTTAACCCCACATTCTCCCTTACCATCAAAGCCCTGTCCACTTGGTGCAAATTATGGTCATACTGTATCATCTAATATGAATTGTTCCCTCAAAATAAAGGTCATAGTCGTTAAAATCACACTAAAACTATTTTTGTAATACAAAATCCAGTTGGCCATAGAATGAAACTTTACCATGTGGTGAACTGTACAGTACCTGTACACTTAAATTGTCTGCTGTACACACATGCTGAATTAATATAAATTTGTGAGGATTTTACTGACTAAAACTGACATGAATGTTTTCCAAGAAATCCTTATTAGTTAGTCTTAAATTATTCACGTTTTCTGTAAACTAGATGAATTTGTGCTGCCCTAATGGTGTAACTAAAAGATTTTCACCAACCATGTGACAGTGGGTTGACGATAGCGAAGGGTCCCGGCAAAGGTTGCTGCTCATTTCTTTTCAGGCTGTGTCAGAACTGAAGAGATTTTGGTTAAGTTTCAGTAGAGCAGCCACAACTCTATATTGTTTTCTATATAGGGATATAGAGCAAAAAGTTAGAATACAGTACTTTATAGCATTTTTTGAGCAATTTTATATTTCCCTTTTATTTTGATTTTTCGATTTAACTTAATTACTGTATTATCATCCAATCAGCGGAAGTCTGGGTGTTACGTGATACTCCTGCACAGGCACCAGCGTTGGATTTTGTCAATGGCAAGATGTCTTTTCAGTGTAAGGCTGCTGTTTCTCAGAACTGCAAACCATTCAATGTGTTTTTGTAACTAACTTTTTTTTACTTTTATCCTCTTCGCCACTGATCGGCTTGTTAGCCGCTTGAGCGATCGGTCACGTCTCTGATTACTTTTCCTTTTCATTTATCTTTTTCACCAAAAGATCGGCTCGCTAGCCGCCCGGGTGATCGGTCACGTCTCTGTCACGCCTGTTGGCAAATACTGGGCATGCACCGGCTCCTGAATTGTACCTGAACCCGCTCCAGTGTTGGTCAAGTCTGGTCTTGAAAGAGCTCACACTCGGTGCCGTCTGCTGCAGTTAACATTTTCAAGGTTAGTTAGGGTTTTGGGGTGTTTTTTTCCCACAATTTTCCTCTTAAGTATACTATACCGCCAGATTCTGGGGTCACTAAGTCTAAGGGGATAACTTAAATCTATTCTTAATTTTTAAGGGTTGCTGCCACCAGACCCCCTCTGGGCAGTAATTCGTTAGGTAGCGGGCAGAGTGGACTAGGCATTGGGTTGAGTTTTTCATTGATCAGATCGATAAGGGAAATAGGGTGAAACACTAACATGTCTTAACTAATTTATTCCTTATAAAACCTATTGCAATCCATTAAAATACAAGTGAGTTGGCCTTCCTCAGAAGAACAACGATGATTTTGGTTACACTGCTCAACAACAGACGTCTTACATTAATTGCGTGTCATCCACATACTTATTGCGCATAACAATCAGTGACCTCCTCACCTCAGTCATCCCTTCTTACAATAACACTCAACACACCAGACTGCTCCACCTGTAGGGAATATAGCACCTTAGGTTATCATACATAGTAGCACCATCTCACCTCCCTGAAGCACCATCTCACCACACCTGTTACACTCCACACCTGCAAGTATGGGACTCCTTGTAATTTCTAGGTACACATATCAGGCACCTCGTTCACACACTGCCCTCGATGGGTAGAGACGAGGGCTTCACCAAGAGACATACCAGTACCGTTTCTACGCCTGGTATTATAGGTCGCTCCGAGTGACGACCGCGGTGTTTCTCAAGCATTCCATTATGTATTCCTACTCATTTGTGGTGGTATACTGGGAATCCACAGGTTCACAGTGGAGTAGCATAGCTGGGAGTAGTCATCTCACATGGTGGGACGCTCACGGGTGTAAGACTGACAGAATGACAATGAAGAGATCACCTGTGGGTAGGACTGCAGGGCCTTTATATGGGGGAGGAACAGCCGGTGTTTGACCTCCGCCAATTAACACTAAACTGGTTAGATCTGGACAGCTGTGTCCAGGTGTAGTCATGCCCAGGTGTGTCTTGGTTAGGTGAGGTTGTAGGTCAAGTCCCCCGCTAATTCAAGTAATTAGCAGACGAGGTCGGGTCCCTTGGGTCCTGGGGTGTGTCAACCTGGTATGTACGTAGGGGTACCACGAGGTCTGTACCCACTCACTGTTATATGTGTTGTAATTCTCTGGGCTGTAAGCTATGGTCTGATAAAAATTCATTACAAGTTTCTGGGTCACTTCCAACACCTCACATAGTTCTGATACATTTATCCTTTTTCCAGATCATTGTTCTCATGTATTTTCATATGATATCTGCGAAAGTTATGTTCGTTAAACGTTAACAGACGTAAATAGTATGACCTTCAAACCACGATCTACACTTAGTCGTAAAGTACACTAGTCCGGATCAACTGGACTTTCCCAATCATCTTATAGGTACCTTGAGTTCTCCTTAATGCTATGAATACATACAATTAATATTATATAACCGTACCTGGGTACAATTCAACAAATGATTCAGTAACATTGAGTAGGCGAGTTATCCTTTATCAATGTTTCCCGTTTTCTGAGATTCTACAAGCGCGGTGGATTTGAATGTTATTTAGCTTGTAATATGAATTAGAGGTTTTTTTAGAAATGACTATGATGTGCGCAGTACACTACTTCAAAGCCCTGCAATCAAAATCGAAAATTCTAAATAACTGGAAATACAGTACAGTATATGAATTTGCGGCAAAACACGAGAGCATTTTTTTCCCTACCTACCTTTATACAAATCAGTATAAGTTATGCATATATGGGTGACTTTAACTTCTATTCTAACCCAACCTAGCCCTCCCCAACTTTTACCCAATCCAACGCATGACCATGCTGCTGTTACTTTTCTTTCTGTAATCCTTACTTTTTACTTTTTTCCTCTTCACCATTGATCGGCTCGCTAGCCGCTTGGGTGGTGGGTCACGTCTCTGTTACGTACTGTTGGCAAGTACTGGGCATGCACTGGCTCCTGAATGTATCTGAACCTGCTCCATTGTTGGTCAAGTCTGGTCTTGAAACAGCTCACACTCGGTGCCGTGACAACACTCTAGTAGATTGTTCCAAGAGTTTACAACTCTCACTCCGAAAAAGTTCGCCTTCACAGTTTTCTGGACTTGCGGCTTCTTCAACCTTGAGCTGTGACCCCTTGTGGGGCGAGCGTCCATCAGCTCCAGGTAAGGACACTCGACTGAGTAGTGCCCCTCGAGATGCTTATATACCTCAATTAGGTCACCCCTTGCCCGTCTGTAGTATAAGCTAGGCAAGTTCAGGCGTTCTACTCTCTCAGGATAACTGAGGTGCCGAAGTGCACGCACCAGTGTGGTGGCCCTCCTTTGGACACTTTCAATCGACTGACGGTCCCTAGCATATCTCGGGGACCAGACGGCGTGACAGTACTCCAGGCGGGGAAGTACTTCGCCCTTTAAGATCGTTACGACCTTCTTATAAGACCTTATAATTTAGTTGCTTGGTTCACCTTCTCACAATAGCCTGAGAACTTCAGTTCATTGTCAACATACAGTACACACCCAGGTCCTTTTCACATTCAGTCTCAATCAATACAGTTTCTTCGTCCTGTTGGGACATATGATTCGCCTCCTTACCGTTGGTACGTCCCAGGTGCATCCTCTTACACTTCGGCTGCTGAAATTGCTGTGTGTAATTTTTACTACTATGTTTGTAAACCTTACTGCTATTACTACTGTTTGTAATCCCCTCTGCTGTGTGTAATACTTGAGGCTGCTATTGCTGTGCCTGTAATCCTTGCCGCTGTTACTACTGTCTGTAATATTTACTGCTGTGTCTGTAATCTTTACTGCTGTGCTTCTAACCCTTGCTGCTGTTATTGCTGTCTGTAATCTTTACTGCTGTTTCTAACCCTTGCTGCTGTTATTGTTGTCTGTAATCCTTGCTGTTGTTATTGCTGTGTCTAATATTTACTGCTATGTGTGTGTAATCTTTGTTGCTGCTAATGTTATTTGTAATAATTGTCGCTGTTACCATTGTCTGTAATCCTTAATGCTGTTACTGCTGTCTAATCCTTGCTTCTCTTATTGTAATCTCTACTGCTGTATCTGTAATTAATGGTGCTGTTATTGCTGTGTCTGTAATCCTTGGTGGTTATTGCTTGTGTGAAGGGACCAATCTTGTATCTTTCTCACCGAAACACGCACTATACAGTATATAGTAAAGCTGGTTAAGAGTTTATTCAAAACTCATCTTCCTTATAACTTGATTTTTTTTTATTTCATTATGAAAATTATAAATTATAATAGTTAAATTGTGGAATATTGGTTACTGTATTTCTTTATGATAATTACTGCCTCTTATAGTTATTACTCTTCATAAATCCGGTAACTGTTATTAACGTATTATAATACAAGAACGTGCTTCAACAGCTTAGGTTTTTAAGCACAGATCACTAAGTCTGTTTCTACAGTAGACAACATCTTTGAAACTCAAGAAAGCCTTTATCCACAATGTGGATATTGAATATAGTTAAACAGATATACTGTAGAGGAAATAGATTTTTCCCTTTACATTTTAAAAATATAAATCTTATCGTCAAGGAATATGTTATTCATACAAAGCAAATAAATCTATCTGGGAAATCAGTGGAAACAAGTTCAGGAAAATATCTGATACAAATACTGTTGAAAATGAACGTCAGGAAAATTAGTCAACTGGCAATATGTCGGAAATTAATCGGAAAGATCATTAATCCTTAAACTAATTAGCATAAAACCCATTACTGAAAGGGTATAACTTTTTTTTTTGGTTGTAAATGGTAAATGTAACATGTAGTTCCTGCCGTATTGAAACTGTGAAATGTAATTAATAACTTAATTAAGTGTGGAGTTGATCACAAATATTTTACGCTTCATATTAGCGATACTATTGTGAGGAAAATAACTTTAGACTAAAAATAATAGTCAAGTTTGATTGATATAATTATATAATCTTTACTTGGCTTATGAATTCAAATACATCATTGATAAAGAATTATGACGAAAATCAATATCACAAAATTACGTTAGAAGTGTTGCTCTTATAATGTGGTACTCTGTTCAAATAACTGAGGTGTGTAGGGGGGGAGGGAGTTTCTCCGATGATGATAATAACAATAATATGATTATTATTACTATTATTTTAGAGCAATGTCACTTTATCTATAATTCTACCTACCACTTGAGAAAAACCTCAAGCTCAACACAGAAGTGAGCTTTGAGTCTTGAGACGTACTTGCCACTCGACCAATATCTAGCCGGAGTACTATATCCCTACGTGGAAATCTGTAGTACCGTAGCAATAGTCCAAAAGATCCCTAAACACCCTTCCTTTCCGGAGTGCACGGCCATGAGCTAAAGCAGTCATTAGTTCCATCGTCACAGCTTCACGCTTACTAGTGAGGCTTGAAGTGCGTCTGACAGCTCCATTCTCCAAGTGTTTTGGTATGGGTTGTATAGTAGAGAAAACGGGAGTTACGTAAGCTTATTTCCTCCTTGCGAAAGCTTACGAGTGCTGGGAGGGTACCGAAGCATTTGCTGTACGATAAGTTCAGTTACGGGCGTCATTAACTCAGTGAATCACCTGTCCAGCCTTAATAGTAGCCAAAGGGACAAAAAGTGATAGCAAATCGTTAGTGAAAGCAATAAGTTGACAAAGCGTTTCGTTCTGGGAACAGAATCCGACTAGATCACTCAATGATCCAATAAAGTAAACAAAAACACGAGCTTTGGACAACTGAAAACGAGTCCACAAAAACAGTGAATAATATTAACAGTGACTTCATATTATTACGCTTCGTAGCCTACAGTTTGCTTGCAACAAAATGGAAGAAACTACGAGGAATGGGATCAAGAAGAAAGAGACAAGGAACTTTAGTTGAAGCTATACAGAAGGTGTTAGTCTTCATTCTGTCAGTCTCGTATGTGTCATTTGTTATTTTTGTATTGTTGAGTGTATGATCCTGGTGGTAAGGGCCTTTAATTGTGTAAATCATGTGTGTGTGATACCGTCTAGGAATTACCTCAAAACAATATTTTATATGTTTATATATATGTTTTACTGCTAATAAGTTGTTTATCAGTTTCTGGTTCACGTCAATCCAGCAAATGTGTCAACAGGGCTTCGTCCTCGTCTCGGAGTTTTACCAAATCTTGTTAGCCTTGGCATGTAACATTCTACTAGGTTGAACTTGAAATGTAGCTCTCTTGTTGTCATAGTATAAGAGTATCGTTGATTAGTTGCCCACCGAAGTGCTTTATTCTGTATCTCCGTAAGCTTCAACATTTGTGCGATAGTGGTGGTGTTGAGAGGGATTGGCAAGTGTTCCAAGATTGATCTTATAAACCCTTGTACAAGTTTACTTTGATTTTTTTTCTTTAGAACCTACTGAGAAACTTTCCATTGAAGTTTATGTTTACCCTTGTAACTCTCACGTTAGCATGGCTGGTTATCTTTAATTTTTTTTTATCCAGTCTATTACGCCGCCCTTTATAACTTGAGTTTACCTTCTGGTATGACCTGGGACGTCTGATGATTAGTTTTGATTTTGTTTTTGTTTTCGTTTGACTGAGAGACTTGGCTTATTAATTTTTACTGTGCCTCAGTCCATTGTTTCAGTTGATTTGGTTTTGTTGCAAACAATCTCTCGCGTCGTGAGTTGGGTCTTTTCGGTTTGATGAACTGCAAAATTGTGTAATATATTTTCTTGGAGAAAATAGTAGAAATTGCCGATAAGTTAAGTTAGAATAGGCTAGGTTATGCTGCACTACACTAGGCTACGTTGCTCAAATGTAAAATGATAGGCTAGACTAGATTAGGTTGTTGCTTATTATTATTAAAATGGTTAAGTTAGGTTTGGCTTCATTACGTTAGAATGAAAATGTAAAAAACAATAGGCTAAGTTAAGCTAACTTTCATCTTGATAAGTTCAGATATATGTAACATACCTCCCTCAAATAATAATTGTTATAGTCCACCACAGTAGAACTATTCATGGCAACAAGTTCATCTTCGCAGAATTTGATGTTTGTGTACAGTCACGGACAAAAGTTCGCTCCCCGCTGTGTAACTGACTTACCCGACTGCACTCCTTGGACCAACAATAAATAAACATAATTATTGATTTTAGAGAGAGTGTTGATCCACATAACCATGTTCCTTTACGAATGGACACTGATACCTTACAGGGCGGTTTTTTTTTTTTTTTGGCATTGCCATATTGTTCGGTCAGGTAAAAATGTCAAATTTCATTTGGTGTTTCTTGCGGCACATCCTGTTTTCTGGAATAAACTTGTATGCTTGAAAAAAGTGTACCACTTCTTGGGACTGAAGGTTTTTTTGCAAACCCATTGCAAATTCTTTTTTTTCTCCTCACCCATTTCTGACTGAATCACTTTAAAGAAAGTCCAGTGATACTGACCGGAGCTAGGATTTATAACCACTGTTCCACGGTCGTTTAAGTTTAACAGGCCAGTCTCTTACCTCTATTCAGAGCCCTAAATATTATGTTTGTTTTTATAATTTTCAGCACTTTCTACTAGTTTCTAAAAAGATATAGATAATTTCGATATTAGAATGTAAAACTACGTCAGATTAATGTGTTTTTATTAAAACATGCAGTTCATCAAACCGAAAAGATCCGGAGTGTATAATATGAACAGTGTTAGTGAAGGGTTGCGGGTGAAGTGCATGATTTGAATAGTGTTAGTGAAAGGTTATTTACCTGGGGGGGGGGGACTCCTCTTACCAGGCTCTCATATGTTGTTTACTACCCAGTACTCGACACTTCCTCTCTGCAGCCTCTCCTGACGAATTGATTTGGTGAATGCTATACTCACGAACGCTCCCTCATCCACCTTACTTATGACCATTGATTTATTTTTCTTAATTTCTTTATTCTGTGAAGGACTAAGACAGGTGCACATGACAATAAGTTTTCTTAAGGGTGATTACGTGATCCATACACAACCCGAGCCTGTCTATTACACCACAGAGAAGAAACACGAAGATGCTTAACCTAAAAGTGAATTAAGAGGTGCGTATATAATGAATCTGGATGGAAAAACGTAAGGGAAAAAAAGCGAGTTCCACAGACGAAGACAGTAAGCAGTGAAGGAGATGAAAGATGATAAAGTTCAACTAATGGGAACTTGGGTGGAGTCAGGGTGACAGGGGAGAGAGTGACTTGTGACTATGATTGAAAGGAGGCGAGGTGGTGATGGCCTGGGATTCATTGGCGCTCTGATCGTGTAAACTAGTGACAGAAAAGAGAAAATCTGACATGAAGGAAAGTAAAGAGAACGTTAGGGAATGGTCGTTGATGCCTTGAATGACTTGAGATCGAATTTTGTGTAATCATAATAGATAGGACTGCATTGTGCCACTCCACACGTGAAAGAAACATTACAAGAGAGGTTGGTGGCTGATACAGTGTGTGGACGTTACTGAGAACAAGTGGAGGCTGGAATGATCTTAGTGAGAGTTTGTGTCTCACCGAGCTATAGACTCTTAGACCTGTGTTTAAAGGATATATACCTGTGGGAAACTTAACTGGGTGTGAGTGCTGGGGAGTAGTAGGTTAAACATGTGTAGAATATAGTGTTATTGGAGGTGGTGATACAGCGCGAGCCTCCGATCCTAAGAGTCTATGGTTTATGTCAGATTCCATGATTTTAGAGGTGATTGAGGTGAGAGTTATGGGGGCAATAGTTAGAGGGAGAGGAATGATCACTTTGTATGGGTATAGGCTGGTGGATGTGGTTAGGTTAGGTTAGGTTAGGATGGGTTTGGTTATCAGTACACAACACTTCAATTTCTTTAGACAACTGCCACTTTCCCCTTCAACCTCGACTCAACACCTACCACCCTCTCTAACAACCACCACCCTCAACAACCACCACCCCTCAACAACCACCACCCCCAACAACAACTATCCTCTCCAACTACCATTACTATCCTCAACTCCCACCACCACCCTCCTACCCAAGAATCACTATGCCCTCCCCAACAACCACCACCATCACCACCATTCTCCCCAACAACCGCTACCACCATCCTTAACAACCACTATCCTACCAATCAACCACAACCACACCTCCCATTACTCCCATAAACAAGACTCTTCACAAATCTTTCCCATTCCCACCCCCCACATCCCCCCTCCCCCCACCCCCCACCCCCCACCCCTCATTTTCCTACTAAGAGATTTCAAAGTGATGAGATGATTGGGCCGGATGGGGATGTGTTGAGAGACGACAGAGATATATATATATTAGAATGTCTCTCTTGACTCGTAAGATATCTCCATAGCGACAAAAGGTTTCCCCGTCTGATAATGTCTCTTCAAAGCCACACAGTTATTCTCAGGAACACACAATGATTCATGTCTTGTGCTTTCTCTTGATTTCATGGTGATTTTTTTTTATTTTGTCCGTGTCTTCTTCTTCTTCTTCTTCTTCTTCTTCTTCTTCTTCTTCTTCTTCTTCTCCTCCTCCTCCTCCTCCTCCTCCTCCTCCTCCTCCTCCTCCTCCTCCTCCTCCTCCTCCTCCTCTTCTTCTTCTTCTTCTTCTTCTTCTTCTTCTTCTTCTTCTTCTTCTTCTTCTTCTTCTTCTTCTGTCTTTTTGGTTTTCCATTATTTATTCAGGTGTCTTCGTGTTATTTGTAATAGTGTTTGCTTCTCAAGTTGTTGTTACTACTACCACTAATACTACTACGCCTACTGGTACTACTACTGCTACAACCACAATCACCAGTACTATAACAATCACTACTACTACTACAAACATCACGAAATATTAAGCTGTAAACAGTAAACTAATCATTAAGCTGTAAACAGTACACAAAACATTAAGCTGTAAAGAGTACACTATTCATTAAGCTGTAAAGAGTACACTATTCATTAAGCTGTAAAGAGTACACGTGAGGTGAATTAACTTGTTACTAAAACTGACACAATGAACCTGGTGTTTGTGTGTGCTGCAGGTTCCGCTGTCACACACTGGGGTAAACAATAGGCTGTGTGTTTGTTGAAGCAGGTGTTTACTTTATCAAACACTGTAGTAAACATTGGTTATCTCTGTGCTTGTTTGTTTGTTTGTTTGTCCGTGTGTGTGTATGTGAGAGAGAGAGAGAGGTAAACATCGGTCGTATGTGTGAGAGGGAGAGAGACAGACAGACAGTGGTAAACATCGGTCCTGTATATGTTTGAATAAAGCTGCAAGCGTCAAAACACTGGTCTAAAACATCACTCAGCACGACAGGGAGAGTGAGCGAAGTAGTACAGGTGTTTGAACGATACAAGTGGGAGGGAGGGAGGGCGGGCGGGCGATACAGAGATATTAACCCTGTATAAATGACGGCTGGCTTTGTTGGCACTGACGTGGAAAATATTGTTGGGTTGTGGAACGAAATATTTTCTCTGGTTATATGCGACCCACTCACTACTGCCTCCTGTCTCTGTATATGTATGTATCTGTATCTGTATCTGTGTGTGTGTGTGTGTGTGTGTGTGTGTGTGTGTGTGTGTGTGTGTGTGTGTGCGTGTGTGTGTATGTGTGTATGTGATGTATATATGTCTTTGTATATGTATGCATGTTGGTGAGTATGTATATAGGGTAAGTATACCTGGTGTTTCGCTTCTACGTTTCTGTTTGAGTTTATTTTTTCGCCTTATATATTATAAAGATAGAGGTAACCAAACATCGGTCATTGGCCACAGTTACTCGGTCTCTACAATAAACATCCTTCACTTTAGGGAGAAAAAAAATCCAGAAAAGGCGATAAATGGGAGAGAGTGATGGTTTACAGCCATTGTCGGACCCTTGCTGCCAGAAGCTATTTGGTTATTGATGTTATTGTCACACAACACAGGAGCCGCCGTAGCCTCTGGTCTCCCGCACCTACCACTACTGTACTGTGGTGGCTCCTACTTGTCATGTACCCTCAGTGTAGGGGACCAGAGGAAGATTACCAAGAAAGTTATCATAAACAAAGAGATGACACCTTACGATAGTCACAAGAAAGGAACTGTATATACACTTCAATAATGGGTCCTTATTCGCAAAGATTCGTAGGGTGAATATTACTTAAAAGTGAATTGATATTAATAAACTGTACCTACATACAGTACACTGGTATTTTAAGGAATTGCTCGAGGATACAATGAACCAAACGCCTAAAACTGTACATTCCTGGAGGCCTTTGATCCGTGTAAAATGGTAACATGTGGCAGTTCTGTGTACAGTAAGGTGTACTTGTACTGTCGAGGACAAAAGTTTGCTCCCCGTGGTGAAACTGAGTCACGGGAATGAGTGTTCGAACTAACTTACCCTGACTGTTTCATCTCATTTGTGGTCGATGCTGCTTTATTTTGGGCGGGAGCGAACTTTTGACCCCCCCCCGACTGTACGTACCAACAACTCTCCTCCTAAATGACGGAACAGCAGCAGATTTTGGGGTGTTTCTTTGACCTCATAAAATCCTTAGAAAAGCTCTCCCAAATTCATTCTTGTTTATGTTTAAAACTAATTGGTCCATAATTGAAGGAGTGATGGTTAATTGTTATAAAGGAAACATAAAATGAAACACAAGATAAACAGCATGTCTTCCTCCATTGAAAGATATTCATAAACTGACATAAACAAGGGCATAGACTCTAGCTTAATTAGATACCACCAATTTGCTAAGTAACAGTATCTAGTTAAGGGAGGGAGGGAGGGAGGGTATCGGTATCTTGAATACCAACTTTTTAATCTCATGTCGTACTTTATCTTGCATCAAGCGCTCAGAAGCAGTCTTACATCTCCACTGACGAGGAATATTCATTATACAAACACTTGAAAGTCTGGTCTGAGAATCATTTATTCTGAAAAAAACCTGAACCTCAACAAGCGCTGGAAAACATTTACAGAGTATTAAAGGGAAGCCGAAATAACATTTAAACCGCTCTCGCTCCCATGAAAATATATGTCCAGCTTTTAAATAAAATTGGAAAAGAGAAATTTAACATCAAAGCTCTTGGCGAGCAATTTATTGACAGCCATAACTGCAGCAAACAAGATGTGGGTTCCGTTTCTAAAATTTAATATGCGAACGGAATCCGGATTTGTTTTGGTTGGCTGAATCTGGATTTGTTTTGGTCGGTTGTACATTTTACGCATATTTTTTTCCGAGCTGGTGAACAACACAGAGATATAGGGAAGCCTTCCATATCAAACTATAAACTGGGGTTATTTTTTCGCTCTTCTTTCCTTGTCGTGAATATTTAACTTTGAAGGAATGTTAAGTTCCATTTTATTTTATTTAACTTTAAAAATTTAGTGTCTTGTAAGAAATTCAAAACCTCAGTTAATGTAATATATTTTTAATGACTGATCTATTGAATGTACTGATTGACTGACTGGTTGAATGAATGAATAAAATGACCTAATGTATAACTTACTGACAAACTGATTGAATGGATGAATGAATGACCAACGAAGAATGAATGAGGGAGTAATTAACTGAATGATACACGGAGAGAACGTATTGACCTTAAACAACAATCAAACAAACAACCATATGTACTGACTCAATCACCTCCCCCACACCCACAAGATGAATGATACACGTCTTCAACAAGTATTATTTTCAGATATATACGTGTTACTTACCTGTCAAGAAATATCATTCGCTTTTAGCACACATCCAATATAAAAAAGGTTTTCAATACATATACCTACATTGAGCTGCGAACTCGTGTAACCTAACCTAACCTGACCTAACCTAATCTAACCTGACATAACATAACCCGTGTAACCTAACCTAACCTGCCAGACACTGTTAGATAAATGTCTGACCGATTCGAATTCAGTGTAGCAAGGAAAACGCATTTATAACACTGTACTGTATTAACCCTGCGTAGCGTTGTATAAAATTGTACAGATGTTTTATGTGTTTAGATTAATATGATCCAGCAGTGTTGTCTGAAAATATATAAATGTTTTATTAAATGTTCCGTGTGTGTGTGTGTGTGTGTGTGTGTGTGTGTGTGTGTGTGACTCGTTGTATATGTGGTATGGTAGTGTTTAAAATGTATCGTTTTAAATATTTAGTGCATATGAGTCGATGTATGCCGTGTGATTGTTTAAAATGTATAAATGTTTTTAAATGTTTACTCTGTATGACTCGATGTGTATTGTGTTAAAAGCGTAGAAATGTTTTAAATGTTTGGGGTAGTTTCTTTAATCCAAATTCTGTAAAATAAGAATAACATTTTGCTGGACATTTTTACTGTATGACCTTCATATATTTATCCTGTATTGAGGTCTAAAAATACAGTACAGTACAGAATGCATTGAGAAATATCTACATGGAGGTGTTTCACTAAATCACAATTATTATAGAAAGAAAAAACAATAACTACAACATTAATTTCACCTCGGTATATACTTTGAAAATGTACACAAGCTTCCCCCCCACCTACTACCCACACACCCACCCACACCACTAACACCCACCCCACCCACACACTAACACCCACCCACACACCCACACAAAAAGCGCAAAAACTCTCCCATTAGTCGACATTCTCCTCCTCAAGGACACCAAAACGATAATATATTCATCCCGGTACGATAGTGTAAACAAACGCCTCACTAAGTAACTACATTCCCATAACGTTAGAAAAATAGCTTAAAGATTAAAAACAAAAAACAAAAAAGAATATCACAATGCGCAGTTTCCCCCGTTTGTGAAATATTTCGAAGCAGTAATATAATTTTATAATTCTCAGGCACCATATTGTTGCTGTGTTGTCGTCCTGGGGAATGTTTTTTTATTATTATTATTTTTTTTGCAGTATAAATGTTTAAAATGTTTACAGTATGCAAATGAGATTTTCCTGTGTGTTTGTGATTGACGTCTTGTTATGTGAGTCTGATTGATAGTGTGTGTGTGTGTGTGTGTGTGTGTGTGTGTGTGTGTGTGTGTGTGTGTGTTGTGGTAGTGTTTTGGTCTGCATGAAATTAATTTCTGATGGTGTATTCTAACTGATTAACTGTCTGGCGGACTGACTGATGTACTGGCTGACTAGTGGGTTGACTGGCTGACTCACAGAATAACTAACTGACTGACAGACTATATAGGACTGAATGAATGATAGACTAAATAACTGACTAATTGAATGTATGTATGACTAACTAAATGAATGACTGACTGACGGAACTCTTTGACCAGGCCATGGTAACGCAGCTTATACTCACTTACTTCTCTGTATAATAAAAATCTTTGAACATTGAGGTTTATTTCTATATATCTGTTATCCTTCTGTTGATTCCTTACTGTTTGTTCCCTGTCTGTTGGTCTGTTTAACTGTCTGTCTGGCTGGTTGTTATGATATCTCTGTCTTTCTGTCTTCGTTATTCTCTCACGCACACACACACACACACACACACACACACACACACACACACACACACACACACACACACACACACACACACACACTCCTCCCCAGCACATAATGATACAAACTTAATGAATATATTTCACTTCACAATTTCCTGGGAACAAAAAGACGGACACAGTCTCAGGTAAAAGTTGGGCGGGACAACCTCGACTTTCTACACTCACTGATTACAAAAATTCATATCATCTTTTTTTTCACTAAAGTTCTGAATAATGATTCCCAGGGAGGTGGAAATTACTTACTATGGTGTGTGTGTGTGTGTGTGTGTGTGTGTTCAGCAGCCCTAAGGCTGAAAATATACATTGGACAGAAATGACTTATTACATACAAAGACACGGGGTGGGTGGGTCGTTTAACAAACTTTCATTACTAAAAGGAGAAGGAACATGAATTGAACACACAAATTATTATAGTTTACAGTTGATGGCCCGGGCTGTTTTTTTTTTATTATTATTATTATTTATTGGGCACTCCCC
>NW_024736148.1:4529818-4562318 GCF_018991925.1 Homarus americanus
TAACCTGCCTTTAGACACTTAATCAGGGCTGTATCAACCTCTGTGATTGTAAGTTAATTACGATCATTGAGATAAATTAGCTAATTAATAACTTAAATTCTCAAGGTTTTAATTAGCAGTCAGGTAACGATGTGACAAAGGTGAATATTTTCATTTGGGGTTTAATGACAGTGTTTGCTGCTGGTGTTTGATTTTGTGTTTTTTACAGTTAAAATAGAGGTAAAATTATAATGATATGTGGATAATGTTACACGTCATCATTATATAAGATGGTTATTTTTGTCTGACGTCATTATAATATGTCATTAACGTAATCACAAGTATTTTGGAAAAGTAAGATAACTTATTAACATCTTTTTTTTCAGTTGTCCGTCGTAGTGGAGAGACAGGAGACAGGAGACAGGGCTGCTACCAGTGGACAGATCTGTCTATATTACCTGTGTTAGTTCATTCCTGACTTAATTAAGGAGGTAAGTGTCGTATGTGAGTATTTTTGTACAGATTCATGGAGTGTACGTCATGTGTGTGTGTGTGTGTGTACGTCGAGGGGGGAAGGGGGAGGGTTTGTGGGGGTTACCTGCTGTACCGTGGTCCCCTATAGATCCAGGTTATGCTACTGTTACAAGGACGAATAGGTAGTCCATTAATATCCGAATAGGTCAGCATTATTTTATTACCGGGAAGCTTAGGTGAAGTGATCCTGTGATGACGGGGGCAGGAGAGTCCCCCTACTGGGCTGATACTGTGCTATAAGGATGGAGAGTAGGAGGAGAGAGAGAGGGGAGGAGAGAGAGGGGAAGAGGGGAGGAGAGAGAGAGGGGAGGAGAGAGAGTAGGGGAGGAGAGGAGAGAGTAGGGAGGAGAGAGAGAGGAGGAGAGAGGAGGAGAGAGAGTAGGGGAGGAGAGAGTAGGGAGAGAGAGAGTAGGGGAGGAGAGAGAGGGGAGGAGAGAGAGAGTAGGGGAGGAGAGAGAGAGGGGAGGAGAGAGAGTAGGGGAGGGAGAGAGAGGGGAGAGAGAGAGTAGGGGAGGAGAGAGAGAGTAGGGAGGAGAGAGAGGAGGAGAGAGAGAGTAGGGAGGAGAGAGAGTAGGGGAGGAGAGAGTAGGAGGAGAGAGAGTAGGGGAGGAAGGAAGAGAGAGAGGGGAGAGAGAGAGAGTAGGGGAGAGAGAGTAGGGGAGGAGAGAGAGAGTAGGGGAGAGAGAGAGAGTAGGGGAGGAGAGAGAGAGTAGGGAGGAGAGAGAGAGAGAGTAGGGGAGGAGAGAGAGAGTAGGGGGAGGAGAGAGAGAGTAGGGGAGGAGAGAGTAGGGAGAGAGAGAGAGAGAGAGAGAGTAGGGGAGGAGGAGAGAGAGTAGGGAGGAGAGAGAGAGTAGGGGAGGAGAGAGAGGGGAGGAGAGAGAGAGTAGGGGAGGAGAGAGAGAGTAGGGAGGAGAGAGAGAGTAGGGGAGGAGAGAGAGTAGGGGGAGGAGAGAGTAGGGGAGGAGAGAGAGTAGGGGAGAGAGAGTAGGGGAGGAGAGAGAGTAGGGGAGGAGAGAGAGAGGAGAGAGAGAGGGGGAGGAGAGAGGGAGAGTAGGGGAGGAGAGAGAGAGTAGGGGAGAGAGAGAGTAGGGGGAGGAGAGAGTAGGGGAGAGAGAGAGAGTAGGGGAGGAGAGAGAGAGTAGGGGAGGAGAGAGAGGGGAGGAGAGAGAGTAGGGGAGAGAGAGAGTAGGGAGGAGAGGAGAGTAAGGGAGGAGAGAGAGAAGAGGAGAGAGAGGGGGGAGAGAGAGAGAGGAGAGAGAGAGTAGGGGAGGAGAGAGAGAGTAGGGGAGGAGAGAGAGAGGGGAGGAGAGAGAGGGAGGTAGGAGAGAGTAGGGGAGGAGAGAGAGAGGGGAGGAGAGAGAGGCGGAAAGGGAGGAGAGAGAGAGTAGGGGAGGAGAGAGAGAGAGGGGAGGAGAGAGATAGGGGAGGAGAGAGAGAGGGGAGAGAGAGGGGAGGAGAGGGGAGAGAAGGGAGGAGAGAGAGGAGGAGAGAGAGAGGGGAGGAGAGAGAGTAGGGGAGGAGAGTAGGGGAGGAGGAGAGTAGGGGAGAGAGAGAGTAGGGGAGAGAGGGAGAGGAGTAGGGGAGGAGAGGAGATAGGGGAGGAGAGAGAGTAGGGAGAAGGAGAGAGAGAGGGGAGGAGAGAGAGGGGAGGAGGAGGAGGAGGGAGAGAGAGAGGGGAGGGAGAGAGTAGGGAGGAGAGAGAGTAGGGGAGGAGAGAGAGAGTAGGGGGAGGAGAGAGGAGAAAGGGGAGAGAGAGAGAGGAGGAGAGAGTAGGGGAGGAGAGAGAGTAGGGGAGGAGAGAGAGAGGGGAGGAGAGAGAGAAGGGGAGGAGAGAGAGTAGGGCAGAGAGAGAGGGGAGGAGAGGGAGAGTAAGGAGGAGAGAGAGGGAGGAGAGAGGGAGGAGAGAGAGAGGGGGCAGAGAGAGAGAGGGGGAGAGGAGGAGAGAGTAGGGGAGGAGAGAGAGGGAGGAGAGAGAGGGGAGGAGAGAGAGAAAGGGGAGGAGAGAGAGTAGGGGAGGAGAGAGAGAGAGGGGAGAGAGAGAGGGGAGGAGAGAGAGTAGGGGAGGAGAGAGGGAGGAGAGAGAGAGGGGGAGGGAGGAGAGAGAGTAGGGGAGGAGAGAGAGTAGGGGAGGAGAGAGAGAGGGGAGGAGAGAGAGAGTAGGGGAGGAGAGAGAGTAGAGGAGGAGAGAGTAGGGGAGGAGAGGGAGAGTAAGGGAGGAGCAGGAGAGTAGGGAGAGAGAAGAGAGGGGAGAGTAGGGAGGAGAGAGAGTAGGGAGTAGGAGAGGAGCAGGGGAGGAGAGAGAGAGAGTAGGGGGAGGAGAGAGAGAGTAGGGGAGGAGAGAGGGGAGGAGAGGGAGAGTAGGGGAGGAGAGAGAGAGTAGGGGAGAGAGAGAGGGGAGGAGGAGGAGAGCAGGGAGGAGAGAGGGGAGGAGAGAGAGAGTAGGGGAGGAGAGAGGGGAGAGAGAGGAGGAGAGAGAGAGAGAGGAGAGAGAGTAGGGGAGAGAGAGAGAGGAGAGAGAGTAGGAGGAGAGAGAGTAGGGGAGGAGAGAGAGAGTAGGGGAGGAGAGAGAGAGTAGGGGAGGAGAGAGAGTAGGGAGGAGAGAGAGGGGAGAGAGAGAGTAGGGGAGGAGAGAGAGGGGGGAGGAGAGAGAGAGTAGGGGAGGAGAGAGGGGAGGAGAGAGAGAGTAGGGGAGGAAGAGAGAGGGGAGGAGAGAGGGGAGGAGAGAGAGTAGGGAGGAGAGAGGAGTAGGGGAGGGGAGAGAGTAGGGGAGGAGAGAGGAGGAGAGAGTAGGGAGAGAGAGTAGGGGAGGAGAGAAAGGGAGGAGGAGAGAGAGGGGGAGGCAGGAGCAGGAGAGGAGAGAGTAGGGGAGGAGAGAGAGGAGGAGAGAGTAGGAGGAGAGAGTAGGGGAGGAGAGAAGAGAGAGAGTAGGGGAGAGAGAGTAGGGGAGAGAGAGAGAGTAGGGAGGAGAGGAGAGGAGGAGAGAGAGAGAGAGAGGAGGAGAGAGTAGGGGAGGAGAGAGAGGGGAGGAGAGAGAGTAGGGGAGGAGAGAGAGAGTAGGGGAGGAGAGAGAGAGAGGGGAGGAGAGAGAGAGAGGGGAGGAGAGAGAGAGAGAGGGAGGAGAGAGAGAGAGGAGAGAGAGTAGGGGAGGAGAGAGAGTAGGGGGAGAGAGAGGGAGGAGAGAGAGAGTAGGGAGGAGAGAGAGAGTAGGGGAGGAGAGAGAGAGTAGGGAGAGAGAGTAGGAGGGGGAGGAGGAGAGAGGGGAGAGAGAGAGGGGAGAGGAGAGTAGAGGAGAGAGAGAGAGAGAAGGGAGAAGAGGAAGAAATAAAAGAGAAAGTAACTGAAACAGAGAGGTGAGTGTCAGCTGAGGCTTAACAAGATTTAAAAGTCATTTATGTTGTAGCAGACCTGAGCCCTTCTGTTTATTACTGTGTGTGTGTGTGTGTGTGTGTGTGTGTGTGTGTGTGTGTGTGTGTGTGTGTGTGTGTGTGTGTGTGTGATAGATTGACGCTACATTATTCCTCCTTTTTTCTCCTTGTAAACCTCCTCCTTTTATATCCTTCTTTTCTCCTTACTGCCATTCTTCATTTTTAGTTATCGTCCTCATTATCTCTTCCTTCGATTTTCTCTGCTTCCACCTCCCTTCTTCTTCTTCCCTGCATTTAACCATCCCTTGCTTTATTAAGTTCTCTCTTTCCGCCCTTTTCATCTCTCCCCGTCCGCCTCTTTTCTACTATATTCTCTTCCATTTCATCCTCTCCTCTCTCTTCTTGATTTTCACTCTATTACCTTCTATATGCCTCTCCGGACCCGAAGCTTAACCAGGAAACTGTGTTCTCCAAGACTTAAACCATAATGTTCAATCTGTTCAAAATGTACCGATGAAGAACTTTACCAGTCTGGTGTATACTTCACATTGAATGAAATCTGGACCTAACCCTAACCTAACCTAACCTCTCACACCTCACCTAACCTAATCCCTAACCCACAACGTAATATTTCACTTTCTGATTATTTTGGAAACGTTCACAACGCTTTTTGAACATTTTTTTTTTCGTTCAGTGAGAGCGAATTCGTTCTTTTAGCCTAACACACACACACACACACACACACACGCACACGCACACACGCTATTATCCTAAAGCCCAATACCTTAGTGTAAGAATATTCAAAGCTTGGTGTAGGAGAATGTGGTGAGGCTGACCCAACGATTCACTCTACTGAATAAGACATTAAATAAATATTTTACAATAGTTGAAGCTCACTGAGTTGAGTTTCCATTACTATGCTGAGGTGAGAAGACAGTGTTAATACATCAGTGTTGTTATGTGTATGGAATTATAATAGGTATACTGTATATGTATATGTATATTCACTATATATGTATATGCACTGTATATGTAGATGTTAAAATGATTTTATGTAACAAAGGTTTTACACGTAACTTCTAAAATGTTCAGGAGTTTCATATAATTGATACGTAAATTTGCTAACCCACCTAACCTAAATTGACCTGACCTGACCTAACTGGATTTGGATTTGGACATAAATTAACCCAATATGATTACGTTAAAGAAAGGCTGATGATCGTATAATAATTACAAGAAATTCCTGAACGTATTAGGGATTTAGCCACATGACATCTCTACTTTATATATAATGTAGGTTCCCGTTAACATATATTAGAGTCTTTTAGTAGGCAGATGTATAGGGATGTGAGGTTGGACTGTTAGTGGAGAGAGAGAGAGCAACACACACACACACACACACACAGGTAACAAGTTCTATTTGCACACAGGTCGACACTCTGTTATGGGATGCACTAGCCACACGGGCACAAACTGGCTGGTTGCGCTTCCTTAAAGGTGGAAGTGGCGAGTTATGGAGGACCACAACTCACCTGCTGCTGAGTGTTCCACCTTATGCGTTCACTCCACTGAACGCGTTCATTTTACATGGTTCACTTCCACTAACGCGTGTTCACTTTATACACAGTGTTCACTTTCACGTACGCGTCTGCTTATATACGCAGAGACAGACAGAAGGCAGAGACAGAGGACAGACAGACATACAGACAGAAGGCAGAGCAGAGACAGAATACTGACAGAAGACAGGGTACAAGACAAACAGGAGATATGAAGGAGACAGAAAGCAGTTGATAAAATCCTGTAATATATAGACAGACAGTATGACGTTATAGAGAGAGGAAATAATACCATATAAACTAGCAAATAATTCCTTATATATAAAATAAACAAACTTATATAACATTCCACACGAGGTAATAAATAAAACCAGTCAGATCAGGAAAGGCGGATGCAACAAACCTCAAAAATCATCTCAAAACGAAAAATTTCTAGTCAAGTCAGTACGGGAGGTTATGAAGTTAAGTAAACACAGGCTGTAAAAAAAAAGTCCATTTGGAAACAACGGCTGTACCAATAACAGGATTTTTACCCAATTAAAACCTTCCATGGAACAGAAAAGAGAAGCTATTAACTGAGATTGATTATCCTGGGAATACACACACGTACAGTACACACACACACACACAACGGTAAAAGTAAAATGATATATCAAATTACGTACACTTAAACACACAGGTTAAGCTTACGTTACGATGTATTGTGTAAAATATAAGTCTTTCTAACCCTAGTATTAACAGTTACCAAGTATTGTAAGAGTTGTTGAACGTTTAATATTGGAAGTTATTTTATTTTTTATTTAGTTTTAACAAGTGATGGATAATATTTTATGGCGGGAATGTTTTTTTATCTAGTAGTAACAGCTACTGGATAATACTTTAACGTTTAATAGCTATCGTGTAATACTGAAACGTTGAGTATTATACATAAATGTTTTTAGTGTTCAGTAGGAGTATTTGTCTCGCTAGTAATAATTAATATAACAGCTACAGAGTAAATACAATTTCTACCACTTTTGGATTTCAAAGATTTATATTACATAGTAGATTGTTTTGTTTTATATTATACTGAACAACCTGAGGTGCTTATCCGTAATGGGTGGCTTTTAATACTATTGAAGCACATAAAAATTACTGAAACATTATTATGATGACGAGCCCAGTGTGCATTTGCTGGAAACAAGGCTGTCAATGTTCTTGGGTTCATACAAAGGAGTGTTTTGTTATAAGACTAGCGGGAGGTCATCCTAAACTGTCTTGCGCTTCCGTGTAGACCCTCTGGATTATGCAGTTCAGTTCTGGTCACTCGTATCCCAATCCCTAGAAAGAATCCAGAGGAGAATGACAAGACTAATCTCATGATTATAAACCATATACAGAGAGGTTAAAGGTATTCATTTGCACCCCTTGAGAGAGATGTGGAGTGAGGGTGATATGATAGTGGTGTATAAATGGAAAGTCAGACTAAACAAAAGCACTAAACCATCCAACCAGGAGCGAACTCGTAGCAATGGTTTTAAATTAGACAAATTTAGATTTCGGCGCGAGAGAGGTAAATATTGGCTTGGAATAGAGTAGGTGAATGAGCCATGTTCCACTTTGACTGTTCCTTCTTGAATTTATCTTGGACTGTCTTCTTTGACTGCCTCTTTGACCTGTTCGATTGTTTTTTCTTGACTGTTCCTCTTGACTGTCCCTTGACTGTTTCTCTTGACCGTTCCTTTTGACTGTTTCTCTCTTGACCGTTCCTTCTGACTGTTCCTTTTGGACTGTTTCTTTCTTGACTGTTCTTTGACCGTTTCCTGGACTGTTTTCTTGACTGTTCTTCTTGACTGTTCCTCTTGACTGTTCCTCTTGACTGTTCTTTTTGACTGTTCCTCTTGACTGTTCTTCTTGACTATTCCTCTTTTTACTGTTCCCTTCCTTGACTGTTCCTCTTGACTGTTCCCTTGACTGTTCCTCTGACTGTCTTCTTCACCATTTTATTATTCTACTGTTTTTCTAGGTCTTCATGTTTATCCTACCATTTATTGTTCTATCTTCCTCTCCTGGTTGGCTGTCGCATCTGTGCCTTCATTACCCCACTATCTCCTTCCTGTCAGCTCGTATATATACTGTATAGCTGCCCTCCCACTCTCTCACCTGGTAGTCTCTTCTCTCCTTCTGGTGGGTCCTAGCATCCAACACGTCCGCTCGCTCGTGTTTTAGGTATTGGGTATAGGTATTAGGGTATTGTGTGTATTAGGTATTGGGTATTAGGGTATTAGGTATAGTACTGGTATTGGGTATTAGGTATTAGGTATTTGTGTATTGTGTGGCCATGTATGGGATGAAATAGGTGGTTTTGGGTATTGGGTATGTATAGGCATAAAGGGCTAGGTATTAGGTATTCACTGTTCTTAGGGTGTGAACATGTTCACTGAAAGTTCACCAAGGTCACGTGGTTGGAATATTCCTGGTCACAAGATAATGTTGATATGTTCATAAGTTCAACATACATAACACCTTAACATTTGTGCTTCTAGAACATCCCTAACCTAACCTAACCTAACCATTGTGGATCATGTCCGTGGAATGCCTGATCCCGACAGAGGTCAAAATAGGGTTATTGTGTGGAAGCTATTTTATGTATAGATAGACAGACTAAGTGGGACAGACGGGCAGACAGAGGTGACAGACGGGCAGACAGAGAGACAGACGGGCAGACAGGGACAGACGGGCAGACAGAGGGACAGAGGGCAGACAGAGGATAGACGGGCAGAGAGGTACAGACAGAGGGACAGACGGGCAGACAGAGGGACAGACGGGCAGACAGAGGGACAGACGGACAGACAGAGGGACAGACGGGCAGACAGGAGGTGACAGACGGGCAGACAGAGGTGACAGACGGGCAGACAGAGGGACAGACGGGCAGACAGAGGGACACACGGGCAGACAGAGGGACAGACGCAAGACAGAGGGACAGACGGCAGACAGAGGGACAGACGGGCAGACAGAGGGACAGACGGGCAGACAGAGGTGACAGACGGGCAGACAGAGGGACAGACGGGCAGACAGAGGGACAGACGGGCAGACAGAGAGACAGACGGACAGACAGAGGGACAGACGGGCAGACAGGTGACAGACGGGCAGACAGGAGGGACAGACGGACAGACAGAGGCAGAGATGCAGACAGAGGGACAGAGACGGGCAGACAGAGGGACACACGGGCAGACAGAGGGACAGACGGGCAGAGAGAGGGACAGACGGGCAGACAGAGGGACAGACGGGCAGACAGAGGGACACACGGGCAGACAGAGGGACACACGGGCAGACAGAGAGACAGACGGACAGACAGAGGGACAGACGGGCAGACAGGAGGGACAGACGGCAGACAGAGGGACACACGGGCAGACAGAGGGACAGACGGGCAGACAGAGAGACAGACGGGCAGACAGAGGGACAGACGGGCAGACAGAGAGATAGACGGGCATGTTAGAGGACAGACGGGCAGACAGAGAGACAGACGGACAGACAGAGAGACAGACGGACAGACGAGAGACAGACGGACAGACAGAGGGACAGACGACAGACAGAGGACAGACAGAGAGACAGATGCGACAGAGACAGACGGGCAGACAGAGAGACAGACGGACAGACAGAGGGGCCTACAGACAACCAGTGACGGTGTTGGGCCTATATACTGTATCCCTGGAGAGGATAAGTTTGTGGTGGTGTTATTATAGAGGATATAAACACAGACCTCGGGATGAGAGAGAGAGAGAGAGAGAGAGAGAGGGAGAGGAGAGAGAGAGAGAGAGAGAGAGAGAGAGAGAGAGAGAGAGAGAGAGTGAGAGAGAGAGAGAGAGAGAGAGAGAGAGAGAGAGAGAGAGTCAAATATACAGTATTATTATTGTCACTGTCAGGCATAACGTAACAGTGTAGTTTAATACCGTAATGGAAACACAATAACAGCCATTGAAGCAGTAGACATAAATAGCCCCAGACATACATTCAACATAATCATTGAGCCGCGAGAGATGCTAATACAAATGGTGAAGCAATAATCACAACAAATCAAAGAGTAATCAGTGAGTTGTGGTCTGTTTGTCTGGGTAGTTGGGAAGGTTAGGGTAGGGTTGTGTTAGGTTAGGTTTAGGTTAGGGTTAGTTTAGGCAGAAGAAGTAGGAGAGGTTAGTTAGGCTTAGGTTAGGTTAGGTTAGGTTTGAAGAAGTTAGGTTAGGTTAGGTTTAGGTTAGGTTAGGTTAGGTTAGGTTAGAAATAAACCGCTCCATGTATAATAATTAATCACTAAAATAAACTGCCAGTGAAGTGTTTAGTGATGACTCAGTTCAGTGCTTCAACCTGTTTAGATACGTCAGGTAACATTCAGGTATAATGATGTTTGTTTCTGTACTTCCCCGGAACTGCCACCACTACTACCACTATCACTACTACTACTACTACTACTACTACTACTACTACTACTACTACTACTACTACTACTACTATTACTACTACTACTACTACTACTACCACTATCACTACTACTACTACTACTACTAACATCACCATTATCACTACCATCACCACCACCACCAGCAGCACACAGTATTATTGCTGAGTCACTCCTGCATCAAATTTCTTCCTCCTACTCTTTTCCCAATCCCGTACCTTTCTTTTCCTCCCACTCCACACTCATTCCTCCTTTCTCCACTACCATCTTCCTTCCACTACCATCTCTTCCTTTCCTCCTCGCCCCATCATTAATATTACCTCCACCCTGAATTAATAATATACCAAAACGTGTTATGAAACTATTTGTACAAGTTGCAGAATATTAATGAAGATAATCTGTGTACAGTATCTAGTGTTTAGTCAACATCAAAACGTTTGTACAGGTCATAGTCAGTGTTGGGATTATACTGAACGCTACAGTAACTTGGATGCCTTTGTTAACATTTCTCTAAATTACATTGTAAGTGTAAAAGCTGTTCTGGCAGTCACACTTTTATGGTCCAGTGTAGAGGGTGTCAACAATTTAGGGATAATTGAACTACACCTGGCTACACATTACAGGGTTGCTACACCCATTACACTACAGGTTGTCTACACCTGGCCACATACTACAGGTTGTCTACACCTGGCCACATACTGCAGGTTGTCTACACCTGGCCACATACTACAGGTTGTCTACACCTGGCCACATACTACAGGTTGTCTACACCTGGCCACATACTGCAGGTTGTCTTCACCTGGCCACATACAGGTTGTCTACACCCGGCCCACTTGTTCCTACAGGTTGTCTACACCTGGCCACATACTGCAGGTTGTCCACACCTGGCCACATACTGCAGGTTGTCTACACCTTTCAGGTTGTCACCACACTGCAGGTTGTTTCTGGTTGTCTTCACCTGGCCACATCTGGTTGCTACACCGCGGTTCTCACCGCCACTGCAGGTTGTTTCACCTGTCACATACTGCAGGTTGTCTACACCTGGACATACTGCAGGTTGTCTACCTGGCCACATACTGCAGTTGTTTCACCTGGCCACATACTATGGGTTGTCTACACCTGGACATCGGTTGTCACATAGGTTGTCTCACCTGGACATACTTGGTTGTCAACCTGGCCACATACTGCAGGTACACCTATTTACGGGTGTCTACACCTGGACATACTGCAGGTTGTCTACACCTGGCCACATGCAGTTGCATACATACTACAGGTTGTCTTCACCTGGCCACATACGCAGGTTGTCTACACCTGGCCATACTGCAGGTTGTCTACACCTGGCCACATACTGCAGGTTGTCTTCACTGCTATACTATAGGTTGTCTACACCTATACTATGCAGGTTGTCTACACCTGGCCATATACTGCAGGGTTGTCTACACCTGGCCACATACTGCAGGTTGTCTACACCTGTCCACATACTGCAGGTTGTCTACACCTGGCCACATACTACAGGTTGTCTTCACCTGGCCACATACTGCAGGTTGTCTACACTATATATTATTAACATTATTATTATTAATGTTATTTCTATTCTTTTGACACACTTCCTGTGAAATGATCAAAGCCACTTTGAATGCTTCCTTCATTACTGTAAATCAAAACACATGTTAGTTTTCGGTCGAAGGGCATACACACACACACACACACACACACACACACACATGATTTGTGGACACCAACTTTTTATCTGAATCTTGTTGACCTCACCATGTAGGTCAGAGGCCCACTATCTAAGTGCCTCCAGTAACTCGCCAGTTGTAAACTTTTTGGCGCTTTGCCTTACACAGGATGCAAGGGGTGCTTAATAAACTAGCCTCCTTGCTACGCGGTGGCAGTTCTGAATCCGAATCTATTCCACAGTACAGTATTTTTTACAGATTTAACATTTGTTACAGGCTACGATGACGGCGACAAAACAACCACAGCGCCGACAATAACACCGGAGATAATAAGGACACCAATGGACCACCGACTTCAGCTCCGGGTGGCAACAACAGGTAAGACACATCACAGACCTCGGCACACCTGCACCCCTCATCATCATCCCCAACAACACGTCCCTAACAACCACACAACATAACTACAAACTTACAAACCATCAGCTCCAAGAAGCTTAACTTACAACAACTACAAAAAATAGTTTCATATTTACAAACCATCAGTTTTACAAAGCTTCAACTGTATCAGAGACAAGATCATACTGAAGCTTCAATTGTCATTCTAATAAATCTGCTCGGGGAACTCGTGGAAGCAGAGACGTGAAGGTCAGGAAGATGGATGAGCTGTCTGTGTTTGTCAGAACTCAGTGGTGAAGTAAAATTTGAATACATCTTTATTTACTCCACAAATACACTCACCACACGTACTTTAGACCCAACCTGTTCTACATATGTAAATTTATATGTGATGAAGTTTATGACGTTCCTGATGCATTTTTAATCACATCTCGGTTGAGGACCCAGCGACATAATACAGTCATTCACATTTTTTTTTCGTGGGTTTGTGTCGGTAACAAAACATGTGATTCTGTCTCTTTATTGAGCGCAAAAACATGAATGCTTTTGTGTTTCAAGAAGTGTGTCATTGTGTGAGTAACAGTCAATACATCAGCTTTGTGTTGCCAGGGTAAAAAGTGCAAAGGGTCGAAACTCTGTTCAATATTAACACAACCAAGTCAAGGGACACTATAACTCTGTACACACAATGACACAAATCAAGTCCAAGGGCCATAACTCTGTACAGTATTAACACACAACCAAGTCCAAGGGGCCATAACTCTGTACAATAACGACACAACCAAGTCCAAGGGGCCATAACTCTGTACAATAACAACACAACAAAGTCCAAGGGGCCATAACTCTGTACAATAACGACACAACCAAGTCCAAGGGGCCATAACTCTGTACAGCATACACACACAACCAAGTCCAAGGCCATAACTCTGTACAATAACGACACAACCAAGTCCAAGGCCATAACTCTGTACAATAACGACACAACCAAGTCCAGGCCATAACTCTGTACAGTATTAACACAACCAAGTCCAAGGCCATAACTCTGTACAATAACACAACCAAGTCCAAGGGCCATAACTCTGTACAATAACAACACAACCAAGTCCAAGGGGCCATAACTCTGTACAATAACGACACAACCAAGTCCAAGGGGCCATAACTTGTACAGTATTAACACAACCAAGTCCAAGGCCATAACTCTGTACAATAACGACACAACCAAGTCTAAGGCCATAACTCTGTACAATAACGACACAACCAAGTCCATAAATATAACTCTGTACAATAACGACACAACTGGGTCCAAGGGCCATAACTCTGTACAATAATTGACACAACCAAGTCCAAGGCCATAACTCTGCACAATATTTACACAACCAAGTCCAGCGGGTCATAACTCTGTACAATAACGACACAACCAAGTCCAAGGGCCATAACTCTGGTACAGTATTAACAACCAAGTCCAAGGGCCATAACTCTGTACAATAACGACACAACCAAGTCCAAGGGCCATAACTCTGGTACAATAACGACACAACCAAGTCCAAGGGCCATAACCTGTACAATAACGACACAACCAAGTCCAAGGGCCATAACTCTGTACAATAACGACACAACCAAGTCCAAGGCCATAACTCTGTACAGTATTAATACAACCAAGTCCAAGGGCCATAACTCTGTGCCACAACAACACAACCAAGCCCTCATACGGCAACTTGTACACAATAACAACACAACCAAGTCCAAGGCCATAACTCTGTACAATAACGACACAACCAAGTCCAAGGGCCATAACTCTGTACAGTATTAACACAACCAAGTCCAAGGGGCCATAACTCTGTGCCAATAACGACACAACCAAGTCCATGGGGCCATAACTTGCACAATAAATGACACAACCAAGTCCATACACATAACTCTGTACAATAACGACACAACCAAGTCCAAGGGGCCATAACTCTGTACATAACGATAATAACCAAGTCCAAGGGCCATAACTCTGTACAATATTTACAACCAAGTCCAAGGGTCATATAACTCTGTACAATAACGACACAACCAAGTCCAAGGGCCATAACTCTAAAAGCCAGCATATCAATAATCCAAGTCCGCGGGCCATAACTCTGTACAATAACGACACAACCAAGTCCAAGGGCCATAACTCTACAATAACGACAACCAAGTCCATAGGGCCATATAACTCTGTACAATAACGACACAACCAAGTCCAAGGGGCCATAACTCTGTACAATAACAACACAACAAAAGTCCAAGGGCCATAACTTGTACAATAACGACACAACCAAGTCCAGGCCATAACTCTGTACAATATTTACACAACCAAGTCCAAGGCCATAACTCTGTGGCCAATAACGACACAACCAAGTCCAAGGGGCCATAACTCTGTACAATATTTACAATAACCAAGTCCAAGGGCCATAACTCTGTACAATAACGACACAACCAAGTCCAAGGGCCATAACTCTGTACAATATTAACACAACCAAGTCCAAGGGCCATAACTCTGTACAATAACGACACAACCAAGTCCAAGGGGCCATATAACTCTGTACAATATTTACACAACCAAGTCCAAGGGGCCATAACTCTGTACAATAACGACACAAATTCAAGTCCAAGGGACTCTGTACAATAACGACACAACCAAGTCCAAGGGGCCATAACTCTGTACAATAACGACACAACAAGTCCAAGGGCCATAACTCTGTACAATATTTACACAACCAAGTCCAGGGGCCATAACTCTGTACATTAACAACACAACCTACCACAACTCGTCACACGTGTACTAATAACTGTTGTGGTATATATCTACATAGCATCAGGGTTGTACGAGGAGGAAAATGCACCTGGCTTTTACTTCAAGAGATACGAGGAATAGCAGTGGTATAGTGTGTGTGTGTGTGTGTGTGTGTGTGTGTGTGTGTGTGTGTGTGTGTGTGTCGTTTTCTGGGAATTTGTCGCACACCAACACTGTCATCACCACTGTCACCAACACTGTCACCAACACTATCACCAACACTATCACCAACACTATCACAGTCCCCACAATCCTACCACACACACCACCACACACCACCACTACTACAATTAACAAAGACTATTTACTCCCCAAACACACTGTGAAAAATAAACACCGAGTGTATGAACACATAAATACACTCGGTGTCGTTCACTAACCCAATGCACAGTGTCGCTTGCATAATACACACGTTTAATATACATATACATCATGTGTTATGTGTGTGATAAACGTTTTCCCTGGATACATGCATTCATTTACATATTTATACCAGCATGAATTCTACCAGTGTAAGCATCGGTAGTATTGGTATTAGACAAAACTGTTTATACCCACTAATTAGGTATATATAGAGTGGCATATACAGGTTAGTGTTTGTTTATAGGTGTAACATTCTAGGGGTTATAATTATAGAGGTATAACCAGAAGTGTAACCAAATTTGTTAGTTAAGAAAAGTTTGGGGTGGAGGATCTGAGGATAATATTGAGGAACTCGGTATTTAAACACACACACACACACACACACACACACACACACACACACACACACACACACACACACACACACGTTCATGTTCAAATATACTTTAGCATACGAGTGTAAATATACACACACACACACGCACTACAATTTAGTACGTTCATGATATTAAGTCGTGTGTGTGTGTGTGTGTGTGTGAGTGTGAGATGGAACAGACCCTAGCTTTAACAACACCACAAGCTTTAACAACACCACAAGCTTTAACAACACCACAAGCTTTAACAACACCACAAGCTTCACCAGTACACCACCACCAACAACAACAAGCTTCGGTCGCCAACAGTGCATAAAAATACACCTTGGAAGTCAACAAAGCAAAGCGCCAAGGCCAGGTATGAACACACATAGATAGATAGATAAATAGATAGATAGATAGATAGATAGATAGATAGGACGTGGAGAGGAGTTTTATACTTTGTACAAAACTATGCGGGTCTTGTATCGTCAAATATCCGCTATCGTAGCAAAAGTTTTCGGTGCGACTAAGTATCTATCATTGTTTGTAGCTGTGTATGCCACGTCTTGTATTGTACACCTGTCTTAATGATTCCGACAGGTAGAGATTGTTGGGAGATATTGTTGTTATTGTTGTTATTATTGTTGTTATTATTATTGTCGTTATTGTTATTATTGTTTTATTGTTGTTTTACTATTCTTCTTCTTCTTCTTCTTCTTTTTTTTTTTTTTTTTTATTATTATTATTATTATTATTATTATTATTATTATTATTATCACTAAACTAAATACGTCAGCAGTGTACAACAATACCACACACTCACACGCGATGGCACGCTTCTGTACTGCTGTTGTTTTTACTCTTAAATAAAAAGCGCAAGGAAAGACTAGACATGTATACTGGTGAAGAACATATTCCCTGAGAGGTCCCTTGCTAGTGACTGAATATATCTGAGGCAAAGCAACAACAATAACAAAGACAAAACGAAAACACTAAAGCAGGGAGTTCCACAGGGTGATAATCCGGAGAATGAATATTGTTTGGGAGATGAGATTTTATTTTTATTTTATTTTTTTTATGGTGGATTATCAGGAGATCAGGTCGTCCCAGGTGAATTCATTGCCCTAACTCCACACCCGGCCTACAGTGCCCCGACACACCCAGCCGTGCAACACCACCAGCCTACGTCAACACCCTGCTACACCCAGCCTACGGTGCCCCAACACCACACCCAGCCTACGGTGCCACAACACACCCAGCCTACAGTACCAACCCACCCAGCCTACAGTACCACAACACTACCCAGCCTAGCTGCATGCCACAACACCACACCCAGTCTACAGTACCACAACACAACACCCAGCCTACGGTAACACAACACCACACCAGCCTACAGAATCACAACGCCACACCCAGCCTACGGTGCCCACAACACCACCACACCCAGCCTACGGTACCACAACACCACAACCGGCCTACGGGTGCTTTAACACCCCACACCCAGCCTACGGTGCCCACAACACCACACCCAGCCTACAGTATCACAACGCTACAGCCTACGGTACCACACAACACCACAACCGGCCTACAGTGCCCCAACACCACCCAGCCTACGGTGCCACAACACCACCCAGCCTACAGTACTAACCGCTACACCCAGCCTACAGTACCCCCAACGCTACACCCAGCCTACAGTACCCCAACGCTACACCAGCCCCACAGTACCCCAACGCTACACCAGCCTACAGTACCCACAACACCACACCCAGCCTACAGTACCCCAACGCTACACCCAGCCTACAATTGCTTCCACCCAGCCTACAGTGCCACAACACACCAGCCTACATACCACAACACCACACCAGCCTACAGTGCCACAACACACCCAGCCTACAGTACCACAACACCACACCAGCCTACAGTATCACAACACCACACCTAGCCTACAATTTTACAACACCACCCAGCCTACAGTGCCACAACACAACTTTACCCAGCCTACAGTACCCACAACACCACACCCAGCCTACAGTATCACAACACCACACCCAGCCTACAGTACCCACAACACCACACCCAGCCTACAGTACCACAACACACCCAGCCTACAGTACCACAACACACCCAGCCTACAGTACCACAACACCACACACCCAGCCTACAGTACCACAACACCACACACCCAGCCTACAGTATCCACAACTTCCCACCCAGCCTGCAGTACCACAACACCACTCCAGCCTACAGTACACAACACAACACCCAGCCTACAGTACCACAACACCACACACCCAGCCTACAGTACCCACAACACCACACCCAGCCTACAGTATCCACAACACCACACCCAGCCTACAGTACCTAACACACCCAGCCTACAGTACCACAACACACCCAGCCTACAGTACCACAACACCACACCCAGCCTACAGTACCACAACAACACACCCAGCCTACAGTACCAGCACACCCAGCCTACAGTATCACAACACCACATAACCTACCGTACCACAACACCACACCCAGCTACAGTACCACAACACACCCACCTACGGTACCATGACACCACACCCAGCCCACAGTGCCACAACACACAGCCTACAGTGCCACAGCACCACCCGGCCTACAGTACCCACAACACACCCAGCCTACAGTACCACAACACACCCAGCCTACAGTACCACAACCGCACACCCAGCCTACAGTGCCACAACACCACACCAAGCCCTACAATTGCCACAGCACCACCCAGCCACAGTACCCACAGCACACCACCCAGCCTACAGTGCCACAACACACCCAGCCTACAGTACCACAACACCACACACCCAGCTGGTGCCACAACACACCCAAGCCTACAGTACCACAACACCACACCAGCCTGCAGTGCCACAACACCACACCCAGCCCTGCTGAGTGCCACAACACCACAAGCCTACAATTACCCACACAACACACCCAGCCTACAGTACCACAACACCACACACCAGGCCTACAGTACCCACAACACCACACCCAGCCTACAGTACCACAACACACAGCCTGCAGTGCCACAACACCACACACCCAGCCTGCAGTACCACTGCCCACACCCAGCCTACAGTACACAACACCACAGCCTGCAGGTACACAACACCACACCCAGCCTACAATTGCCACAGCACACACACCCAGCCTGGTGCCACAACACCACACTGGCTACCCATTTTCCCAGCACAACACCCAGCCTACAGTACCACAACACAGCACACAGCCTACAGTACCACAGCACCACACACCCACTACAGATGGCAACAATATTACATCTAGAGCAATGTTCGCTTTAAACAACGGACACAAACGCATGCACATTACACACACACACACACACACACACACACACACACACACACACACACACACTTCTGAACGCTACATTATGCACTCAAATACAACAGTACAGACACACGCAAAAACATGGTTCACATTCACAAGGTTATGCGCCAAACTGAATATTACATACCTAGTCGCAATTTCACACACACACACACACACACACACACACACACACACACACACACACACACACACACACACACACACGTAATAATATGCAGACGAGGTCAATAGTACGCAAACAGTTGTTATATGAAGCACGCCAGACTGTCACCTCATTAAACTATTATTTCGCGTCGCAATACCTGGACTAATTATTATTATTATTAACGCAGGTAACACGACGAACATTATTATCATTATTATTATTATTATTATTATTATTATTCGTAGTAGTAGTAGTAGTAGTAGTGGTAGTAGTAATCTTTACCCTTTGAGTATAATGAATTAGAGCCCATTGATTTCGATATTTTATTAACCATTTCAATACTGTGATTTAACCCCTTGCGTACAGTGTGATCTTACTTTATAAAAGACTAAAGGATCGTACAGGGGTTTAGTTATCGTTTGCTCGAGGTTGTTTAACATGGCTCGGCGTGGACAGCTGGGAGGGTGTGTGTGGTAGGAAGGAATAACAAGCGGATGTTGGGAATTTTATTCTTTTACACTGTGTTTTGACCTTATGCTCCCACGCTGCTACTAAATATGGAGTTGTTGTTTGTTGCTGTTATTGTTGTTGGTTGTTATTTGTTGCTTTGTTGGAGTTTTTGTTGTTGTTGTTGTTGTTGTTGTTGTTGTTGTTGTTGTTGGGTTATTTGCTGTTGTTGTTGTTGTTGTCTATTTGTTGTTGTTGGTTTGTTGTTGTTGTTGTTGTTGTTGTTGTTGTTGTTGTTGTTTTTGTTGTTGTTGTATAAGCCAAGGACACACCGTATGTCCAGGAAACGCTCTGTTATGTATATGGAAGTGTAATGATAGTTCCTAATATTAACCTTTGGTGCGATGCCTTAACCGTTTAGTACTATGCCTTTCCCGTTTAGTACTATGCCTTACCCGTTTGAGTACTATGCCTTAACCCCTTGAGGACGATGATTTAACCCTTTAAATAAGAGGCCTTAACTTCTTGAATTCGATACCTTAACCTCTTGAGTATGAAGCCTTAACCTCTTGAGTACGATGCCTTAACACCTTGAGTACTATGACAGCCTCTTGAGTAGGATGCCTTAACACCTTGAGTACGATAACTTAACCTCTTGAGTACATATCACATAGACCAGGTGTGTTTACCGTGGCAGCACCCTAGTGGTGGAAAAAGACAGGTGTTATGAACAGCTGAGGGATATATTGTCCAGCATACAATAAGCCACTAAAGTCCGTTCGCCTCTCCTCCTGAACCAACGAACCCCGACATTCAAACTCACGAATCCGAAGCATTTATGGACAGAATAATATATCAGTCTACTGCTTCGGGTTCGTAAGTCTGAATCCTGGGTGTTCGTGGTTCAAGGAAGGCTCTAACCAGGGAAGACGCTGTGTAACAATGGTTGGAAAAAGACAGAAAATAGAGAAAGTGATGGGTGTGTTTTGGTGAGCAAGTAAAGATTATGGGGGGTAAAATAACATTGGTTATGTGTAGAATATCAAGGTCAAGGTCAAAGTCACACTTCTTAAAAAAAAAATCCTATGACCGTGAGTTGACACCTCCTCGAGGTGATGGAGTTAATTACACTGGCTCTTGTGGGGAATTAACATAGCCTGGCACTCAAGAGCCTACACTACACAGCTTAGGTCATAGGTCGAAGTGGCACAGTGCCCAGCGGTGAGGTGAAAACTTACCTTGGTCCTTGAATAGATTATGTGTTTGGGTGGATAAAGTGTTGTGTGTTGTAATTGTGAGGTTATAGGTCTTATTATGTGTTGGGTGGATAGTGTTGTAGGTTGTAGCTGAGTTATAGGTTCTCATTATGTGTTGGGTGGATATAGAGTGTTGTGGCTGGGTTATAATAATAATAATAATAATAATTAACGGTTTATTGAAAATTTTAAAAGCCCGAAAGGCTGAAAATATACGTTGGACATAAATGACTTATTACATACATTGGTAGTTTAACAAAAGCCTTCATTAGAAAGGTAAAGGAACATACAGTGAACATGGTGTAGTAACTCCTCCCAGATGGTGTTAGGAGGAACTCACGTGGTGTAGTAGTTCCCCAGATTGTGTTATGAGGGACCTGGCGTGGTGTAGTAATTCCCCAGATGGTGTTATGAGGGACCTCACGTGGTGTAGTAATTCCCTCACAGATGGTGTTATGAGGACCTCACGTGGTGTAGTAATTACCTCTCAGATGGTGTTATGAGGGACCTCACGTGGTGTAGTAATCCCTCACAGATGGTGTTATGAGGGACCTCCGTGGTGTAGTAATTACCTCAGATGGTGTTATGAGGGGCCCACGTGGTGTAGTAATTCCCTCACAGATGGTGTTATGAGGGACCTCACGTGGTGTAAAGTAATCACAGATGGTGTTATGAGGGACCTCACGTGGTGTAGTAATTCCCTCGCAGATGGTGTTATGAGGACCTCACGTGGTGTAAATTCCCCACAGATGGTGTTATGAGGGACCTGCGTGGTGTGGTAGTAATTCCCTCACAGATGGTGTTATGAGGGACCACGTGGTGTAGTACCTCACAGATGGTGTTATGAGACCTCACGTGGTGTAGTAATTCCCTCGCAGATGGTGTTATGAGGGGCCTCACGTGGTGTAGTAATTCCTCACAGATGGTGTATGAGGGACCTCACGTGGTGTAGTAATTCCTCACAGATGGTGAGGGACCTCACGTGGGTGTAGTAATTCCCTCGCAGATGGTGTTATGAGGGGCCTCACGTGGTGTAGTAATTCCTCACAGATGGTGTTATGAGGACCTCACGTGGTGTAGTAATTCCCTCACAGATGGTGTTATGAGGACCTCACGTGGTGTAGTAATTCCCTCGCAGATGGTGTTATGAGGGCCCCACGTGGTAGTAATTCTCAGATGGTGTTATGAGGGCCTCACGTGGTGTAATTCCCTCACAGATGGTGTTATGAGGACCACGTGGTAGTAATTCCCTCGCAGATGGTGTTATGAGGGCCTCACGTGGTGTAATGATTTCACAGATGGTGTTATAGAGGCTCACGTGGTGTAGTAATTTCACAGATGGTGTTATGAGGGACCTGACGTAGTGTAGTAATTCCCTCACAGATGGTGTTATGAGGGACCTCTACGTGGTGTAGTAATTCCCTCGCAGATGGTGTTATGAGGGGCTCTACGTGGTGTAGTAATTTCACAGATGGTGTTATGAGGGCCTCACGTGGTGTAGTAATTCCTCTACAGATGGTGTAGAGGCCTCACGTGGTGTAGTAATTCCTCGCAGATGGTGTTATGAGGGGCCCACGTGGTGTAGTAATTCCTCACAGATGGTGTTATGAGGGGCCTCGTGGTGTAGTAATTCCAGATGGTGTTATGAGGGGCCTCACGTGGTGTGTAGTAATTCCCTCGCAGATGGTGTTATGAGGGGCCTGGTGGTGTAGTAATTCCTCACAGATGGTGTTATGAGGGCCTCACGTGGTGTAGTAATTCCTGCAGATGGTGTTATGAGGCCTCACGTGGTGTAGTAATTACCTCACAGATGGTGTTATGTGGGGCCTCACGTGGTGTAGTGAACCTCTCACAGATGGTGTTATGAGGGCATCATGGTGTAGTAGTTCTTCACAGATGGTGTTATGAGGGGCTCTCGTGGTGTAGTAATTCCCTCACAGATGGTGTTATGAGGGCTCACGTGGTGTAGTAATTCCCTGCAGATGGTGTTTTGAGGGGCCTCACGTGGTGTAGTACTTACTCACAGATGGTGTTATGAGGGGCCTCACGTGGTGTAGTAACTCCCTCACAGATGGTGTTATGAGGGCCTCACGTGGTGTAGTAACTCTCACAGATGGTGTATGAGGGCATCACGTGGTGTAGTAGTTCCTTCACAGATGGTGTTATGAGGGCCTGACGTGGTGTAGTAATTCTCACAGATGGTGTGTATGAGGGACTTGACGTGGTGTAGTAATCCTCACATATGGTGTTATGAGGACATGTGGTGTAGTAATTCCCCACAGAGGGGTGTTATATGGAGTGAGGTTTGGTCCCAGGCCTCTATCGTAGATGGATTAACATCGGTGGTTGTTGTTGTCTCATGAGGCCGTTATCACTGAAATTGGGACCTCACTGTGAAGGTGTAACTTAGAAGACTGTTACTGTTGAGTTGTTCTCACTGACTAAGCACTGTTCACCACTGTTCACCTCTGTTTAACACTCTGGTCTGTTCCTTTCCTAAATGAAATTGTAATTCTGGCGAGAACTTGTTGATATTCCGGTGGGAGGAGGGGTTCAGGGAGGGGGTTGGTATGGGGCCAACTTGGTTGACCTGGGCTGCTCGAGGAGGAGCGCTAGGTACGTCTTGACCCTTCGGTGGTCAGGATGTAGTCTCATTATGTGTTGGGTGGATATAGTGTTGTAGGTTGTGAGTGTGACAGAGTTATAGTGTCTGCTTATGTGTTGTCGTGTTGTGAGGAGGTTATAGGTCTTTTCTCTCCCGGTTGGGTGCCGTAGTGCCGGGATGATCGTACACCCGGCAGCCTGGAGGCAGGAAATATATCTGAAGTGAGTAGTCAGTAAAGGAAAATTCAGCCCTCATGTGGTTCACCCATTGAACTAAAGCTAGGACATTTGGTTTAGGCCAGTGGTTAGGACCTGACCTAACCTAACCTAACCTTAAGTAGTCAGTGAACATCGTTGAGAAATATATAAAGATTGATAGACAGATAGACAGATAGATAGATAGATGGATAGATAGATAGATAGGGCCAGACGCTTGACGTCAAATCCTCCGTCTTTTATCTTTAATTAATTCACAACAACTTCAACAACAGTAATAATAATAATAATAATAATAATAATAATAATAGTGTCAATCGTCACCTGCCTGCCTGCATCTTCAGCCCTCAGGTCACCCTAGGTCCTGGGCTGACCCCTGTATGTACGTGTGTCTGTCATCAGTTTATTCACGACGTTCCTCCTTCCTCTCTCTCCTCCTGTAACCTCTCACCTCACCATCTTGTCTCTTGTCTTGGTTCACTCTCTCCCTCCTCACTGTAACCTTCCCTCTCACTGTAACCTCTCACCTCACCATCTTGTCTCTCGTCTTGGTTCACTTTTCTCCTCACTGTAACTTCTCACTTCACCATCTTGTCTCTCATCTTGTCTCACTCTCTCCCTCCGCACTGCAACTTTCCCTCAACATTTTCTCTTGCCTCACCTCACCTTCTCTCATTCTCATCTGTATCTTGGTCTTCTACCTGCATTTCCCCTCTCACCTACCTCATCCCCTCACATCCTCCCACCCCCTCAAACTGCCTCACCCCTCACCTCCTCACCCCTCACACCTCCCTCACCCCCACACCTCACCCTCACACACACATCTCCCATATTCACGTTATAAAGCACTGCACTATATATTTTTGTATATATTTATTATTGTGGGGTTACCTGTACTGTGGGTTGTATCTCGCCTTGCAGACTTCTCTGTACCCGTGTCTTCAGCTATAGGAGCTGAAATTATCTATAGTTGCACGTATCGAGCAGTGGCCCTCCCACCCCTATATGGCAGTGAGACATGGCCACAGGAGGCACCTCAAGGCACTTGAAAACTTTCACCAGCGTAGTCTACTTTCCATCCTCCGAGTTTCCTGGGAAGACAAGAGAATAAATTCAGTATTCTGCTGACACCAACTGTGAGGAGCATCGAGGCTACCATTGTGCATGAACAACTACGTTGGACTGGCCATACACCGCATGGGCGACAGTAGATCTCAAAGCTGCTACTTTACAGTCACCTAACGAATAGTAAACGTAACGCTAGCGGGCAACTGAAGGTATAAGGATAGTCTTAAGACAAACCTCTCGAGGCACCTCAGAGCTACTCAACTCATATCCTTTATCATAGCTGGATGATCGTCATACTCGATTCCGAGTGATAGCAAAGTAGTAGTAAGCAGTAGTTTGTGGTTTACCTGTACTGAGGGCTACCATTACTGCGGCCACCTGTTCTGTGGTCTACCTGTACTGTGGGCTACCATTACTGCGGGCTACCTGTACTGTGGTCTCTCGTACTGTGGTCTACCTGTACTGTGGTCTACCTGTACTGTGGTCTACCTGTACTGTGTCTACCTGTACTGTGGGCTACCTGTACTGGGGCTACTTGTACTGTGAGCCAACCTTGCACGTATACCCACTGTGGGCTACCTGCACTGGGGCCAACTGTACTGTGGTCTACCTGTACTGTGGTCTACCTGTACTGTGGGCTACTTGTACTGTGAGCCACCTGTACTGTGGGCTACCTGTACTGTGGGCTACCTACTGTGGGCTACCTGTACTAGCTACCTGTGCTGTGGTCTACCTGTACTGTGGGCTACCTGTACTGTGGTCTACCCTGCCTGGGGCTACCTGTACTGTGGTCTACCTGTACTGTGGGCTACCTGTACTGTGGGCTACCTGTACTGTGGACTCTATCAACACCAACATCATGAACTTTATAAACACCCCAGATAGTATTGTAAGTTCCATGCCTGTTACAATAACCATGATAAATATAGCCGTTTGTCATGAGCTCAGTGGTCCAGTTAACATATTGCATGACGCGGTGATGTTAACTAATAGTGTAGTGAAGATTGTTACGACTGCCCGGGCTCGTGTGTCTGGGGTCAGGTCGTATATGTCTGATGATACGACTCAGTGGCATGCACGACCTTATGGACTCACACTGGTACGACCCCCCCACACACATACAAGAATTCCATTATACCGGTAATTTGTCATCATTTTAATTCCTAACCCAACCTAACATAACCTAACTTAATCTATCCAAACCTAATCTGACCTAACCTAACCTAACCTATTTAACCCAACCCAAACCAACCAAACTTATGGGTAGTAGCATGAACGGGCAGTAGATGGTACTATGGAAGTAGATTATACAGGCAGTAGATGATAGTACGGTGCAGTAGAATAAAAAAAAATGTAAAAAATCCCAATATCCCTTAAAAATCAACCTCACCCTGGGCCACTTTTTCCTAAATTGGGCCCTACCAGACAACACCACACACCCTGACCACAATACACCAGTTTGTTGAGGGACGTGTTGGAAAAAAAATTCTTAGCTTGGAAAATCAAACCTCCAGGCTAGAGGGATGATTGGGAGGAGGGGTGGGAGGTAGGGAGGGAGGAGGGTGGAGGAGGGAGGTAGGGAAGGAGGAGGGTAGGAAGGGAGGGAGGGTAGAGGAGGGGTAGGGAGGAAGGATAATGAAAGAACATCGCCTCCGGATTCAAACACAAGGAGCCGACCGTCATCCATACCAAGAGACGCCATTGTTCCTCACTCATGCCTACCTGTGGAGGGATTACCTTTTACCTTACCTTACCTTACCTTACCTTTTACCTTACCCATCACCTACCTTTTACCTTTTACCTTCACCTTACCTTTTAATCTCACTCCTACTCCACCACCTTACTCCTTTTTAATTCACCTTGCACCTTACCTTACTCCACCTTACCTTACTTACCTTACCCTTTTACCTTTTACCCATCTTTTACATACCTTTTACTACCTTTTAATTCCCTTTAATTTTACCTTACCTTACCTTACCTTACCTTTACCTTACCTTACATACCTTACCTTCTTTACTTTACCTTACCTTACCTTACTTTACTTCCTTACCTTACCTTTACCTTCTGTAATACCTTACCTTACCTTACTTTACCTTACCATACCTTACGCACCTTTACCTTGCTTACCTTACATACCTTGCATTACCTTGCTTTTTATACCTTGCTTACCTTACCTTACCTTGCAACCCATGTACCTTGCAGCTGCCTTTGCATTACATACCTTACCTTACCTTTGCATACCTTACCTTCCTTATACCTTTTATTTTGTACATACCTTTACTGTACTTTATACCTTACTTTGCAACCTTATCCTTTACTGTGCATACATACTGTACATACATACCTTTACCTTTGCAACCTTGTACCTTGTAGCTGCCTTCTGTACAGCTATATACCTTTCACTTTTGTACAACCTTGTGCTTTGCTTTACCATACATACCTTTACCTATGCAACCTGTACCTGTGCTTTGTGCAACCCTGTACTGTTACTATTTTACATACTGTACTGTGCAACCCTGTACCTTTACCCAACCTGTACTGTATGACTGTACTGTACATACTGTACAACCTGTACTGTACCCTTGCTTCTACCTTTGCAACATACCTTGCAACTTTACATACCTTGCATACCTTACCTTACCTTACCTTACCTTTCCTTTACACGCCCTGTACCTTGCAACCTGTACCCATACCATGCACCTGTACCTTACCTTCTGTACAGCTGCAACCTGTGCTTTACCTTTACCTTACCTTACCTTTATTCCCTTGTACCTTATGCAACTTTACCATACCTTGTACCTTACCTTACCCAGCTACTGTGCAACCTGTACCTTACCTTACACTTATGCAGCCTGTACCCAACCACATACCTGTGCAGCCTGTGCCTTGTACCTTTACCTTACTGTACCTTGCTTTGCTTTACCTTCCTGTACCTGTACATACCCTCTGTACCTTACACACCTTTTACCTTCTGTACATACTGTACTGTACATACCTTCCTGTACATACTGTACTTTACCCAGCTACCTGATATACCTTACCTTTGCCTTCTGTACTGTACATACTGTACATACCCCATACCTTGTATTTTACAGCTACTGTACCTTACCCATACCTTGCCAGCCTGTACATACCTGTACCTTGTATACCTTTACTGTACCCTTCCCTTGTACCTTACTGTACCTTACCTTGCAGCCTGTGGCTACCTTTGCAGCCTGTACTGTACCTTACCTTTGTATCTTACCTTACTGTACCTTGCCTTACATACTGTATACCTTACCTTTGCTGTACCTTACCTTACCTTTGTACATACTGTACATACCTTCCTGTACCTTACAGCTGCACTAACCCTGTACAGCCTGTACCTTGTGTACATACCTCCTGCCATATACATGTACATACATACCTTACAGCTACCTTGCAACCCACCTTCACCTTCTGTACCTTACCTTCTGTACCCATACCATACATACCATACCCTTACTGTACCTGTACATACACATACCTTTGTACTGTGCATACCTTATGCAACATACCTGTACACCTTACTGGCCCTGTACTGTACATACCTTGCCTGTACACATACCTTACCATACCCATACCATACTGTACATACCTTGCTTTACTGTACCTTACTGTACTGTACGCCTGTACCTTTACCTTTACGCTTACCTTTTTACCTTACCTTACCTTACTATTTTCTTTACCTTACCTTACATACGCTTTACCTAACCTTACCTTACCTTACCTTTACCTTACCTTTACCTAACCTAACCTAACCTTACCTTACCTCCCTTGTATACCTTATACCTTTGCACCTTACCTTACCTTTATCTTGTACCTTTACCTTACCTTACCTTCTGTACAACTACAACTACTTTACCTTACCTACTTACCCTTACATACCTTTTTACCTTACCTTCTGTACCTAACCTTACCTTACAACCACCTTGTACTTTACCTTTACATACATACTTTACTTGTATACCATACCTTACATACCTTACTAACCCTAACCTACCATACCTTACCTTACCTTACCCTAACCTTACCTATACCTTACCTTGCCTTACCTAACCTTACCTTACCTTACCCTAACCTAACCTTACCATACATACATACCTTACCTTACATACCTAACCCTAACCTTACCTTACCTTATACCTTACTACATACCTAACCTATTATACCTTACCTTACTTTTACCTTACCTTGCCTTACCTTACCTAACCTAGCTATACCTTACCTTACCTTGTACATACCTAACTTCCTCAACCTTCAACCTGTACCTTTACCTTGCAACATACCTAATACTGTACCTTACTATGCACCCTAACCCTAACCTTGCCTGTACCTTACCTTGCACATGCCTAACCTAACCTTTACCTTACCTTTCAACCTAACCTTAACTTATACCTTGCACACATACCTAACCTAACCAACCTGTACCTTACCTTGTACATACCTAACCTAACCTTACCTTATGCAACACCTTGCATACCCTAACCTAACCTTACCTTTACCTTACCTTACCTAACCTTACCTACCTTACCTGTATACCTTACCCTACCTAACCTTAACCTTACCTTACCTTACCTTACCTTACCTTACCTAACCTAACCTTTACCCATACCTTACATACCTTACCTTACCTAACCTAACCTAACCTTACCTTACCTTACCTAACCTTACCTTGCCTTACCTAACCTAACCTTACCTTACCTTACCTTACATACCTTACCCTAACCTAACCTTACCTTACCTTACCTTACCTATACCCATACACCTTACCTTGCCCTATACCCTCTAACTACTAATATACCTTACCTTACCTTATACCTTACCTAACCTAACCTTACCTTACCTAACCTAACCTTACCTTACCTTATCCTTACCTTACCTTACCTAACCTAACCTTACCTTACATCACCTTACATACCTAACTTCAACCTATCATACCTAACCTAACCTCTATACCTTACCTTACCTTACCTCCTCACCTCACCTTACCTTACCTTTACATACCCCTTACCTTACCTAACCTATGACTTGCACTGATTCATGTAAAAATCGATGGACGAAAATCATATTATAGATTTACTTTTGTTGGGCTTTGAGTATGTATGTATTAATGTATATATATATGTATGTGTATGTATGTATGTATGTGTGTATGTATGTATGTATATATGTATGTGTATATATGTATGTATATGTATGTGTGTATGTATGTATGTATGTATGTATATGTATGTATGTATAGTTACCACAGGAAGCAGAGCAGCGAGTATCACGTCCCGGGTGGTAGGATGGGGTGAGGGCGTGGGGGTGGGAGTCAGGTGTGGTGGCCGGGGTGAGGAGGGATCAGGTGTGGTGTGGTCGGGGTGAGGGGGGATCAGGTGTGGTGGCCGTGATGAGAGGGGGTCAGGTGTGGTGGTCGGGGTGAGGGGAGGGATCAGGTGTGGTGGTCGGGGGTGAGGTCAGGTGTGGTGGTCAGGGTGGGGAGGGATCAGGTGTGTGGTGGTCGGGGTGAGGAGGGATCAGGTGTGGTGGTCGGGGTGGGAGGTCAGGTGTGGTGGTTGGGTGGTCAGGTGTGGTGGTCGGGGTGAGGTCATGTGTGTGTGGTGGCCAGGGGGTGAGGGGGGGATCAGGTGATGGGGAGGGGTCAGGTGTGGTGGTCGTGGTTGGGAGGAGAGTCAGGTGTGGTGGCGGGGTGAGAGGGGGAGGGTCAGGTGTGGTGGTCGGGGTGAGGAGGTCAGGTGTGTGGTGGTCAGGAGTGAGGAGGGTCAGGTGTGGTGGTCAGGGTGAGGAGGTCAGGTGTGGTGGTCAGGGTGAGGAGGGAGTCAGGTGTGGTGGTCAGGTGAGGGAGTCAGGTGTGGTGGTCAGGGGTGAGGAGGTCAGGTGTGGTGGCCAGGGTGAGGAGGTCAGGTGTGGTGGCCGGGGTGAGGAGGTCAGGTGTGGTGGCCAGGGTGAGGGAGGTCAGGTGTGGTGGCAGGTGAGGTCAGGTGTGGTGGCCAGGGTGAGGGAGGTCAGGTGTGGTGTGAGGTGAGGGAGGGTCAGGTGTGGTGGCCAGGAGTGAGGGGGGGGTCAGGTGTGGGTGCCGGGGTGAGGGGAGGGATCAGGTGTGTGGAGGCAGGTGTGCATGACGGACACTATCTAGAGGCAGTTTTTAAGGAAGTCGACGTGACTCTTGTTCGCTCTTTACTCTTATGGTTTAAATGTCATAAGGTGATGACCTCTTTGTACCCTGATATGAAAACTATAATTAATATGTTTTGTTGACACCCAGTAAAAAAAATTAATGTTATATCATATTAGTGTTCATAAAATTGTTCCCCATTCACTGGAGAACAAAGATGATCAATGTGGTGGCTAATGAGATTCTTCCTCGGAACACTGTCAATGTGCCGGGTTATAAAATCAATACTGTTCATCTAGCCGGATAATGAACGCTCCTCCTGGACAATATAGAATTAATTATTGTTATATTCCGTAAAACCGTCACCAACCGGGGATAAAACAGGTAGCTTATCTTATGACAGAAAATGATGCCCTCTGGTGGACGTTCTAGTAACTAACAGCATCACTAATACCCCCTGGTGGACGTTCTAGTAACTAACAGCATCACTAATACCCCCCTGGTGGACGTTCTAGTAACTAACAGCATCACCAATACCCCCTGGTGGACGTTCTAGTAACTAACAGCATCACCAATACCCCCTGGTGGACGTTCTAGTAACTAACAGCATCACCAATACCCCCTGGTGGACGTTCTATCAACTAACAGCATCACCAATACCCCCTGGTGGACGTTCTAGTAACTAACAGCATCACCAATACCCTCTGGTGGACGTTCTAGTAACTAACAGCATCACTAATACCCCCTGGTGGACGTTCTAGTAACTAACAGCATCACTAATACCCACTGGTGGACGTTCTAGTAACTAACAGCATCACTAATACCCCCTGGTGGACGTTCTAGTAACTATCACCAGAGAGAGGGGGAGGCAGGGTAGGTGTAAGGGAGAGGTGAAGGTGGGCGAGGGGAAGGTGGGCGAGGGGGAAGGAGGGATGGTAAGAGTGAGAGAGGCAAGAAAGGAAGGAGGGAAAGAAAGAGGGAAGGAAGATGGGTAGGGGAGATAAATGTCTTCCTGAACACACTTGAGTTTTTGTACGTGTTTTAAGCCTCTTAGGACGAGAGAGTTAAACCATCGACCTCAGGGGTTTAAGACTTTAAGCCAACATCTTCAAAGGGTTAAAAAAATCTTCGTTCTTAAGAGGATTTAGGTTTAATTCAGGCGTTCAAAGATGATATATATATATGACACACACACACGAGGAAGAGTGAAGAAAGAGGAAAGGAGAGAAAGGGAGAGGAGTGGGGAGTGGAAGAGGAACAGGGGAGAGGAAGAGGGAAGAGATAGGAACGAGTAGAAGGAGGGGAAGGGGGTAGGGAAGGGAGGGGTAAGGTGTAGGAAAGAGGTGTAGGTTTAATATTAACTGTGTGGGTTTAATATTTACTGTGGGTTTAATATTTTCTGTGTGGGTTTAATATTTACTGTGTGGGTTTAATATTTACTGTGTGGGTTTAATATTTTCTGTGGGTTTAATATTTTCTGTGTGGGTTTAATATTTACTGTGGGTGTTTAAAATTTTCTGTGTGGGTTTAATATTTACTGTGGGTATAATATTTACTGTGTGGGTTTAATATTTTCTGTGTGGGTTTAATATTTACTGTGGGTATAATATTTACTGTGTGAGTTATCAACACTATATGTGGGTTTTAATATTTTTCTGTTATTGGGTTTAATATTTACTGTGGGTTTAATATTTACTGTGTGGGTTTAATAATTTCTGTGTGGGTTTAATATTTACTGTGGGTATAATATTTACTGTGTG
>NW_024736148.1:4567318-4664246 GCF_018991925.1 Homarus americanus
TTCTTTTCCTCCTCCTCTTCTTCCTCCGTCTCCTCTGGGTCCTTCTCTCCCTCCTCCTCTCCTCCTCTCCCCTCCTCCTCCTCCTCTCCTTCTCACCCTCACTTTGGCCTCTTAGTTGTACCTCTCTCACTACCACAATCAACAGTGGCTAATTCAGAGTCTCAGATCTGACAAGGTTATTTTATTTCCCCCCACGTGTACACTGACCACCTACACTGACATGTACATCACTGACCACTACACTGACATATACTCATCTCTGACCACCTACACTGACATGTACTCATCACTGACCACCCACACTGACATGTACTCATCACTGACCACCTACACTGACATGTACCATCACTGACCACCTACTGACATGTACTCACACTGACCACCTACACTGACATGTACTCATCTGACCACCTACACTCATCTCTGACCACCTACACTGACATGCTCATCACTGACCACCTACACTACACTGACACACTGACATGTACTCATCACTGACCACCTACACTGACATGTACTCATCACTGACCACCCACACTGACATGTACTCATCACTGACCACCTACACTAACATGTACTCATCACTCACCTGACCACTTACACTGTATGTACTCATCACTGACCACCTACACTGACATGTACTCATCACTGACCACCTACACACATGTACTCATCCACCTGACATGTACTCATCACACCACTTACACTGACATGTACTCATCACTGACCACACTGACATGTACTCATCACTGACCACCTACACTGACACTGACCACATGTACTCATCACTGACCACCTACATGACATGTGCTACATCACTGACCACTGACATGTACTCATCCTGACCACCCACACTGACATGTACTCATCTGACACACACTGACACTCATCACTGACCACCTACACTGACATGCAGGACTGACCAACACTGACATGATTCTACTCAAGGAATAAATTTTGTCAACTCTTCTTCAATCTTCTCCTCTGACCTCACCTGACCTCTCTATCTCTGCCACCTGACCTCTCTATCTCTGCCACCTGACCACCTCTCCCATCTCTGCCACCTGGCCTCTCTCTCTCCACCTGACCTCTCCTCTGCCACCTGACCTCTATCTCTGCCACCTGACTGGCCTCTCTCTCTGACCTCTCCTCTCTCTGCCACCTTCTCTATCTCTGCCACCTGGCCTCTCATCTGCCACCTGGCCTCTCCATCTCTGCCACCTGATCTCTCCACCTGACCTCTCTCTCTCTCCACTGCTGGCTCTCCATCTCTGCCACCTGACCTCTCATCTCTGCCACCTGGCCTCTCCATATCTGCCACCTGGCCTCTCCATCTCTGCCACCTGACACCCATCTGAGATGGTCCCATCTGCCAACCAGGACGGCATTGAGGTACAGTTAGTGTGTGTGTGTGTGTGTGTGTGTGTGTGTGTGTGTGTGTGTGTGTGTGTGAGAGAGATGTGGATGATCCGCCGTAATGGATATGGTCTTACCTGGTTTGATCCTCGGTCCGTGAGACTTGGAACCTCTAAAACTGGAGAAATCTCTCTCTCTCTCTCTCTCTCTCTCTCTCTCTCTCTCTCTCTCTCTCTCTCTCTCTCTCTCTCTCTCTCTCACCTGTTGTTCATTCAATTAGTACATCCACGATTAAATGTTGTGATGAGGTGTTGCTGTAACTGCCTCTCTTAACACATGACCCTTCCAGTTCTCTTCCTCCTGTGTTTACTTCTGCTGCCTCGCCGTCACTACCGTCACCGTTAGTGCTACTATTACTACTACGACTACTACTTTTTTTTTTTTTACGTGTCCTCCAGCCTCCCCCAATAGCCACACCTTCGCCGCCATTTTATTACCTTAATATTAAATATCCTAATACAAGAGTAGCTATTCTATCTGTGTTGAATTAGTTGAGCCACAGATCTAGGCGGCATTCAGTGACTGTTGCCTCATAGTCAATATCTGCAGCTGTTGTCGGCATTGGGGCAGAAGCTCTCGTTCCCCTGAGGCAGAGCAAAGCCGACCGAAGGAGAGAAAAGGACAGTCGACATCTCATCCAGGCTGTAACAAAACTTCTGGGCTGCTTCTTCTGTTCGGAGATCACCTCCACGAGTCTGGCGTAGAAACATCTTGCATTTGGTTCCATCCCACCAGAGGTTGTGAACACTAGAGGAGTGAAGCTGCCTTGATCAACGTTCTAAATTATCTCCCCATATGCCCTTCTCTTGTCGTTCTCATTCCTCCTGTGTGCAGCATCGAGAGCTAAGTTACGGTGACATGCGGCCATGGGATCAAAAATCCTGATGTCAAAGAAGGCTCGCTGTCCCCTCGTCCAGAATCCTCAAGCACTGACGTCAACACGGGCTTCGTTTGCTGTGTTTGAAGTCCTATGTTGGAAGATCTCACCGTCCAAAGGAAGGAGGATCGGTTCTACCATGACATCCCGGCAGATTTCCTTCAGCATATTTGCTGTGAGGTCCCTTACTTCGTCATGCCTCATGCATATGAAGCCCCCCATTCTTGCACACCATGGCGTGATCGACGTCATAGGAAGAGCCACACACGTAATGGGAGGGCAAACCTTCTACTGGCCAACCGTACCTTAGAGCAATGGCATCTGTAAATTCTTTTTTATTGAGACTGAAACCATTTGCCTTTATCGGTAACGTAGTTAACCAGTTCGAGGCGCCCACCTCCTGTGCTATAGCGGGCCTTTTTTTCAAGTTCTCTGGTATTTGCAGCAATAGTTGCTGCAGCTTTTCACTTTGGCCGTGCTGTCGTTCTGTCGTAATAGACCTTCGGCTCTTATTTACTTAACTGGTATCCACCTCCCCTGTTGCATTCTGGGCTATTATGTGGTTCGTAAGGGCTGCCGTGAGCTTAACTGAGTTTTGATGCTCAGTGGCAGCAATCTCCTCTGGATTGGTTAGTCCCATTCCTCCCAGTCTCGGTGGCAGTGCAAGGAGTGAGCGTTCTGCTGGGGTTAGGTGAGGGTGTTTCACTAATTTGGGAATGAAATTGACGTTGATACCTCCTTCAAGGGGGTGGAGGAGGGGTCCGATATCAGGGACAGTGCGCTTCAGGTAGTTCCAACGATGCTTGACTCCATGGGTGAATGCTGCAAAAGCAGCACGTGGCTCTGTGTTAGCAATCTCAGACAGAGCTTGGATTTCCCTAACCCACTCATTCACCTTTCCCACTACGTACTCTGTCTTGAAATCCGTCGTGCCGATTACTGATCCCAGGTGTCTTTGGCCATCCTTTGTTATTTTGACCTCACTTCCACCGAACACCTCCATTGCCCGTTCATAATGTTCTGGCTTCACAATGAGGAAGGCCTTGCTGGCGTTTGGGTGGTACCCTATTTGTGGACCTCGCGATGTTACCAAGTCCCACCACTTTTTGATGTTCTCCACTTTTCCTGCTCCTGTAAGGTCATCAGCGTATGCCACTTGTTTGACCTCGGTTGTCTCACATTTTATTTCGTGTTGGAGCACTGATAGGCCAATTGCGTACATTGCCATTGCAACAGGGTCCCCCTGTGTTGTTCCCTCGGTTGCCTGTAGGGTGGTATCACCTCGTAGAGCCTTGTTGTTTACTATATAGAGGTCTGATGGATTCCTATACGAGTTTTCAACATACATTGCAAAGCTAGGACACTTGATCTTGATGTTGTGCAGTGCAGCCTTGCGGTTAAGTATGTTGAATGCGTTTGAAGCATCCACCAGGAGAACGGCCTCACAATCACGCTGCTCAAATATCAATCTCATGGCGTGAATGGCCGCCTCCCCACCAGCCTGGCGGCCAGCACACACTTGTAGGTTCCCTGCTGCTGCCCTGACATCATCCTTTATCACCTCCATTATACATTTTCCGATGATCCGCCTCAGCACTCCCCCCACCCCTATAGGTCTACATCCTGGATTCTTTTCCAGAGGAATGAGGCGGCTCCATCGTCACTTCCATCTCCACAACCACCACCACCACAACATCTGCTGCCACTTAATGTGTTGGACCTTAATTATTGTCGTCTTTTGAAGCTGTTAACACTGTATGAATAATAATGATGGTGATGATGATGATGGTGATGGTGATGATGATGGTGATGATGGTGATGGTGATGATGATGGTGATGGTGATGATGGTGATGATGATGATGGTGGTGATGATGGTGATGATGGTGATGATGGTGATGGTGATGATGGTGATGATGGTGATGATGATGGTGATGATGGTGATGATGGTGATGGTGATGATGATGGTGATGATGGTGATGGTGATTATAATAGTAATAATGATAATAGTAAGAATAGTAATGCTAATGATAGTAGTAGTAGTAATTGCAAAATAATAATAATAATAATAATAATAATAATAATAATAATAATAATAATAATAATAGACAAAACCTCGATATAACGGACTTTCCTCTCCATATGGTTCGTTAAATAGAGGTTTTACTATAATAACAAAAGAACCACCAAAATATTTACACTTGGAACAAATTGTCAACAGGAATGATATAATATTCCAGGGATTTATTCCTTGAGTCTACGAGAGTTGAACAGGTGGTTGACACGGGTGTAACAGAGCTGAACAGGTGGTTGACACAGGTGTAACAGAGCTGAACAGGTGGTTGACACAGGTGTAACAGCTGAACAGGTGGTTGACACGGGTGTAACAGAGCTGAACAGGTGGTTGACACGGGTGTAACAGAGCTGAACAGGTGGTTGACACAGGTGTAACAGCTGAACACGTGGTTGACACAGGTGTAACAGCTGAACACGTGGTTGACACAGGTGTAACAGAGCTGAACAGGTGGTTGACACAGGTGTTGACACAGGTGTAACAGAGCTGAACAGGTGGTTGACACAGGTGTAACAGCTGAACACGTGGTTGACTGTAACAGCTGAACACGTTGACACAGGTGTAACAGAGCTGAACAGGTGGTTGACACAGGTCTAACAGAGCTGAACAGGTGGTTGACACAGGTGTAACAGAGCTGAACACGGTTGCACAGGTGTAACAGAGCTGAACAGGTGGTTGACACAGTAACAGCTGACACGTGGTTGACACAGGTGTAACAGCGTGGTTGACACAGGTAAAACAGAGCTGAACAGGTGGTTGGACAGGTGTAACAGAGTGAACATTGGTTGACACAGGTGTAACAGAGCTGAACAGGTGGTTGACACAGGTGTAACAGAGCTGAACAGGTGGTGAACAGATACACAGGTTGACACAGGTGTAACAGCTGAACATTGGTTGACAGGTGTAACAGAGCTGAACATTGGTTGACACAGGTGTAACAGAGCTGAACATGGTTGACACAGGTGTAACAGAGCTGAACAGGTGGTTGACACAGGTGTAACAGAGCTGAACAGGTGGTTGACACAGGTGAGAGCTGAACAGGTGGTTGACACAGGTGTAACAGAGCTGAACAGGTGGTTGACACAGGTGTAACAGCTGAACAGGTGGGTAACAGAGCTGAACAGGTGGTTGACACAGGTGTAACAGAGCTGAACAGGTGGTTACACAGATGTAACAACTGAACAGGTGGTTGACACAGGCCAGAGCTGAACAGGTGGTTGACACTGGTGTAACAGAGCTGAACATGTGGTTGACACAGGTGTAACAGAGCTGAACATGTGGTTGACACAGATGTAACAACTGAACAGGTGGTTGACACAGGTGTAACAGAGCTGAACAGGTGGTTGACACAGGTGTAACAGAGCTGAACAGGTGGTTGAAACAGGTGTAACAGAGCTGAACATGTGGTTGACAAAGGTGAGAATAATGATAATAATTACCTACCTATATTTTTTGTTTTGTGTATAGACCTATTTTTGTCGTGCATATTCTTTTTAGGCCTATTGATGTGTACGTGATTAAGGACCTATTAAGTGTACGTGGTTAAAAGACCTACTTAAGTGTTCTATTAAGTGTACGTAGTTAAAAGACTTACTTAAGTGTACTTGATTAAGGACCTATTTAAGGGTACGTGCTTAAACGACCTACATTGTATATACGTACTTGAAAATCTTACTTAGTGTACGTGGTTATAAGACCTATTTCGTGTACGGTGTTTTAACCCTTCGAGGACGATGTTTTAACCCTTTGAGGACGATGTTTTAACCCTTCGAGGACGATGTTTTAACCCTTCGAGGACGATGTTTTAACCCTTCGAGGACGATGTTTTAACCCTTTGAGGACGATGTTTTAACCCTTTGAGGACGATGTTTTAACCCTTTGAGGACGATGTTTTAACCCTTTGAGGACGATGTTTTAACCCTTTGAGGACGTTTAACCCTTGAGGACGATGTTTTAACCCTTTGAACCCTTTGAGGACGATGTTTTAACCCTTTGAGGACGATGTTTTAACCCTTTGAGGACGATGTTTTAACCCTTTGAGGACGATGTTTTAACCCTTAGGACATGGAAAAATTTACCTAAGATATCCCACATCTACTGTTTATAAATGTATGGTTAGGTTAGTTAGGTTAGGTTAGTTTTGTTAGGTTAGGTTAGGTTAGGTTAGGTTAGGTTAGGTTAGGTTTGGTTTGGTTTGGTTAGGTTAGGTTAGGTTAGGTTAGGTTAGGGTTTAGGTTGGTATTGGTTAGTGTACAATGATCTTATAGGGGGGAGGGGTTGTTAGGAGGCGGAGGAGGAGGTGAGGGGTGAGGAGGAGGGTGAGGGGATGGGTGAGGAGGGTGAGGGTGAGGGGAGGGTGTGGGGTGAGGAAAAGGATGAGGAGGTGAAGAGGAGGGTGAGGGGGGAGGGAGGAGGAGGGTGAGGAGGGGAGGGAGGGGTGAGGAGGAGGGGTGAGGGGGTGAGGAAGGAGGTGAGGGGGGTGAGGGGAGGTGAGGAGGAGGATGAGGGGTGAGGAGGAGGATGAGAGGTGAGGGGTGTTGTGTTAGGGTCAGTAACCAGTGAGAGTGAAGCATTTGACTCCCCCCTCCCTCCTCCCTCCTCTCCCTCCTCCTCCTCCCCTCCCTCCTCCCTCCCCCCCTCGACATCTCCCATGCATCATCCTCCTGTAGTCGGTACTGTCCCTTTCCCATCACCCTTATTTACCCCCTTATTCACCCTATTATCCCTTAATCACCCTTATTCACCCTTATTACCCTTATTTCCCTTTAATCATATTTTATTTCACCCTTACCAACACTACTTCTCTCACACTACTACTTCCTCTCACTACTTCTTTCACACGACTTCTCTCTCACTACTTCTCTCACTAATTCTCTCTCACTCTCTACTTCTCTTCACACTACTTCTCTCTCTCTGATCTTGTCTCTGTTGTATTGAGAGTCTAGGGGAATTGTTTGCACTGTATTGAGAGTCTAGAGGAATTGTTTGCACTGTATTGAGAGTCTAGGGGAATTGTTTGCACTGTATTGAGAGTCTAGGGGAATTGTTTGCACTGTATTGAGAGTCTAGGAGAATTGTTTGCACTGTATTGAGAGTCTAGGGGAATTGTTTGCACTGTATTGAGAGTCTTGGGGAATTGTTTGCACTGTATTGAGAGTCTAGGAGACTTTTGTCATCCTGTAAGAGTCACTGCCAGAGGCTCTCAAGTAACCCCACGTCATGTTAAGGCCTTTTAATGAGGTATCGTTAAGGCTAGTGTGGTATGCTACTCTCTACCTCCTCTTGGTGGCCCAGACAGACCGCCCCTGGGTCACCTGAAGATTAGTCACCCTCTGCTTAGTTCACCTGATGGTTAAACACCCTAAACACCTTAACCTAACCTAACCTAACCTCCCTTCACCCCTCTCCCCCTCATCTTAGTATAAGTTAATATTACCCCGAGTTTTCAATTACTACATATCGATGATCCACACCCCAATCCCCCACCCACCTCCCACTCCCCACCCCCTCCCCCACCCCCCTCCCCACCTCCCCTCCTCCCTCCCCTCCCCCCACCTCTCCTCCTCCCCCTCTCCCCCACCCTCTCAGTCTCCCTCTCCCCACCCTCTGGTCTCTCCTCTCCTCTTGTCATGGTAACCTAGTGGTGCCCCCTCGGAGGTGTATGGAGGAGAGGTCACGTGACACGATTGAGAGGGATAGGAGAGGAAGGAGAGGGATAGGGAGAGGAAGGAGAGGGATAGGGAGATGAAGGAGGGATAGGGAGATGAAGGAGAGGGATAGGGAGATGAAGGAGAGATAGGGAGATGGAGAGGGATAGGGAGAGAGGAGATAGGGAGATGAGGGAGGGATAGGGAGATGAAGGAGGGATAGGGAGAGGAAGGAGAGGGATAGGGAGGAAGGAGGGATAGGGAGAGGAAGAGAGGAAGGAGAGGAAGGGAGAGGAAGGGAGAGGGATAGGGAGAGGAAGGGGGATGGGGAGATGAAGAAGAGGAAGGAGAGAGGATAGGAAGGAAGGAGAGGGAGGGAGAGAGGGAAAGGAGTAGGGAGAAGGAGAGGAAGGAGAGGATAGGGCGAGGAAGGAGGGATAGGGAGAGGAAGAAGAGGAAGGAGAGGGATAGGGGAAGGAGAGGAAGGAGAGGGATAGGGAGGGAAGGAGAGGGATAGGAGAGAAGAAGAGGAAGGGAGGGATAGGGAGAGGAAGGAGAGGGATAGGGAGAGGAAGGAGAGGATAGGGAGATGAAGGAGAGGGATAGGGAGACGTCGTTTTAGGCTAGGAGGAAGGTGGATAGGGAACGGAGGAGACTACTAGGAGGAAAAAATTACGCAGGCCACAGTGACTAGATAGACAGTGACCAGATAGGCTTGGTGGCCACAGTGACTAGATAGGCTTGCAGTGACCCAGTGACTAGATAGGCTTGGTGTACAGTGACTTGGTGCCACAGTGACTAGATACAGCTAGATAGGCTTGGTGGCCACAGTGACCAGATAGGCTTGGTGACAGTGACTAGATAGTGGCCACAGTGACCAGATGGGCTTGGTGGCCACAGTGACTAGATAAGCTTGGTGGCCACAGTGACTAGATAGCAGTGACTAGCTTACAGTGACTAGATAGGCTTGGTGGCCACAGTGACTAGCTCAGTGACCTAGATAGGCTTGGTGGCCACAATGACTAGATAAGCTTAGTGGCCAGTGACTAGTTAAGCTTGGTGACCACAGTGACTAGATAGGCTTGGTGGCCACAGTGACTAGATAGGCTTGGTGGCCACAGTGACTAGATAAGCTTGGTGGCCACAGTGACTAGATAGGCTTGGTGGCCACAGTGACTGGAGTGGCCACACGTCCCTCCTGTGTTGACTCAGGGACCACTACTCAGATGGCTCCTCTTACACTTAGATACACCCAGTGAGTGATCTCTCTCCTCACACACCTGGAACAAAATAAGATAATAACTTTTCTACATATGTTGACAACAATTTTATGAGGGTGAGAACAATTCCCTTTCGAGGACCACCGTGGAGTAATAACTTAAGCCGAGGGTGAGAAGCTTGAGTGTGTAGGGTGTTATGTTAGGTTATGTTAGGTTAGGTTAGGTTAGGTTAGGTTAGGTTAGGTATAGTTCAACACCACAAGGTCTTGAAAGTGAAGAGGTCAAAACACGCACACACGCACACACTCTTCTGGCCCCCCACACACACCTTTCTGCCCCCATCTACACACACACACCTTTCTGCCCCACGACACATCCTTCTGCTCCCCCCCCCATCTACACACACACACACCTTTCTGGCTCCACATACACCCTTCTGCCCCCCCATCTACACACACACACCTTTCTGGCTCCACATACACCCTTCTGCCCCCCCCCACACACACACACAAAGCCTCCAAGAACAATGTTGTGTGTCACCTTTGAGACCCTGACCTGACCCCTCTACTGCCGCTGACGATCGGGTAGTTGGTGCCGTGAGAAATGACACTGACAGGAAACAGGAAGCGAGTTGGTGTAATAATAATAATAATAATAATAATAATAATAATAATTAACGGTTTAATGAAAAAGTTCTGCAGCCCGAAGGTTGAAAATATACATTGGACAAAAATGACTTATTACATACAAAGACATGGGGTGGGTGGGTCGCTTAACAAAAGCTTTCATTACTGAAAGAAGAAGGAACATGAATTGAATATACAAATTATTATAGTTTACAGTTGATGGCCCGGGCCTGGGCTGGTCATTGAGACACCAGGTGGTGTGGTGTTCACGTGGTACAGTAACTCGTCCTCGGGTGTTGATATGAAGGACCTCACGTGGTCATGGAGACACCGTGTGGTGTGGTGTCACAGTACCTCACTCTGCTCGGTGATGTTGTGTTATCTCGTAGTCAGGTGCATAGCAGGCCGGCCCTCTGTTGTTCCCAGGGTGGACGGATTAGCACCGCCTGGTCAGAAGACGGCGGTCAGTTCCCAGGGGTGCTTATCTCACTGGTGGGTCACTGCTCTCACTGGTACTGTCAAGTGCTGAATTCAACTGGCTTGAACCCTGTTCATCACTGTTCAACACTGATCCCACTTCTTTCCGAAACGAAATTGTCACGTGATTATGTTGATATCCCGGTGGTGAGGATGGGTCGGGGAGAGGGACTTGGGGAATGGGCCGAACATTGGCCAAGGGGGTCAGCTGCGTAGCAGGAGCAGCGCCTGAATAGGTCTCCACCCTAGTGTGTGTGTGTGTGTGTGTATCAGTCAGTCAGTCACTGGAGTTTTGCCGACGTTCCCGCTGATATAAATGCGATCTGTCAAAGAGAGCAGTGAATCGTTAAATGCTCTCGGGGTTAGTAAAGTAGTCTCTCTCTCTCTCTCTCTCTCTCTCTCTCTCTCTCTCTCTCTCTCTCTCTCTTTTATCCTTTCTTTCTATCTCTCTCTTCCTTTTCTATAGTCTCTCTTCTTCACTCCTCTCTTTTCTTTCTCTTCTATATCTCTTTTTCCACTCCTCTTTCTCTCTCTCTTCCCTCCTCTCACTCTGTCATTACTCGGTCGTATCGGAGATTCTGTGGCCTCACCAACGCGATTTAAGGGCGGGCTCCCATCTGTGTGGTGGTGGTGCTTCCTTGAGAGTGGTCCCCCCTCTCTCCCTCCCTCCCTGTCTCTCTCTCAACATCATTTCACCGTTCTTCTATGTTCCTGTTCCATTAGTCCCTCTCTCTGTTTCCCTTTCATATTTTTTCCCATCCCTTCCACCATTATTTAATAACTATTCCTTTATTTTTGTTTTGTAAGAAATGTTGTCTTGTTAGTCTCACTTGTCGGGAGGAGGAGGAGAAGGAGGCCCACTCCACTACCTCTTCTTCCTCCTTCATCGTTCTTCTTCCTCCTCCTCTTCTTCCACCCTTCCTTCTTCTTTCATCATTCCTACTCCTTCTCTTCTTCCACCCTTCCTTTTTCATTCCTCCTCCTCCACCCTTTCCACCTTTCCTCACCCTCCCCATCCCTCCCTCTACTACCACCACCACCAGGCTCTTCCTTCCTCCCGGTGGCTTGCGGTGTGTGGCCCTAACCCGGCTCCATCTGGCTGCCGGAACAAAGTTAGACACATCACTCAGCGTACCTGTGTGTGACATCAAAGACACATCTGGCTCAACAGGTTTACAGACTCTCACATTTGGGATTGACTTTTCGGGGGGGGAGAGGGGGGGGACGCTCCAGGTAACTGGGCAACCCCAGCAACAGGCAGGTGTGTCCTCACGAAGAAGTTTTTAGGTGTCGTTAAAAGCGGACGGAGGTCTTTCAGCACACACACACACACACACACACACACAAGGCAATGTTTATTCCGTCTAGCAATGGTCATAAATTCTCGAGACTAAGTTATGAGTCGTCCTGGTGGAGGTCCGGGCACATAAATCACGGCGGTGGAGGAGCGAGGTATAGTGAGGTCTGGCTGTGTGGTCCTTCAGGTCATATTGTGGTGTTGTCTAAACCCAGGTCATATTGTGGTGTTGTCTAAACTCAGGTCATATGGTGGTGTTGTCTAAACTCAGGTCATGTTGTGGTGCTGTCTTGTGGTCCTCCAGGTCATGTTATGGCAGCCACACCATCAAACCAGTTACACTCTCCCTCGTGGGGTTATTTACACCAGGTTAAGTGAGTCAGTTTTGTCACTATCCGACTCAGTAACTTGATTCATTATGATGTAATAGCAACGTGTAATGTCATTCTCCTCCACCAGAGATAACACCGACGGGAAACTCTCACCTGACGGGGAATCTCTCACCTGACGGGAATCTCTCACCTGACGGGAATCTCTCACCTGACGGGAATCTCTCACCTGACGGGGAATCTCTCACCTGACGGGTAATTCTCACCTGCGCTTCGTGTTGTTCCCGGGGTGTTTGTTTATTTTACTGGGAGTTGTTTTTAGTGAAAGGAAATAAGAAGAGAGTCTGTTTCCCCTCCAGGTACATCCGTTTAAGATATGGGTATGTCCGTTTAACGTACTTTATGGCCGTTTAACGTACTTTATGGCCGTTTAACGTACTTTATGGCCGTTTAACGTACTTTATGGCCGTTTAACGTACTGTATGGCCGTTTAACGTACACGTAATGGTAAATAATCAAGTACAAAGAGTGAGATTAGGTTTGTTTACGTATTGTGGACCTACATGTACTGCACACCTGGCTGGGTTAAGTCCTCCAGGTATGTCTCAGGTAACTCACTTGATCACATTCGTCTGTCCTTCTGAGTGAGGGACTGGGGGAGGCGATAGCAGGGTAGAGTATGTCAATTTCCTCACATCTTCTCTTATTTCCTCTCGCTTCACTTCCTCTCACCTTCAACTCACTTCACTTCCTCTCACCTTCAACTCACTTCACTTCCTCTCACATTCAACTCACTTCACTTCCTCTCACCTTCACCTCACTTCACTTCCTCTCACCTTCAACTCACTTCACTTCCTCTCACCTTCACCTCACTTCACTTCCTCTCACGTTCACTTCACTTCACTTCCTCTCACATCACCTCACTTCACTTCCTCTCACCTTCACCTCACTTCACTTCCTCTCACATCACCTCACTTCACTTCCTCTCACATCTAGAAGTGTAAGTAACAAGAGTGCAGAGGTCTTATTGCAACTATATTCAGCCAGTCAGGCCGCACTGGATTATGCGGTTCAGTCTTGCGCCCCTATTATAGAATGGAAGATATCAATTCACCAGAGTCGCAGCGAAGAATGACAAAATGATTCAGGGATTCTAGAAACCCTTCCCAGGCTATCAGGATAGGTTAAAGAAACTAAACTTGCATTCCCTAGAAAGACGAAGAGTGCGGGGAGATATGATAGAAGTATTTAAGGGTGAAAGGAATCAATAAAGGGATATAGATAAAGTTCTATAATATCCGGAGCAGGATAGGACTCGGAGCAACGGATTCAAGTTGATAAGTTTAGGTTTAGGAGGGAGATAGAAGAAACTGGTTCACAAATAGGGTGGTAGACGAGTGGAACAAGCTTAGCAACTTTGTAGTAAGTGCGGGAACTCTGGAAAGTTTCAAAAGGAGGCTAGATAGATTCATGGATGATAGAGAGTGGGAGTAACTCTCGACAGGAGCTGCCATGCACAGGCCAACCGGCCTATTGCAGACTCCTTATTTTCTTATGTTCTTATGTTCACTTCCTCTCACCTTCACCTCACTTCACTTCCTCTCACATCAACTCACTTCACTTCCTCTCACCTTCACCTCACTTCACTTCCTCTCACATCACCTCACTTCACTTCCTCTCACCTTCACCTCACTTCACTTCCTCTGACCTTCATCTCACTTCTTTTCCTCTCACCTTCACCTCCTCTCACCTGTCCTTCCTTCCTCTCACCCCTCCTCACCTCACCTCACCTTACTGCAATGAAGTAATCTATACGGCCGTGATTCCGTTGACGAGTACATCCTCCTTCCTCCCTACTACACCTTCCTCCCTACTACTCCTTCCTCCCTACTACTCCTTCCTCCCTACTACTCCTTCCTCCCTACTACTCCTTCCTCCCTACTACTCCTTCCTCCTTACTACTCCTTCCTCCCTACTACTCCTTCCTCCCTACTACTCCTTCCTCCCTACTACTCCTTCCTCCCTACTACTCCTTCCTCCCTACTACTCCTTCCTCCCTACTATTCCTTCCTCCTTCCTTTTGCCCCTTGGTTGACGGACAGAGAGAGAAATAGCTCTCTCTCTCTCTCTCTCTCTCTCTCTCTCTCTCGTAGGGTTTGCTCATGTGTAGACAAACATCCTTCCCCACCCCACCCCACTCACCCCCTCCTCTCCCCCCTCACCCCACCCACACATCTTCCCTACAGTAATCAGAGCAGGACGATGGTAGAATTCTCTTAGTATTTAGAATAACTGTGAAATTTTTACCTCGCCATATTTTGAAATATTTCGTGTTTTTTTTATTTTATTTTGAGAAAGAATAATTTTTTTCTTCTTAGTCTTCTTGTGGTAATACTCAAGAATAACTCCAATGGTAATATCAAGTTGTAACTCCACCTGGTATAGACTTGAGTGTATTGATGGAATAACATTGACAGGTCGAAGGCATAAATTTACATCTCCTTTTGATTCCTTCTTACCTGCAGTCATATTAAGGTTGATTTTCATAGGTTACTTAACCCTTTGACGATAAGTATATAACCCTTTGTGGATGATGGTTTAACCCTTTAGGGACGAATATTTTGCTCTTCAGGATTCAAAGGGTTAAAGGGAAGGTTTCTCAAGAGCTGTGAATCCGATTATGTGATTTTTTTTTAGTATTTGAGAGAGGAAAGCTTACAATTTAGTCTCTGGGAAATATGGGTAATTTCTGGTGTCGTTTTTAGTTGATGAAAGATGGACAATAAAGTTCGTGACAGTTGAAGGTCGTAAACAAATGAAGATCGAAAACAAATGAAAATCTAAAACAAATGAAAATATAAAGCAAATAAACATCAAAAACAAATACAAATCGAAAACAAATGAACATCGAAAACAAATTAAAATAAAAACAAATGAAAATCGAAAACAGATAATAATCGTAAACAAATGAACATCAAAAACAAAAGAATAACCTAAGCAAAGTATTTCACACAGGTTACACAAACAGCCAAGAGACTCGATAATAGAAACCACTTAAGAACTCTCTCTCTCTCTTCTGTCTCCTACGTCACCCGGTTGTCACCCACGTCTCCTCACTGTCTCCCACGTCTCCTCACTGTCTCCTACGTCACCTGTCCATCTCACACCCACCTCGCTCCTCACCTCGTCCGCTGTTTTCCTTAACTTATCGCCCTGTTTTAGTTTCCTTGCTGACTAAACACAGCCAAGTAACGAAATTATTCCTCACTACAGATTTTTTGTTTCTAGTGAAAGTTTCCAGTTGGTTCATTCTTATATTATGAGACGTGGTGAATGTTATGTGGAAGTCGTAGGCCTGTGGTGTAATGGTCAGCATGTTCGCCTCATAAGCAACCGGACCCGGGTTCGATCACCGGGCAGGGTGAAACTTTTGGCAAGTTTCTTTACGCCATTTGCCTCTGTCTACCCAGCAGTAATTGGGAACCTGGATATTAATCTATTTTCGGATCGTATTCCGGGGTAATGGCTAGGATGCAATTGGCGACTTGTCCGGTCTTCTCGGACTATTTCTCGACACTGGGTCATGCAGCTCGTTAACTTAGGGTGTGGTTGTTGTGTTGGCGACAGCTTCTACACCTTAAACAAATTCACGCCTATGTGGCCCTCGGGCCGGCCATCCTCGTTACACGAGGGGCAACCATTGTATGTGGTGAATGTTGAGTAGATGTTGTAAATCAACCAACCAACCAACCAACCAACCCAGAAGACCTGAGCTCTCCCACCTGATGTCTACAGGTATATTAGGTTAAGTTAGTTTTGGTTTGGTGGTTTTGGGTTTCCCATAAAGAATCTAAGAACTATGAAGAGTTCGCCACAATATTACTAATTAGTGAAAGTGTGTGTGTGTGTGTGTGTGTGTGTGTGTGGCTTAGGTGGATGCAGGAATATCAGGGGTTCCAGAAGTTGTAGGTGGGGGCATGTACATGATATTAGGAGATATTCTGAGGTCAATAGTAATTACTTTTCTATACAAAAATGTCTGAGAATAATACTGAATTAAAGAAAAGTATTGGAATTTTCTGGATCCACCCTTGTGTAGTGGAGCGGGTGAACGACAGGCTAGCAACAGTGTGATTCAGTCTTGGTAGGGATTGAGGCTTGCATCTCTCTCTCTCTCTCTCTCTCTCTCTCTCTCTCTCTCTCTCTTTTTTTTTTTCTCTCTCTGATATACATACATTACATACATACAGGTAAAGCGGCTTTTACATATAAATTACACCTCAGACATGCAATCAATATTTGTTTATCTACCTTTCTATAATCCTTACCTTACGTGAATTATACTAGGTGGTCTTATTGTTATAGCATTAATATAATCGTCTACCGTAACTAGACCGTATGAACCCAACTCAGGTACAAGACAACTTTGTATTCTAGTAATATATTCAACACAACAGTCAGGATTAACGGTGTATTACTGAATGTGGCCTTTGACTTGCTGGGAGGAGGGGAGGAGGTGAAGGGGAGGAAGGGGGAGAAAGGGGGTGAAGGGGAGGGAGGGGGGGAGAGAGGAGGGTGAAGGAGGGGTGAGAAGGGAGGGAAGGAGGAAGGGGAGAGGGAAGGGGAGTGAGGGGTGTGAAGAGGGAGGAGGAGGGAGGGAGGGGGTGAGAGGGAGGTGAGAAGGGAGGGGGTGGAAGGGGGAGGAAGGGGGAGGGTGAGGGGGGAGGAGGGGAGAGGGGGTGATTGAAGGAGGGATTGGGAACATCACAGTGGTATCCAAATCATAATTTGACACCACTAAGGGGCAGACAGACAGGCAGACAGACACACAGACAGACAGACAGACAGACACGGAGAGCACAGACAGACACACACAGACAGACAGATGAGACATAGATAGATAGATAGATAGAAAGATGACTAGATATAACTTTGACCACAAAAATTTACTAATAAAAAGAATATATGTATTTATCAGAAATGCTAATTATTATTGACCAAACCTGTGTGTATATAAGAGGTGATCCAGTATAGTATTACCTGGCTTAATGAGGGCAGGTAGAGTGGATTAATTTACCTTTTTTGTAGATGTTAATGTATGTGAATTAACAAATGATTTACAAACAAAAGAAAGGTAAAGTTAATAGGAGAAGATAATACGGTAAAGAAAACAAAAAGCGAAACATTATCTTGTGTTTGTTTTGCTTGTGTTGTTTGTGTTCTTCTCTGACGTCATAAACTGTATTGAACTGTGGAGTTATTGGTGCAGTCTAGAGGAAATATTGTTGTGTTGTTTTTGCCCTCAACTGTTTTCTCAAGGTGGGGAATAAAGTGAACAGGGAAAATAATGGTGGAGTGGTGGAGTGAGTGTTGTGGTGGGAGGGCAGCACGCCCTCACCACCAAGCATAGTTAATAACAAGACTGACGGAAAAGTTTTGCCGCTACACCATCAGAGTAGCACCACCACCTCACCACCAGAGGCAGCACCACCACCACCCAGGAGGCAGCACCACCACCACCACCAGAGGCAGCACCACCACCACCACCACCACCACCATCACCACCAGAGGCAGCACCACCACCACCACCACAGGTGCAGACACCACCACCACCACCACCACCAGGGGCAGCACCACCACCACCACCAGGGCACCACCACCACCACCACCACCCACCACCACCACAGAGCAGCACCACCACCACTCACCAGGGCAGCACCACCACCACACCCACCACCACCACCACACCAGAGCAGCAGCACCACCACCACCACCAGGAGGCAGCACCACCACCACCACCATCACCACCAAGGCAGCACCACCACCACCACCACCACCACCACCACACCAGGCCAGCAGCACCACCACCACCCCACCAGAGGCAGCACCACCACACACGCAAGCACCACCACCAGAGGCAGCACCACCACCACCACCACCACCACCAGAGGCACCACCACCACCACCACCACCAGGCCGGCCCACCACCACCACAGAGGCAGCAGCACCACCACCACCACCACAAGAGGCCAGCACCACCACCACCACAGGCGCACCACCACCACACGCATGGGGCACCACCACCACCACCACCAGGGGCACCACCACCACGCACCACCACCACAAGGGCAGCACCACCACCAAGGGGCCGGCACCACCACCACCACCACCAGGGCAGCAGCCACCACCACCACCACACCAAGGAGGCAGCACCCACCACCACCACCACCAAGAGCGGCACCACCACCACACCACCAGGCACACCACCACCCCACCAGAGGCAGCACCACCACCACCCAGGCCCACCACCACACAAGGCAGCACCACCACCACCACCACCAGGCGGCACCACCACCACCACCACCAGGGCAACCACCACACCACCAGGGGCAGCACCACCACCACAAGGGCGGCACCACCACCACCAGGCCACCACCAAGGCAGCACCACCACCACCACCACCAAGAGCACACCACCACCACCAAGGCAGGCCACCACCACCACCCCACCCCACCCAAAAGGGCCACCACCACCACCAAGGCCAGCGCACCTGCCACCTGCAGGCGGCACCACCACCACCACCACCACCAAGGCTGCACCACCACCACCACCACCGGCACCCTACCACCACCACCAGGCGGCACCGCACCACCACCACCACCAGAGGCACCACCACCACCACCACCAGAGCGCACCACCACCACCACCACGGGAAGCAGCAAAACACCAGCTACCAGGACCGGGTGTCAACTGGGAATGGTATTTAATTATCTGTTGTCTGGATTGTGCGGAAGAAGGAGGAGGAGGAAGAGGGGAGGAGGAGGAGGAGGGGGAGGAGGGAGAGGAGGGAGGTTGAGGGGGAAGGAAGAAGAGGAGAATCGAGGTTAAGCCTGGTAGCATCCCGCCCCGCCCGCCCGCCCTACGCCGATCTATTCCACCTGTTGTTGTGCCGCGAGTGTTTGTCAAGCTGCACATTACCGTTCCGTTATTGTATTATCTTTACCGTTCCTGTTATTGTATTATCTTACCGTTCCTGTTGTTTTTATCTCTTCTGTTATTGTATCTTGTTCTGTTGTTTATCTTCGTTCCTGTTATTGTATTATCTTACCGTTCCTGTTATTGTATTATCTTACCGTTCTGTTATTGTATTATCTACGTTCTGTTGTTGTTTATCCGTTCTGTTGGTATTATCTTACCGTTCTGTTGTTGTATTATCTTACCGTTCCTGTTGTTGTATTATCTCGTTCCTGTTATTGTATTATCTTACCGTTCCTGTTGTTGTATTATCTTACCGTTCCTGTTGTTGTATTATCTTACCGTTTCTGTTATTTTATTATCACCGTTTCTGTTATTGTATTATCTACGTTCCTGTTGTTGTATTATCTTACCGTTCCTGTTATTGTATTATCTTACCGTTCCTGTTATTGTATTATCTTACCGTTCCTGTTGTTGTATTATCTACTGTTCCTGTTGTTGTATTATCTTACCGTTCCTGTTAGTTGTATTATCTACTGTCTGTTGTTGTATTATCTTCCTGTTCCTGTTGTTGTATTATCTTACCGTTCCTGTTGTTGTATTATTCTTGTTTTTTTTTTTACCGTTCCTGTTTTGTATTATCTTACCGTTCCTGTTGTTGTATTATCTTACCGTTCCTATTGTTGTATTATCTTACCGTTCCTGTTGTTGTATTATCTTACCGTTCCTGTTGTATTATCTTCTTCCTGTTTTTACTTACCGTTCTGTTGTTGTATTATCTTACCGTTCCTGTTGTATTATCTTACCGTTCCTGTTGTTGTATTATCTTACCGTTCCTGTTGTTGTATTATCTTCTGTTGTATTATTCACTGTTCCTGTTGTTGTATTCTTACCGTTCCTGTTGTTGTATTTTACCGTTCCTGTTGTTGTATTATCTCCGTTCCTGTTGTTGTATTATCTTACCGTTCCTGTTGTTGTATTATCTTACCGTTCCTGTTGTTGTATTATCTACCGTTCCTGTTGTTGTATTATCTTACCGTTCCTGTTGTTGTATTATCTTACCGTTCCTGTTGTTGTATTATCTTACCGTTCCTGTTGTTGTATTACCTTACTGTTCTGTTGCTAATTCCTGTTGTTGTATTATCTTACCGTTCCTGTTGTTGTATTATCTTACCGTTCCTGTTGTTGTATTATCTACCGTTCCTGTTGTTGTATTACCTTACCGTTCGTTGTTGTATTATCTTACCGTTCCTGTTGTTGTATTATCTTACCGTTCTGTTGTTGTATACCTACCGTTCCTGTTGTTGTATTATTTACGTTCCTGTTGTTGTATTATCTTACCGTCCTGTTGTTGTATTATCTTACCGTTCCTGTTGTTGTATTACCTTGTGTTGTATTACCGTTCTGTTGTTGTATTACTTACACGTTCCTGTTGTTGTATTATTTACTGTCCTGTTGTTGTATTACCTTACCGTTCCTGTTGTTGTATTACCTTTGTTTGTGTACCTTACCGTTCTTGTTGTATTACCTACCGTTCCTGTTGTTGTATTACCTTACCGTTGCTGTTGTTGTATTATTTTACCGTTCCTGTTGTTGTATTACCTTACCGTTCCTGTTGTTGTATTACTCCACGTTCTTGTTGTTGTATTACCTTACCGTTCCTGTTGTTGTATTATCTTACCGTTCCTGTTGTTGTATTACCTACCGTTCCTGTTGTTGTATTATCTTACCGTTCCTGTTGTTGTATTACCTCTACATTCCTGTTGTTGTATTACCTACCGTTCCTGGTGTTATACATCTACTGTTCCTGTTGTTGTATCATCAGTTCTTGTTGTTGTATTACCGTTGATGGTGTTGTATTATCTTACCGTTCCTGTTGTTGTATTATTCACCGTTCTGTTGTTGTATTACTTACTGTTGATGTGTATTACCTACCGTCTTGTTGTTGTATTATTTACTTCCTGTTGTTGTATTATCTTACCGTTCCTGTTGTTGTATTATCTACCGTTCCTGTTGTTGTATTATCTATCGTTGTGTCCTGTTGTTGTATTATTTCGTCTCGTTGTTGTGTATTATTTACCGTTCCTGTTGTTGTATTATCTACCGTTCCTGTTGTTTTATCGTTCCTGTGGTATTATTAATTTGTTGTTGTAACCTTATCTCATCAGTTCCTGTTGTATTACTTCTACCGTTCCTGTTGTTGTATTACTGTCTTTTGTTGTGTTTTACTTACCGTTGTTGTTGTATTACCTGTTGTTTTATCTACCGTTCCTGTTGTTGTATTATCTTACCGTTCCTGTTATTTTATTCCGTTGTATTATTCTATTGTTCTGTTGTTGTATTATCTTACCGTTCCTGTTGTTGTATTATCTTACCGTTCCTGTTGTTGTATTATCTTACCGTTCCTGTTGTTGTATTATCTACCGTCTGTGTTGTATTACCTGTTGTATTACTCACTGTTGTGCTGTTGTATTACCTTACCGTTCCTGTTGTTGTATTATCTTACCGTTCCTGTTGTTGTATTACCTTACCGTTCCTGTTGTTGTATTACCTTACCGTTCCTGTTCGCTATTACATTATATTTATGAACAGGATAATCAATCAGTCTATTGCTTCGGGTTCACGAGTCTGAATCTCCGGTTCGGTTCAGAGGGAGGCGAATGGAATTGAGATACTGTTCAGTAATAAGACATATATCCAGCCATATGTCATAGATATTAATGATGGAAATATCACGAGAAAATGCCAGTGGTGGAAGGAAGGATTACAGGTAATTCAGAGGCACAGGTGAGGCTGGCTGATTGACTGATTGACTGACTGATTGGCTGACTGACTGACTAGCTGACTGACTGACTCACTGGCTGGTTGACTGACTGGCTGACTCTTGTTCTCACACACCTCCTTCAAGACATAAACACTAGCATCATCTGAGTGTCTCAATATTGGTCCATAACTTACAGGTAACTCGCAGGTAACAGGTAACTTGCAGGTAACAGGTAACTCACAGGTAATAGGTAACTCTGCAGGTAACAGGTAACCCACAGGTAGGACCACAGGTAACTGTAGGTAGCAGGTAACTCACAGGTAACTCGCAGGTAACAGGTAACTCAGCGGTAACCTGCAGGTAAAATTACACAATAACACATACAATTATCTCTAAGTAAGTAAGGTGATACCGGTGGAGGGAAGTGTGTGAGAGACTTACTGAGGATTTTACAGAGTCTATTGAAGGGATTTTATGGGTAAGAGTCTCTATTCAAGATTTTGTACCGATAAGAGTCTTATTCAAGGGATTTTGGACCGGTAAGATTATTGAAGGATTTTGTACCGGGAAGTCTTTATTGAAGGGATTTTGTACCGGTAAGAGTATTGAAGGGATTTTGTACCGGTAAGAGTATTGAAGGGATTTTGTACCGGTAAGAGTCTATTGAAGGATTGTAATAAGAGCTCTATTAAGGATTTAGCACTCAAGGGAGAGAAACAGGTTGCCAGTCAGTGAATTAAGATGTAATTAGTCTTCTCTTTCAAGACCCGATTGACAACAAGATGTGATGATGAAGGATGAGGGTGAAGGGGGGGTGAGGGGTGAGGGGTGATGGGGGTGTGAGGGTGAGAGGTGGGGGTGAGGGTGTAGGGTGAGGGGTGAGTGAGGGGGTGAGAGGGGTGAGAGGTGAGGGGTGAGGTGATGAAGGGTGAGGTAGTAGTGAGAGGTGGTGAGATGGGGGTGAGGGGTGATGGGGGTGAGGTGAGAGGTAGGGGTGAGGGGTGATGGGGGTGAGGGGTAGAGGTGGTGAGGTGGTGAGAGGTGGGGGTGAGGAGGAGGGTGAGGATGAGAGGTGGTGACTGGTGAGGGTGGTCAGGTGGTCAGGGGTAGTAGGTGGTGAGGGGTGTTGAGGGTTGTGAGGTGGCGAAAGGTGGTGAGGGGATGAGGATTGTGAGGGGTGGTGAGAGGGAGTGAGAGGATAATCTGAGGCCACTATCAACTCTCATCACACCCCAACACAAGACCTATGGCCTCAGGTGAACAAACAGGTACTTTGGGGTAACTAATGCCTCAGGTGAACAAACAGGTACTTGGGTAACTAATGTCTCAGGTGAACAGACAGGTACTTGGGGTAACTAAGGTCTCAGGTGAACAGACAGGTACTTGGGGTAACTAATGTCTAGGTGAACAGACAGGTACTTAATCTAAGGTCTCAGGTGAACAGACAGGTACTTGGGGTAACTAATGTCTCAGGTGAACAGACAGCTTGGGTAACTAATGTCTCAGGTGAACAGACAGGTACTTAAATAATGCCTCAGGTGAACAGACAGGTACTTTAACTAATGTCTCAGGTGAACAGACAGGTACTTGGGGTAACTAATGCCTCAGGTGAACAGACAGGTTTGGGGTAACTAATGTCTCAGGTGAACAGACAGGTACTTAGGGGTAACTAATGCCCCAGGTGAACAGACAGGTACTTGGGTAACTAATGCCTCAGGTGAACAGACAGATACTTGGTAACTAATGCCTCAGGTGAACAGACAGGTACTTGGGGTAACTATTCAGGTGAACAGACAGGTACTTGGGGTAACTAATGCCTCAGGTGAACAGACAGTTTGGGGGGTAACTAATGTCTCAGGTGAACAGACAGGTACTTGGGGGTAACTAATGCCTCAGGCGAACAGACAGGTACTTGTAACTAAGGTCTCAGGTGAACAGACAGGTACTTGGGGGGTACCAAAGTGTGAACAGACAGGTACTTGGGGGAACTAATGCCTCAGGTGAACAGACAGGTACTTGGGGGTAACTAATGTCTCAGGTGAACAGACAGGTACTTGGGGTAACTAATGCCTCAGGTGAACAGACAGGTACTTGAAAATTCAGGTGAACAGGTACTTGGGGCACTCAGGTGAACAGACAGGTACTAGGGGGTAACTAATGCCTCAGGTGAACAGACAGGTACTTGGGGGTAACTAATGTCTCAGGTGAACAGACAGGTACTAGGGGGTAACTAATGCCTCAGGTGAACAGACAGGTACTTGGGGTAACTAGAACAGACAGGTACTAGGGAACTAATGCCTCAGGTGAACAGACAGGGTACTTGGGGTACTAATGTCTCAGGTGAACAGACAGGTACTTGGGGTAACTAATGCCTCAGGTGAACAGACAGGTACTTGGGGGTAACTAATGCCTCAGGTGAACAGACAGGTACTTGGGGGTAACTAAGCCCCAGGTGAACAGACAGGTACTTGGGGGTAACTAATGTCTCAGGTGAACAGACAGGTACTTGGGGTAACTAATGCCCCGGTGAACAGACAGGTACTTGGGGTAACTAATGCCCCAGGTGAACAGACAGGTACTTGGGGGTAACTAAGCCCTGGTGAACAGACAGGTACTTGGGGTAACTAATGCCTCAGGTGAACAGACAGGTACTTGGGGTAACTAATGTCTCAGGTGAACAGACAGGTACTTGAGGGGTAACTAATGTCTCAGGTGACAGACAGGTACTTGGGGTAACTAATGCCTCAGGTGAACAGACAGGTACTTGGGGTAACTAATGCCTCAGGTGAACAGACAGGTACTTGGGGGTAACTAATGTCTCAGGTGAACAGACAGGTACTTGGGGTAACTAATGCCTCAGGTGAACAGACAGGTACTTGGGGTAACTAATGCCTCAGGTGAACAGACAGGTACTTGGGGTAACTAATGCCTCAGGTGAACAGACAGGTACTGGGGTAACTAATGCCTCAGGTGAACAGACAGGCTTGGGGAAATAATGCCTCAGGTGAACAGAGGTATTTGGGGGTAACTAATGCCTCAGGTGAACAGACAGGTACTTGGGGGTAACTAATGTCTCAGGTGAACAGACAGGTACTTGGGGTAACCTAATGCCCAGGTGAACAGACAGGTACTTGGGGTAACTAATGCCTCAGGTGAACAGACAGGTACTTGGGGGTAACTAATGCCTCAGGTGAAAGGGGGTAGTCAGGTGACAGACAGGTACTTATCAGGTGAACAGACAGGTACTTGGGGTAACCAACGCCTCAGGTGAACAGACAGGTACTTGGGGTAACTAATGCCTCAGGTGAACAGACAGGTACTTGGGGTAACCAGGTGCATTGGGGTAACAGCTCAGTGAGAGAACTAATGCCCAGGTGAACAGACAGTCTTGGGGGAACTAATGTCTCAGGTGAACAGACAGGTACTTGGGGGAACTACCAGGTGAACAGACATTGGGGGTAACTAAGCCTCAGGTGAACAGACAGGTACTTGGGGGTACTAATGCCTCAGGTGAACAGACAGGTACTTGGGGCAACTAATGCCTCAGGTGAACAGACAGGTACTTGGGGTAACTAATGCCTCAGGTGAACAGACAGGTACTTTAACTATGCCCAGGTGAACAGACAGGTACTTGGGGGTAACTAATGCCTCAGGTGAACAGACAGGTACTTGGGGGTAACTAATGCCTCAGGTGAACAGACAGGTACTTGGGGTAACTAATGCCTCAGGTGAACAGACAGGTACTTGGGGGTAACTAATGTCTCAGGTGAACAGACAGGTACTTGAGGGAGTAACTAATGTCTCAGGACAGGTACTTGGGGTAACTAATGCCCAGGTGAACAGACAGGTACTTGGGGTAAATTAGTTTCAGGTGAACAGACAGGTACTTGGTAACGTCGGTGAACAGACAGGTACTTGGGGTAACTAAGGTTTCAGGTGAACAGACAGGTACTTGGGGGTAACTGCTCAGGTGAACAGACAGGTACTTGGGGGTAACTAATGCCTCAGGTGAACAGACAGGTACTTGGGGGTAACTAAAGTCTCAGGTAACAGATGAAATGCCTCAGGTGAACAGACAGGTACTTGGGGTAACTAAAGTCTCAGGTGAACAGACAGGTACTTGGGGTAACTGGTCTCAGGTGAACAGACAGGTACTTGAGGGTAACTAATGCCTCAGGTGAACAGACAGGTACTTGAGGGGTAACCAGGTGAACAGACAGGTACTTGGGGGTAACTAATGTCCAGGTGAACAGACAGATTGGGGTAACTACCAGGTGAACAGACAGGTACTTGGGGGTAACTAATGCCTCAGGTGTAACTAATGTATTGTTGAATGTTCAAAATGGTTCGTCAAAATTTCGATTATAAATACAGGTGAAGATTAACATTACCCTTTATATCAGGTGTTCTTGTCGGGGGGTCGGGGGTGGGGGTAGATCCTTCAGTGAGCCAGCATCCTGTGACGAGGGGACTGAAGTGACCTGCAAGCTGATGAATGTTAAGTAATCAGTGGATCAACACTTGTCCTGCCACCTGAAGTAACTGTAGAAGCAGTGATGGTGACGATGGTTTTCTGGTTGCGTTAGGATTGTGGTATGGTGGTGGTAGTAATGGTGTTATGGGAGTTGATTGTGTTAGTTCTGGTGGTTATAGTGAGTCACTTGCATCATCATCTCCTCTCTCACCTGTAGCCCTCAATCTAAGAGTCACATCTAATACAGGCATGCCTCCTTCCAACCCCGGCCTTCTCTGGACACAATGAGCTCCCCGTCCACCCTCCTCTTGGCTGGGTTGAGGATTTGGCTAGGACTTGGCTAGGATTTGGCTAAGACTCTCACTGGGTTTTGAGTCCTGAACAGATCTTCCTGGGAAGTCCAGTGTTTGTTGTCTTGTAAATAACCAAAGGGCAGGAGAGAAGAGGTGACGAGGGGAGACGAGGTGACGAGGGGAGAAGAGGTGACGAGGGGAGAACAGGTGACGAGGGGAGAAAGGGAGGGAGAACAGGTGACGAGGGAGAAGAGGTGACAGGGGAACAGGTACGAGGGAAAGTGAGAGGGGAGAACAGGTGACGAGGGGAGAACAGGTGACGAGGGGGAGAACAGGTGACGAGGGAGAACAGGTGACGAGGGAGAAGAGGTGACGAGGGGAAAGAGGTGATGAGGGGAGAAAGGTGACGAGGGGGGAGAACAGGTGACGAGGGGAGAACAGGTGACGAGGGGAGAACAGGTGACGAGGGGGAGAACAGGTGACGAGGGGAGAACAGGTGACGAGGGGAGAACAGGTGACGAGGGGGAGAACAGGTGACGAGGGGAGAAGAGGTGATGAGGGGAGAAGAGGTGACGAGGGGAGAAGGTAACGAGGGAGAACAGGTGACGAGGGGGACGAGGTGACGAGGGAGGACAGGTGACGAGGGGGAGAAAAGGTGACGAGGGGAGAAGAGGTGACGAGGGGAGAAGAGGTGACGAGGGAGAAGAGGTAACGAGGGAGAACAGGTGACGAGGGGAGAACAGGTGACGAGGGAGAACAGGTGACGAGGGGAGAACAGGTGACGAGGGGAGAACAGGTGACGAGGGGGAGAACAGGTGACGAGGGGAAGAGGTGACGAGGGGAGAAGAGGTGACGAGGGGAGAACAGGTGACGAGGGGAGAACAGGTGACGAGGGAACAGGTGACGAGGGGAGAACAGGTATCATAACACCTTAATAATCAGCATCATAAGACAGTTTAATATCTTGATTAGTTTTTCCTTTGTCTTTTTTACTAATAAGATAAACAAACAAATCAAAACAATCAAGTACCGAAAGTTGGTACACACATATGGTCCATCGGTCCATCAAACTCAGACCATGGACCATCAAACTCAGACCATGGACCATCAAACTCAGACCATGGACCATCAAACTCAGACCATGGACCATCAACTCAGACCATGGACCATCAAACTCAGACCATGGTCCATCAAACTCAGACCATGGACCATCAAACTCAGACCGTGGACCATCAAACTCAGACCATGGACCATCAAACCCAGAGACCATGGTCCATCAAACCCAGACCATGGACCAAACCTCAGACCATGGACCATCAAACCAGACCATGGACCATCAAACTCAGACCATGGACCATCAAACTCAGACCATGGACCATCAAACTCAGACCATGGACCATCAAACTCAGACAATGGACCATCAAACTCAGACCATGGACCATCAAACCCAGACCATGGACCATCAACTCAGACCATGGACCATCAAACTCAGACCATGGACCATCAAACCCAAACCATGGACCATCAAACCCACACCATGGACCATCAAACTCAGACCATGGACCATCAAACTCAGACCATGGTCCATCAAACCTAGACCATGGACCATCAAACTCAGACCATGGACCATCAAACTCAGACCATGGACCATCAAACTCAGACCATGGACCATCAAACCTCAGACCATGGACCATCAAACTCAGACCATGGGCTAAACCTCAACCATGGACCATCAAACTCAGACCATGGACCATCAAACTCAGACCGTGGACCATCAAACTCAGACCATGGGCCATCAAACCCAGACCATGGACCATCAAACCTCAGACCATGGACCATCAAACCCAGACCATGGACCATCAAACCCAGACCATGGACCATCAAAATCCCAGACCATGGACCATCAAACTCAGACCATGGACCATCAAACTCAGACCATGGACCATCAAACCCAGACCATGGACCATCAAACTCAGACCATGGAACATCAAACCACACCATGGACCATGAAACCCAGACCATGGACCATCAAACTCAGACCATGGACCATCAAACTCAGACCATGACCATCAAACCTCAGACCATGGACCATCAAACCGACCATGGACCATCAAACTCAGACCATGGACCATCAACCTCAGACCATGGCCCATCAAACCAGACCATGGACCATCAAACCCCACCATGGACCATCAAACCCAGACCATGGACCTTCAAACTCAGACCATGGACCATCAAACTCAGACCATGGACCATCAAACCTCAGACCATGGACCATCAAACTCAGACCATGGACCATCAAACTCAGACCATGGACCATCAAACTCAGACCATGGACCATCAAACTCAGACCATGGACCATCAAACTCAGACCATGAACCATCAAACTCAGACCATGGACCATCAAACCTCAACACCATGGCCCATCAAACCTCAGACCATGGACCATAATGTACCACCTGGAGGTTTGATTAGAGAAAGATATGGACTATTTGGGGAGGGAGGGAGGGATAGGAGGATGGAAGGGGAAGGTGGAGGGGAGGGAAGATGGAGGGTAGGGGAAGGTGGAGGGGGGAAGGTGGAGGGTAGGGGAAGGTGGAGGGGTAGGGGAAGGTGGAGGGTAGGGGAAGGTGGAGGTAGGGGAAGGTGGAGGGGGTAGGGGAAGGTGGAGGTGGGGGTAGGGAAGGTGGAGGGTAGGAGTTTTCTCTCTCTCTACCTTTATCTCAATTACCTCATTAGGGTTTCTAATAGACTCGATCGTCTCTTCCTATGGAGGGAAAGAAAACGTGAAGACTCCATTAATGACACTTTAAGTAGGTTGTAGTTTTTGGGGTGTGTGTGTGTGTGTGTGTGTGTGTGTGTGTTAATCTCGATGGATGTTGAGTTTTTATGTATAAAATTTTAAGTCTCTCTCTCTCTCTCTCTCTCTCTCTCTCTCTCTCCTGTCCGACTACCACTGAAGATCACAACAAGTCTCTCTGTGTTGTGAGTATCTCGTAATGGTCGGGTTCGTTATGTAGGAAGAAGGGCGGGCAGGAGATAGTCTGTAAGTGGCCGATAATTGAGAGAGGAGAGAAACGGGGGCGAGAGATAGCTTTGATGAGGAGAGAAAAGATTGAGAGAGAGAGAGAGAGAGTTGTGACGACGGAAGAAACAAAGCGATAACCAGAGGAAGGTGGATAAAGGAAATAATGAAAGCAATTAGAAAATGTGTACAGGGAATGTGTGATAATTCGGTGGATGGAGGAGGAGAACTATGACGTCAATATCAAAGGAAATGAGAAGATGAAGAAGAAGATAAAGAAGAATAAGAGAAAGACAAAGTGAAGAGGAATATGCGGCTGGTGAAGAGGAAGAAAGGGAAGGGAAGAGGAAAATAAGTTGGAGGGCCAGGTGAGGGGTGGAGGACCAGGTGAGGGTGGAGGGACCAGGTGAGGGTGGAGGGCCAGGTGAGGTGGAGGCCAGGTGAGGGTGGAGGACCAGGTGAGGTGGAGGGCCAGGTGAGGTGGAGGGCCAGGTGAGTGGAGGACCAGGTGAGGGTGGAGGGCCAGGTGAGTGGAGGGACCAGGTGGTGGAGCCAGGTGAGGGTGGAGGACCAGGTGAGGGTGGAGGACCAGGTGAGGGTGGAGGGCCAGGTGAGGGTGGAGGCAGGGTGAGGGTGGAGGAGAGTGAGGGTGGAGGACCAGGTGAGGGTGGAGGACCAGTGAGGGTGGAGGACCAGGTGGTGGAAGGCCAGGTGAGGTGGGGGCCAGGTGAGGGTGGAAGGCCGGTGGGGTGGAAGGCCAGGTGAGGGTGGAGGACCAGGTTGGGTGGAGGACCAGGTTAGGGTGGAGGACCAGGTGAGGGGTGGGGCCAGGTGAGGGTGGAGGACCAGGTGAGGGTGGGAGAATACATATATGGGTGGCATTTACGGAAAGAGATGAGAGAGGCTGCTATGGTGACTCACTTCTTTAATATATAGTGTGTGTGTGTGTGTGTGTGTGTGTGTGTGTGTGTGTGTGTGTGTGCCTCTTGTTGTATCTTCCCCCACTTGATATATCAGATACGCCTGTTATACTCTCCCTCCCTGGCATACCACTTACCACAGGGCATACATACACACACACCTATCAGGCATACAACTTACCACAGGGCATACATACACACACACACCACACACACACACACACACACACACACACACACACACTCACAACTCCATCAGGCATACAACTTACCACAGGGCATACATACACACACACACACACACACACACACACACACACACACACACACTCCATCAAGCATACAACCTACCACAGGGCATACATACACACACACAGCTCCATCAGGCATACAACTTACCAAAATCCATACACACACACACACACACTCCTTACAAGGCATACGCAATACGCAATATTACATACTACCTTCACGGCATACCACTTAGCACCTCCACACATTCCCTACCAAGTTACACACCCAGGCATATACTCTAAGGCATACTCCCTACACCCAGTCTCTGTGACCTTTAATATAGACGAGATCTTTCTCCCTTCTACCATCGACAACCCTGAAAAGAAAAAGGAATTTGGGGTAACGACAGCCGATGATGGTGGTGATGGTGGTGGTGGTGGTGGTGGTGGTGGTGTGGTGGTGGTGGTGGTGGTGGTGGTGGTGGTGGTGGTGGTCGTGGTGGTGGTCGTGGTGGGGTGGTGGTGGTGGTGGTGGTGTTTTCGTGGTGGTGGTGGTGGTGTGTGTGGTGGTCGTGTGTGGTGGTGGTCGTGATGGTGGTGGTGGTCGTGGTGGTGGTGGTCGTGGTGGTGGTGGTGGTGGTCGTGGTGGTGGTGGTGGTGGTGGTGATGGTGGTGGTGGTGGTGGTGATCGTGGTGGTGGTGGTGATGGTGGTGAGGTGGTGGTCGTGGTGGTGGGTGGTGGTGGTGTGATCGTGGTGGTGGTGGTGGTGGTCGTGGTGGGTGGTGGTGGTGGTGGTCGTGGTGGTGATGGTGGTGGTGGTTGTCGTGCGGTGGTGGTGGTCTGGTGGTGGTGGTCGTGGTGGTGGTGGTGGTGGTGGTGTTGGTGGTGGTGGTGGTGGTCGTGGTGGTCGGTGGTGGTGGTGGTGGTGGTGGTCGTGGTGGTGGTGGTGGTGGTGGTGGTGGTGGTCGTGGTGGTGGTCGTGGTGGTCGTGGTGGTGGTCGTGATGGTGGTGGTGGTCGTGGTGGTGGTGGTGGTGGTGGTGGTGGTGGTGTGGTGGTGGTGGTGGTGGTGGTGATCGTGGTGGTGGTGGTGGTGGTGATGGTGATGGTGGTGGTGGTCGTGGTGGTGGTGGTGGTGGTGGTGATCGTGGTGGTGGTGGTGGTGGTGGTGGTGATGGTGATGGTGGTGGTGGTCGTGGTGGTGGTCGTGGTGGTCGTGGTGGTGGTGGTGGTGGTGGTTGGGATCGAGTAATTGTTATGTAATTGTTAAGAGATGATTGTAATGAAACAGGGGAAACAATAATTGTATTTGTAATTAATACCTAAAAGTAATAATTAACTGATTCACACCTGGTTATCAGAAGAGAGAGAGAGAGAGAGAGAGAGAGAGACGGCTTGGATGGTGCCAGTAACATTAATGGAGCAATTATAGAAAAAATATACAGGTCGTTGAGAACAAAGACGAGCGAAAGAAGCAGAAGGAAAACATGAAGAAGAAGACGAAGGAAAAGACGAAGAAGAAGGCGAAGGAAAAGACGGAGATTGATGATGGGTAAATTAGATATTTGAAGCATCACGTTAAAGTTGTAGGTCCTTTATTCACTGTGTCCAGGAGTGAGTCTGGAGTTGGATCCAATAACCCCTGCCTGGATTGTGGTATCAGTTAACCTTTTACATTGTATTAGTAAATAATCAACTACGTCGGTGGTAGGGGGCAGTGGCAGGGGCGATGGCAAGGGGCGATGACAGCGTGCGTGACAGCAGGGGGCAATGATAGCAGGGGGCAATGTCAGGGGGCGATGACAGGGTCGATGACAAGGGACAATGACAGGGTGCGATGACAGGGTCGATGATATGGGGCGTTGATGGCAGGGGGCGATGGCAGGATACGCTGACGGGGTGATGGCATGATACGCAAAGGGGGTGATGGCAAAGGGTGATGGAGGCGGCAGTGGCGAAGGAAGGCCCCAACAGCCAGTCAAAATGCCATCTCTTACGTCGCCAACACACCTAGGGTGAGTGAGATGAGACAAAATCCACATTAACCACACTACATGATAATGCACGTAAACAAAAGATCCCAACGCCATAGAAAAAAAAATAATAAAAACACCTCAGATGTTTATACTATAATATCCTATAAGCGTTGTGTCCTTACTATAAGATACATTATATAAAGACCTGGTGATCGTTTATATATAAGAACATACAGTCATTGAGAGTCCGTATACAGTCACTCGATAAACCAATAAATACCAGTTCGAGAAGTCTCTCTCCTCACTGGTGGTGGTGGTAGTCTCTCTCCTCACTGGTGGTGGTGGTAGTCTCTCTCCTCACTGGTGGTGGTGGTGAGTCTCTCTCCTCACTGGTGGTGGTGGTAGTCTCTCTCCTCACTGGTGGTGGTGGTAGTCTCTCCTCACTGGTGGTGGTGGTAGTCTCTCTCCTCACTGGGTGTGGTGGTAGTCTCTCTCCTCACTGGTGGTGGTGGTGGTGGTAGTCTCTCTCCTCACTGGTGGTGGTGGTGGTCTCTCTCTCCTCACTGGTGGTGGTAGTCTCTCTCCTCACTGGTGGTGGTGGTGGTAGTCTCTCTCCTCACTGGTGGTGGTGGTAGTCTCTCTCTCACTGGTGGTGGTGGTAGTCTCTCTCCTCACTGGTGGTGGTGGTAGTCTCTCTCCTCACTGGTGGTGGTGGTAGTCCTCTCTCCTCACTGGTGGTGGTGGTAGTCTCTCCTCACTGGTGGTGGTGGTAGTCTCTCTCTCACTGGTGGTGGTGGTAGTCTCTCTCTCCTCACTGGTGGTGGTAGTCTCTCTCCTCACTGGTGGTGGTAGTCTCTCCTCACTGGTGGTGGTGGTAGTCTCTCTCCTCACTGGTGGTGGTGGTAGTCTCTCTCCTCACTGGTGGTGGTGGTAGTCTCTCTCCTCACTGGTGGTGGTGGTAGTCTCTCTCTCACTGGTGGTGGTGGTAGTCTCTCTCTCCTCACTGGTGGTGGTGGTAGTCTCTCTCTCCTCACTGTGGTGGTGATCTCTCCTCACTGGTGGTGGTGGTAGTCTCTCTCTCCTGCTGGTGGTGGTGGTAGTCTCTCTCTCACTCACCTGGTGGTGGTGGTAGTCTCTCTCTCACTGTGGTGGTGGTGGTAGTCTCTCTCCTCACTGGTGGTGGTGGTAGTCTCTCTCTCCTCACTGGTGGTGGTGTGTCTCTCTCCTCACTGGTGGTGGTGGTTCTCTCTCCTCACTGGTGGTGGTGGTAGTCTCTCTCCTCACTGGTGGTGGTGGTAGTCTCTCTCACTGGTGGTGGTGGTAGTCTCTCTCCTCACTGGTGGTGGTGGTAGTCTCTCTCTCCTCACTGGTGGTGGTGGTAGTCTCTCTCCTCACTGGTGGTGGTGGTAGTCTCTCTCCTCACTGGTGGTGGTGGTAGTCTCTCTCTCACTGGTGGTGGTGGTAGTCTCTCTCCTCACTGTGGTGGTGGTGGTAGTCTCTCTCCTCACTGGTGGTGGTGGTCTCTCTCTCCTCACTGGTGGTGGTGGTAGTCTCTCTCCTCACTGGTGGTGGTGGTAGTCTCTCTCCTCACTGGTGGTGGTGGTAGTCTCTCCTCACTGGTGGTGGTAGTCTCTCTCTCTCACTGGTGGTGGTGGTAGTCTCTCTCTCCTCACTGGTGGTGGTGGTGGTCTCTCCCTCACTGGTGGTGGTGGTAGTCTCTCTCACTGGTGGTGGTGGTAGTCTCTCTCCTCACTGGTGGTGGTGGTAGTCTCTCTCCTCACTGGTGGTGGTAGTCTCTCTCCTCACTGGTGGTGGTAGTCTCTCCTCACTGGTGGTGGTGGTAGTCTCTCTCACTGGTGGTGGTGGTAGTCTCTCTCTCTCACTGGTGGTGGTGGTGAGTCTCTCTCCTCTCACTGGTGGTGGTGGTAGTCTCTCTCCTCACTGGTGGTGGTGGTAGTCTCTCTCCTCACTGGTGGTGGTGGTAGTCTCTCTCCTCACTGGTGGTGGTGGTAGTTTTTCTCCTCACTGTGGTGGTGGTGGGTCTCTCTCCTCACTGGTGGTGGTGGTAGTCTCTCTCCTCACTGGTGGTGGTGGTGGTAGTCTCTCTCTCCTCACTGGTGGTGGTGGTAGTCTCTCTCCTCACTGGTGGTGGTGGTAGTCTCTCTCCTCACTGGTGGTGGTGGTAGTCTCTCTCCTCACTGGTGGTGGTGGTAGTCTCTCTCCTCTCACTGGTGGTGGTGGTACTCTCCCTCAATACGACGGCAGGCCGAGATAAGACCTACACGGGGTAAGGCTGGGCAGTGTGTTGTGAAGAGACCACTTTGTTATCCTTCATTGTTTACACAGGTGTGTGTGTATAACATCATAAAGTTCAAACTATCATCTCTGGTATAATCTTCAACAAACTCACTAAATTAATCCACTAAACTGACCAACACTGAGACGGGGATTAACGTTACCCCGGAGTTTATTATTTACTAGCTGTTGTTAAACGGTTCTGGTTCTTTTGTTGCTCACGAGACTCTTGTTAAGAAATTTCTCTTGGACAGGTTGGCCTCAGGGACTGCTTAATGATGTACGGAGTCGTTGTGTTGTCTTCTTTCTCCTCTCTCCTTCTTTCTCTCTTTTATTCTCCCTCCTTTCCTCCCTCCCTTTCCTTCCTTCTCTTTGCCACCCTCTCTACCTTCCTCCTTCCCTCCCCATCCTCTTTCATCTCTCTCTTCTCTCTCTCTTCTCTCTCTCTCTCTCTCTCTCTCTCTCTCTCTCTCTCTCTCTCTTCATCCCTCCTTTCCCACCTACCTCCTCCCTCCCTACCCCCTGACCCCCTCCTCCTCCTCTTCCCTCCCTCCCCATTGTCTCTCACCTTTTATCTCTCTCACACCTGGACCACGGTTATCTCTCACACCTGGACCACGGTTATCTCTCACACTGGTAGGATAAAAGTTTTGACCCCACTTGACCTTGTATACAGAGCTCCTTTACTTCACAGACGGCGTTTGTTCAGGATGGTCGTTATTTGTGTCTGTTTGTGTATTTTTGTGTAGTTTGTGTCTGTTTGTGTAGTTTGTGTCTGTTTGTGTAGTTTGTGTCTATTTGTGTAGTTTGTGTCTGTTTGTGAAGTTTGTGTCTGTTTGTGTAGTTTGTGTCTATTTGTGTAGTTTGTGTCTGTTTGTGTAGTTTGCGTCTGTCTGTGTCTGTTAACACCTGAGCCTTCCTTATCTTTATGACAAGGAAATAGTACCAGTCCTCTTGATGTTGTATGTGGGTAGGTGGATATTATGTGGGGTGTTGTGTGTAGGTGATGTGTGTGTGTGTGTGTGTGTGTGTGTGTGTGTGTGTGTGTGTGTGTGTGTGTGTGTGTGGTTGGTCTTCAAGGGTTTAATCAAGTCATTATATTCAAGGAATTAAGAAATATTTTCATTTCCTGGACTAATTCATTGTACTCAAAAAGGTTAACATCGTACTCAAGGTGTTCAAATTACTACCCTACCTACCACAACCTACAGGGCTTCACTACTATTCCTGATGGTCGCTGAGATACTAGAAGCCTTGTTATAGGTGTATAATCAGATCTCCTGAGTGATTATAGACCAACAAGAGATGTACTGTAACCTATAATTATTCTGGTTTTTGAGGTATTTGGCCCCTTGTGGTGGGTTCTAGAGAGATGTGTGGGTTCTGGAGAGATGTGTGGGTTCTGGAGAGATGTGTGGGTTCTAGAGATGTGGGTTCTAGGGAGATGTGTGGGTTCTGGAGATGTGTGGGTTCTGGAGAGATGTGTGGTTCTAGAGATGTGTGTGGGTTCTTGAGAGATGTGTGGGTTCTGGAGAATGTGTGGGTTCTAGGGAGATGTGGGTTCTGGAGAGAGTGTGTGTGGGTTCTAGGGAATGTGTGGGTTCTAGGGAGAGATGTGTGGGTTCTAGGGAGATGTGTGGGTTCTGGAGAAGTCTGTGGGTTCTGGAGAGATGTGGGTTCTGAAAGAGATGTGTGGGTTCTAGGGGAGATGTGTGGGTTCTAGAGAGATGTGTGGGTTCTAGAGAGATGTGTGGGTTCTGGAGATGTGGTTCTGGAGAGATGTGGGTTTAGAATGGGTTTGAGAGATGTGTGTGGGTTCTGGGAGATGTGTGGGTTGGAGAGATGTGGGGTTCTAGGGAGATGTGGGTTTCTGGGAAGTGTGTGGGTTCTGAGAATGTGTGGGTTCTATGTGGGTTCTAGGGAGATGTGTGTTTCTGGAGAGATGTGTGGGTTTCAGGAGATTGTCGTGTGGTTTCAGAGAATGTGGTTTCTGGGAGATGTGTGTGGGTTCTAGGCCTTATCACCATCACCTGATACCAGCCCATACTGCAAGCCCACAACCCATAATCGTAAGGTGATCTCGTAAGAATGTCCTCAGTGAAGACTCGTGTTTTTATTTATTTTATTTATTTATTTTTTATTTTTATTTGATAATTCTTCTTTCTTCTCCATACTAATAAACTGAGGTAGTGGTTAATACCATAGTTATATATTATCAACAAAATAAGGTTAAATTTCTCCCGTGTTTATACAGTAAAACCTCCATTTACCGGACATCATGGGTATAGTCCGTTATATAGAGGTTTCACATAATAAACCTGGATATAACGGATTATACTCTCCCATATAGTCTTTTTTATAACTTGTAAAGAACATTGTCAAGCATTTGGTATAATTTTGAGGTTAAGAATGTTGAGAATGTTGAGACGACGGATGGAAGAACATTATTATCCTTACTGTATGAGGTAGAGAAGGATAGGTGGATCATACATCAAAAGTAACATTTCATGGATTTATCCGCGCCAAAACACCAAAAGATTTCGCGCCAAAACACCAGAGGATTCCTTAAAACACCAGAGATTTCGCGCCAAAACACCAGAGGATTTCGCGCCAAAACACCAAAATTTCGCGCCAAAACACTAAAAGAATTTCAAGAGATAAGAACATCCTGCCTTAATCCTATACGTTCAGGAACAGGATACCAGAATATCCTCCTTAGATCAAGTGCCACTCCAGACCACAGTCCCCCACCTACAACTCTTCCCTATAATTTTTCCTCCAGGTGTGACCGTAATGACTAGAACGTCCCTCCTCGAGAGCTGACATTCACCTCGAGGTAATAAGAGCGTTTGATGCCGTACGTAACTACTTCAATGAGAGGGAGGGAGGAGGTGGGGCAATCTTATCCACTTAGGTTCAAGGGTGAAAAGGGAGGTCCAGTGAGGGTGAATGGAGGGCACTAGATTGCTATGGCTATATCCCCCTCCTCCCTCCCCTCCCCTCTCTCCTCCTTCCCTCCTCCTTCCTCCCTCCCTCCCCTCTTCCTTCCTCCCTCCTTCTCCTTTCCTTCCTTCCCTTTCCCTTCCTCTCCCCTTCCCTCCTTTCCCTCTCCTCTCCTTCTTCTCTTCAGTGACGTGACTGGCACCCCTAATGATGGCTGCCTTCACGGGAGGAGGAGTGAGAACGGAAGGGAGAAGGAAAGAAGAGAGGGAGAGGAGGAGGAAGGAAATTATGGAATTCCTGGAGTGAATACAGTGATAAGTTATGTATACAGTGACAAGTTATGTATACAGCGACAAGTTATGAATACAGCGACAAGTTATGTATACAGCGACAGTTATGAATAGCGACAAGTTATGTATACAGTGACAAGTTATGAATACAGTGACAAGTTATGTATGCAGTGACAAGTATGAATACAGCGACAAGTTATGTATATGACAAGTTATGAATACGGTGACAAGTTATGTCGGCAAGTTATGAATACAGCGACAAGTTATGTATCAGTGACAAGTTATGAATACAGCGACAAGTTATGAATACAGCGACAAGTTATGTATACAGTGACAAGTTATGAATACAGTGACAGTTATGAATACAGCGACAAGTTATGAATACGGCGACAGTTTATGTTCAGTGACAAGTTATGAATACAGCGACAAGTTATGAATACAGCGACAAGTTATGTATACAGTGACAAGTTATGAATACAGTGACAAGTTATGAATACAGCGACAAGTTATGAATACAGCGACAAGTTATGTATACAGTGACAAGTTATGAATACAGTGACAAGTTATGAATACAGCGACAAGTTATGTATACAGTGACAAGTTATGTATACAGTGACAAGTTATGTATACAGTGACAAGTTATGAATACAGTGACAAGTTATGAATACAGTGACAAGTTATGAATACAGCGACAAGTTATGAATACAGCGACAAGTTATGTATACAGCGACAAGTTATGAATACAGCGACAAGTTATGAATACGCGACAGTTATGTATACAGCGACAAGTTATGTATGCAGTGACAAGTTATGAATGGCGACAAGTTATGAATACAGCGACAAGTTATGTATGGTGACAAGTTATGTATACAGTGACAAGTTATGAATACAGCGACAAGTTGTGTTAGCGACAAGTTATGAATACAGTGACAAGTTATGAATACAGCGACAAGTTATGTATACAGTGACAAGTTATGAATACAGTGACAAGTTATGTATACAGTGACAAGTTATGAATACAGTGACAAGTTATGAATACAGCGACAAGTTATGAATACAGTGACAAGTTATGTATACAGTGACAAGTTGAATACAGTGACAAGTTATGTATACAGTGACAAGTTATGAATGATGACAAGTTATGGAATACAGTGACAAGTTATGTATACAGTGGCAAGTTATATACAGTGGCAAGTTATGTATGCAGTGGCAAGTTATGTATACGGCGACGTTATGTATACAGCGACAAGTTATGTATGCAGTGACAAGTTATGTATACAGTGACAAGTTATGAATACGGTGACAAGTTATGAATACAGCGAAGTTGAATACAGTGACAAGTTATGTATGGTGACAAGTTATGAATACAGTGACAAGTTATGAATACAGTGACAAGTTATGTATACAGCGACAAGTTATGTATACAGCGACAAGTTATGTATACAGCGACAAGTTATGTATACAGTGACAAGTTATGTATACGGTGACAAGTTGATACAGTGACAAGTTATGAATGCAAGTTATGAATACAGTGACAAGTTATGTATACAGTGACAAGTTATGAATACAGCGACAAGTTATGAATACAGCGACAAGTTATGAATACGGTGACAAGTTATGTATACAGCGACAAGTTATGTATACAGCGACAGGTTTATATACGGACAAGTTGTATACTGACGTTATGAATACGGTGAGTTCAGAAGTTATGAATACAGCGACAAGTTATGAATACTACAGTGACAAGTTATGTAGTGAGTTTGAATACAGTGACAAGTTATGAATGGCGACAGTTTAGATACGTGACAAGTTATGTATACGGTGACAAGTTATGAATACAGTGACGATTATGTATACGGCGACAAGTTATGTATGCAGCGACAAGTTATGTATACAGTGACAAGTTATGAATACAGTGACAGTTATGTATACGGACAAGTTGTATACGGTTATGAATACGGACAAGTTGTATCTGACAAGTTATGAATACAGCGACAAGTTTGTATGCAGTGACAAGTTGAATACGTGACAAGTTGTGTATACAGCGACAAGTTATGAATACAGCGACAAGTTATGAATACAGCGACAAGTTGTATACAGTGACAAGTTATGTATACAGTGACAAGTTATGAATACAGTGACAGTTATGAATACAGCGACAAGTTATGAATACAGTGACAAGTTATGTATACAGTGACAAGTTATGAATACAGTGACAAGTTATGTATACAGCGACAAGTTATGTATACAGCGACAAGTTATGACGTTTGAATACAGTGACAAGTTATGTATACAGTGACAAGTTATGTATACAGCGACAAGTTATGTATACAGTGACAAGTTATGTATACAGTGCAAGTTATGAATACAGCGACAAGTTATGAATACAGTGACAAGTTATGAATACAGCGACAAGTTATGTATACAGTGACAAGTTATGAATACAGTGACAAGTTATGAATACAGTGACAAGTTATGAATACAGCGACAAGTTATGTATACAGTGACAAGTTATGTATACAGTGGCAAGTTATGAATACAGCGGCAAGTTATGTATACAGTGGCAAGTTATGTATACAGTGATAATGTTTGATCCTTTAATGAATAGAGAGATTTAAAATGTGTGAACGTTGGGAACAGTTATCTCTCGGTTTAGATTAATTGATAAAATGATTGGTAAATAACTTCTAAGCGATAGTATGGTTTTTTGTCTCGTGTGTGTGTGTGTGTGTGTGTGTGTGTGTGTGTGTGTGTGTGTGTGTGTGTGATAATAATAATAATAATAATAATTAACGGTTTATTGAAAGAACATGGCAACTGGAAGGCTGAAAATATACAGTTACATAATTGGTGAATGGGTCTCTTGATTTACAAATATTATACAAGTAACATAAGTGATACAAATATGATATATAATAACTAGATGGGGAGAAAGTCATACTACAGGGCATTTCAACATAGTGACAGTGCAAGAAGTAGTAATTACAGGGAGTGAATACACTGGTTTATTACAAGTTATTGATAATTTTTACCATGGTTGGGACTGGGCTGTTCTTATAGCGATCAGTTCGTGCACGTATTGGCTGGATGCGGTTGTGGTGTCGAACAGCAATTCTCGGGCGAGGGATCTCAGGTGTCTTCTCTGTCTGTGCGTGCGTGCGTGCGTGCGTGCGTGTGTGTTAGTAAATAAATTAAAGGAATGGTGTTTACATTTCAAAAGACTTGACTTGGCAGGAGGGCAGGTGTAGTCAGGAGGGAGGAGGACAGTTACTCAGGCCGCCAATGTAATAACTTAGGGAAATATCTCAGAAACATACAAGTATATAACCTAACCTAACCTAACCTAACCTAACCTATCAAGAATAAATTAAATACTTAAGTTCTACTCTATTGGCAGTAAACATAATGAAACTTTTCATCCATATTATTCCAAGACTAAAAAAAAAAAATTATACACACCAAAATATCTGAATTGACCAAAAACACGAAAATGAGTGGAATTGAAACATGACTTTAAGTAATATGAAAAAAAAACTGACGAATTTCAACCTAGAAAATGACCATCGGTTCAAGATTTAAGAGAAGTTATATAGATTTGTAAATATATAAATAACGCTGTAGTTCCTGGGTTAATCCTTACCTTTGAAAACTCTTAAGTCACTTGTATTTAAGATAGTGGAGAGTTAATGCAGGTAATGATCTAGTGGAGTATGTGAAGATTTAGACACCCTAATTGATTTCACCTGATAATTAAACACCTTAACGTTACCTGTGTAGGAGGGAGGGGAGGGGGGGGGTTAAGTTAGGTTTGGTTGGGTTAGGTTTTGTCTATGTCTGTTAATGTGACTGTTTTTTTCTATCTGTCTGTGTATGTCTGTCTTTCTATCAATTTGTGTGTCTGTCTACCAGTCCCATGTGTCTCTTCCTGTCAGTGTGCCAATCTTTATATCAATGTCTGTCTGTCTGTCTGTCTGTCGGCCTGTCTGTCTGTCTGTCTGTCTGTCTGTCTGTCTGTCTGTCGGTCGTCGGCCTGTCTGTCTATCTCGTCTGTCTGTCGGCCTGTCTGTCTGTCTGTCTGTCTGTCTGTCTGTCTGTCTGTCTGTCTGTCTGTCTATATGAATAATATCTCCCTCGTAAACAGTAATAACATTTGGTTGACAGGAGGTGGTGAGTGAGTTAACGTTAATTATGGAACATTATGAAGCAGTTATGATGAGGGAAAGTCTGGGTGGAACTTTAGCCTAATGTAACTTAGATGATTATAGTTACGTGGCTTAATTGTGAGTGGGGTTGTTGGTGGGGAATTGTGGGGGTTGTTGGTGGGGGTGAGTGGGGGTTGGGGAGGGGGGGAGAGTGGGGTGAGTGGGGGTTGTTGGTGAGGTGAGTGGGGTTGTTGGTGGGGGTGAGTGGGGTTGTTGGTGAGGGGTGAGTGGGGGTTGTTGGTGGGGGTGAGTGGGGGTTGTTGGTGGGGGTGAGTGGGGGGTTGTTGGTGGGGTGAGTGGGGGTTGTTGGTGGGGGTGAGTGGGGGTTGTTGGTGGGGGAGAGTGGGGTGAGTGGGAGTTGTTGGTGGTGAGTGGGGGTTGTTGGTGGGGTGAGTGGGGGGTGGTTTGTTGGTGGGGGTGAGTGGGGGTTGTTGGTGGGGTGAGTGGGGGTTGTTGTGGGGGGGAGTGGGGGTTGTTGGTGAGGTGAGTGGGGTTGTTGGTGGGGGTGAGTGGGGGTTGTTGGTGGAGTGGGGTGAGTGGGGAGTTGTTGGTTTGGGGAGTGGGGTGAGTGGGGGTTGTTGGTGAGGTGGTGGGGGTTGTTGGTGGGGGTGAGTGGGGGTTGTTGGTGGGGGTGAGTGGGGGTTGTTGGTGGGAGAGTGGGGGTTGTTGGTGGGGGAGAGTGGGGTGAGTGGGGTGAGTTGTTCAGTTGGGGAGAGTGGGGGTTGTTGGTGGGGAGAGTGGGGTGAGTGGGGTTGTTGGTTGGGGGAGAGTGGGGTGAAGGTGGGTGGGAGTGGTGGGGGGGTAGTGTGTGTGTGTGGTGTGGGTGAAGTGGTGACTGGTGAGTGTATGGTTAGGTTAGGTTAGGAGAGAATAAAGGATAGAAGAAAGAGTATCAGTCACTATTAACCCTATTTTAAAATAAAAAACCTGATAGCCTCTTAACTAGATAGATTGGACTCTTGGTGAGACTCACTTGGGACTCATGAGACTTCAGTGGGACTCTTTGAAAATGTTAAACCAGCGGTCCCTATAATTATATTGCCAAACAATCATATAGACTGACTACTCCTCACTATATTATATCATAGAGTGTTAACTTCTGCCTATGTTATATTACAGTATTAATGTGTCTATAGATAGTTACTCCTGGCTATATTACTGTGTTGGGGGAAGAGGAACGAATGGGGGAACGGTCCCTAACGTTCACTTTCTGTTAGACTCTGTTAGGTAATGACGGCAGTTGTTACACTATGCCAAAAGTTGCCATCTCATACCGGTAGTTGCCATCTCATACCGGTAGTTGTTATCTCATACAGGTAGTTGCCATCTCATACCGGTAGTTGCCATCTCATACCGGTAGTTGTTATCTCATACCGGAAGTTACCATCTCATACCGGTAGTTACCATCTCATACCGGTAGTTGCCATCTCATACCGGTAGTTACCATCTCATACCGGTAGTTGCCATCTCATACCGGTAGTTGCCATCTCATACCGGTAGTTGCCATTTCATACCGGTAGTTACCATCTCTTACCGGTAGTTACCATCTCATACCGGTAGTTGCCATCTCATACCGGTAGTTGCCATCTCATACCGGTAGTTACCATCTCATACCGGTAGTTGCCATCTCATACCGGAAGTTGCCACGTTACACGAAGTGGATTTATTCAAGGAAAAATATATCATAGTTACTCTTTAAATTTTCATCATGGAAAGCAATTTAGGTTTTCATTTGATCTGTCAGTCAGAGAGAGAACCGTATGGGTCGGTCTGGATATCTCGCTCATTGTGTACAGTAAGTGGTAGAGGGCGCATAGTGTGTTGGGTAGGTGGAGGGGTGGGGCAGTTGGAGGAAGAGGAGGATGGGTGGATAGTTGGGGGAGGAGGAGGAGGAGGATGGATGAGAGTGTGGACCAGCTAACACCTGCCTGCCTGCACCACAACCATCATCTGTAGGCGGCCACCACAGTCTACCCACACACTTCCACCCACCCACCCACACCCACCTCCACCCAACACCCACCTCCACCCAACACCCCAATATGTGAGCTTAATGCCACATGTAAAAGTTTTGTAATGGTGATGAGTGAGTCAGGTGGTACAGCAGATTTTTATTTATTTTTTATAGATTGCCCCGGAGGGGGCTAGTTTATTGGGCACCCCCTTACGGCCTGTGCAAGGTGAAGCGCAGAAGCGTTTACAGCGCCCATCTGGGAAGCATGCTAAGTTTATGCTTGCCTTTATGACTCATTCATTTAGGGCGTAAAAGCCTGAAGGGTCATAGGTTTTGTCAGCAAGTTACATAAAGTGACAGAATGATGAGTGTGTGGGGGGAAAGTTCCCGGTACAATTCATCTGTTTATGGCAACGTGTGGCAGGTCCCTAATAATGTCAAGTGCCAGGCCTGTCACTAGGAGGAGGGATATCTGGTCAAGGAGGGAAGAGGATTAGATATATTTTTGTTTTTTTAGATTGCCCCCTAGAGTGTGTTGGGCGGCAGGGGAGGAGGGGGAGGGTAATTTGAGCCTCGCTAGCGCAGAAGTGCTGTCACTGATTATAAGGAGGTTCTTGCGTTCAGTGCGAGCATAGGTCGCCCCTTCATGAATACTCGCGAGGATGGCTATGCTTTCAGTGTCAGTGGAGGAGGCCCAGTCGTGGACCCTGATTTTCCTGCGGGCCTGGCGCTCAGGAATCCACACAGCTGTCCCAGCGCTGTCAACAGCAGTACGAGAGGTCACCTATATCACCTTCTGCTTGTCCTGTCACTCGCGTACCGGCAATACCTCGACCTGTTAGAGGCTCGAGATATTATACAACATACCTGATATATCACTGGTCATACTCTTATATAACTGGATATACTCATTAATCGTCTATACTGTAGATGTATTACAGGTGTCAAGGGTGTGTTGATTAATCCCTCCAACAGGTGTAGAGCAGCGTGTACAGGTGTCAGTCTCCAGTCCCCTCGGTCACTCACCAGGCTTACCTACCACGTCGCCGCCGCCTCCGTCAGCAGTCTGCGACCCACCCTTGGCCGAGATGGTGTGGCGCCCTCACTCCAACGTCTGCAGGTGTTCCCGGGACCGTGGGGCCAACAGAGCCCACCCGGCCTCTTCCACCCTCACCCCAACACAACCTCTCACGCCCGTCCTCTGAGCCTCTCACTTGACCCGGCCATCACCAAACACACTCGGCTCGACCACCATTACACACTCGACCCGGCCACCATCATACACACTCGGCCCAGCCCCTACGACCACTATAGACACTCGGCCCAGGCACCACCACCACCATACATACTAGGCCCGACCACCACCACCACCACCATACATACTCGGCCTGGTTGCCATCACATATTTGGCCCAGCCACCATCACACACCTAGTCCGGCCACCATCACACACTCAGCTCGTCCACCATCATACACTCAGCTTAGCCACCATCACACACTTAGTCCGGCCACCCTCACACATTCTCGGCCCGGTCACCATCACAAACTCGGTCCGGCCACCATCACACATTCAGCCCGGCCACCATCACATCCTCGGCCCGGCCACCATCACACGCTCAGCCCGGCCACCATCACATCTTCGGCCCGGCCATTCCAACAACCTCGTCTGTGATATTGAGAAACACGTTGTTATAGGTGAGTAATAATGTGTTTATTAATGTGTGTAATGTTTAGGACTCATATCAGAGGTTCAAAATTGGCATGATACTGTTTTGGTGTGAGCGTGCGTGTGAGTTCAGCTGTAGGGAGCTGATATTATCTACGAAATGCAGGTCTATCAGTGGTCCTCCCCACCCTGCAGTATGGCAGCGAGACATGGATCACATACAGGAGGCACCTCAAGGCACTTGAAAACGTTCACCAACGGTGTCTACGTTCAATCCTCCGAGTTTGCTGGGAAAACAAGAGAACAAATGCCTGTATTCTCGCTGACACCAACTGTAGGAGCATCTACCATTATCCATGAACAACTACGCTGGACTGGCCATGTTACCCGCATGGACGACAGTACACTGCCAGGCAACTACTTCACAATGGTAAAGTAAATGTCATGCTGGCGGGCAACAGAGAAGGTATAAGGATAATCTTCAACATGAGAGAGTGCCAAATCCACCCCCACCTGGGAGACGATCACTCCAACCCTAACGCTTGGAGGAGCACCACACGAGAAGTTGTCAATACTTTAAAGTTAGCCCGACTGCATAACGTGACAGACAAGCACCAGCGCCGGAAAGACGCTGGCACCGCCCCTCCCGCACTAGATGTAGCCCTCCACGTGCAACATCTGTGAACGACCCTGCCGGTCCCGTATCGGCTTCTCGAGTCACCTCAGAGCTCACCAATGAAGATGACATCCTTAATAACTCATATCATTGTATCATTACTGGATGATCGTCATACTGGATATCGAGTGACATCAAAGTAGTAACAGTAGTGTGTGTGTGAACTAGAGAGATTAAAGAATTATCAAGTAGCCTCTGAACTTCTGATACGAATCCTTAAACAAACAGAGAGGGGATCCAAGTACAGCATATAAGTGTGTGAGATTATCATTAGGGAGATTACGAAACAAACCTAACCTAACCTAACCAAACCTAACCTAACTAAACTTAACTAAAAGATCTAAAACGACTTTCAAGTAAGGTGATGCTATTAAACTAAGTAGTTTTAGGTTAGGTTCGGTTAGTTTTGTTAGTTGTTATTAGTGATTTAAAGTGAGCTTGGACTACCTTGTATACTTGGATGTACAGTTGAGGACAAAAGTTCGCTCCCAGGGGTGAAACTGAGCCACGGGAATGAGACTCTGAACTTCCTTATCTTGACTGTGTCTGGTGGGGTCGAAGCTGCTTCATTTGGGGAAGGAATGAACTTTTGTCCCCGGCTATACATCTAATAAATGTCTTTATATAAAATTAAGTTTGTAATTTATTTTGTTTATTTAGGTAATTATTTGAATCGCCTGAAGATTAGACAACCCATGTTATTTAACCAGCCTAACGGTAACCTAACCTAACCTAACCTAACCTAACCTAACCTAACCTAACCTAACCTCACCTAACGTAACCTCACCCCCTCAGGTAACATTAGGGCTGTTAATCTTAAGGTGAAATAAACTGGAGTAATTAATATCCAGGTTATCCAATGAGATGAGAATAATATCTATTTTTTTTTACAGTAATATTGATGTGAAATGAATTTTTTTAGATAGGTTTTGGGAGCTTCTTGTTTCTAATAATATTCACAATTATTTTTTTCAGAAATATTAGGAAAAGTTTGAGATGTAGATAGATATTTTTGTTTAATATGTCCCATGTATAGCGAGTGTGTTATATATGGATGTGGTATAATATAAGGGGTCGTTTCAGTGATTCAGATTATGACATTTGTACACACACAAACACACTCTCAACAAGGTCTCCTGTACACACACACACACACACACACACACACCATATCTCCTTTGAAACACTGAAATGAACCTATAAAATGAATTAGTAAGTTATTGACCAAGGTGTTAAGAGACCTTGGATATATATATATACAGTATGCTGAGTTAAGAGTCTTAGCTATATGATTATAACTCGGGTTAACGTGATCACCGTCTCTGGGGGTTAAGTAAGACCTAGATGTGCGTGAAGACTTAAGTTAAGTGTCTGTGATTTTAACTCTTGTGGTTATTGAACAAATGTTGCTCTGTATCTCATTATAGAGTTTACAGTTAGTGGTATGTGTGTGTGTGTGTGTGTGTGTGTGTGTGTGTGTGTGTGTGTGTAGGTGGATAGTTTACAGTTAATGGTTTACATATTTATTTACGTAGAGAGTTTACACTTCACTTATTGACCTTTATGTAATTCGTTTAGATAGTTTATAGTTGGTATCTTTGTCATCGTCACCATCGTCATCTTCCTCGTCTTCATCATAATTATCATCATCATTTTCATCCATTTACCTTCACCATCACCAATTTGCTTTCTTTATAATCATCATCATTCATAGTTATTCTTCACCATCATCCAACCCAAAGTCATTTATCTTATCATCATCACCATCATCGTCATCATCACCATCATCATCATCATCATCATCATCATCATCATCATGTGACCCCGGAGACCTCAAGGGAGACTCTCTGTGTTGGATTCTTTGTGGCTAAAGTTTGAGTCTGGTTCATGAGACTCTATTAAAGTAATTAATAAGGTTGATGAAAAGGACATAGTTGTTTTACGTAGGGTGTTTAATGGTGAGACCTGGCGTTCATTCCTATCACTGATGGTGAGGCCTGGCGTTCATTCCTATCACTGATGGTGAGGCCTGGCGTTCATTCCTATCACTGATGGTGAGGCCTGGCGTTCATTCCTATCACTGATGGTGAGGCCCGGCGTTCATTCCTATCACTGATGGTGAGGCCTGGCGTTCATTCCTATCACTGATGGTGAGGCTGCGCTCATTCCTATCACTGATGGTGAGGCCTGCCGTTCATTCCTATCACTGAGGTGAGGCCTGGCGTTCATTCCTGTCACTGAAATTGAGGCCTGCCCGTTCATTCCTATCACTGAGGTGAGGCCTGGCGTTCATTCCTATCTCACTGAGGTGAGGCCTGCCGTTCATTCCTATCACTGATGGTGAGGCCTGCCGTTCATTCCTATCACTGAGGGTGAGGCCTAGCGTTCATTCCTATCACTGAGGGTGAGGCCTGCCGTTCATTCCTATCATGATGGTGAGCCTGCCGTTCATTCCTATCACTGATGGTGAGGCCTGGCGCTCATTCCTATCACTGATGGTGAGGCCTGGCGCTCATTCCTATCACTGATGGTGAGGCCTGGCGCTCATTCCTATCACTGATGGTGAGACCTGGCGCTCATTCCTATCACTGATGGTGAGGCCTGGCGCTCATTCCTATCACTGATGGTGAGGCCTGGCGCTCATTCCTATCACTGATGGTGAGACCTGGCGCTCATTCCTATCACTGATGGGTAATTAGAGTTTTTACTTACGCTGGGAGGTTAGGTGGCTGATTTGAGTCCTTTATTTTGTGAGATAATAATAACATACATACATACATACATACATACATACATACATACATACATACATACATACATTACATCTACGCAAAACACAACCTAATTTAAAAATACGATTTATATTCATGATTCTTTGTATACACTGTGAAACAAGAAAGAAAATAGCCTGAGGAGAAAAGTGGCGCACGTCTCGTAATACAAGGAACGGAACAATGGTTAAAATGTCTTGGCTGCTAAGTTGCTTTTAGTGGTGGTGGTGGTGGTGGAGGGTGACTTGGACTTCTGCAACACTGGGGGCGGGAGAGAGACTGCACTGTAGATCCCCCGTCACCCTCTTCCCCCTGTCACCCCCTTCCCCGTCACCCCTTCCCCGTCACCCTTCCCCTGTCATCCCTCCCCCGTCATCCCCCTTCCCCCGCCATCCCCTTCCCCCGTCATCCCCCTTCCCCGCCATCCCTTCCCCGCCATCCCCCTTCCCCGTTATTCCCCTTCCCCGCCATCCTCCTTCCCCGTCACCCCCCTTCCCCTGTCATTCCTTCCCCCGTCACCCCCTTCCCCGTCATCCCCTTCCCCGTCATTCCCTTCCCCGTCACCCCCTTCCCCGTCATCCCCTTCCCCGTCATCCCCTTCCCCGTCATTCCTTCCCCGTCACCCCCCTTCCCCGTCTTCCCCCTTCCCCGTCACCCCCTTCCCCCCGTCACCCTTCCCCGTCACCCCCCTTCCCCGTCATCCCCTTCCCCGTCATCCTCTTCCCCCGTCATCCCCCGTCATCCCCCTTCCCCGTCATTCCCTTCCCCGTTATTCCCCTTCCCCCGTTATTCCCTTCCCCCGTCATTCCCCTTCCCGTCATCCCCTTCCCCGTCATCCCCCTTTCCCCGTCATCCCCTTCCCCGTCATCCCCCTTCCCCGTCATCCCCCTTCATCCCCCTTCCCCCGTCATCCCCTCCCCGTCATTCCCTTCCCCGTCATTCCCCTTCCCGTCATTCCCTTCCCCGTCATTCCCCTTCCCCGTCATTCCTTCCCCGTCATTCCTTCCCCGTCATCCCCCCTTCCCCGTCATCCCCTTCCCCCGTCATCCCCCCGTCATCCCCTTCCCCGTGTTTCCTTCCCGTCATCCCCTTCCCCGTCATTCCCTTTCCATCATCCCCCTTCCCCGTCATCCCCTCCCTTCCCCGTCATTCCTTCCCCGTCATTCCCCTTTGTCATCCCTTCCCCTGTCATCCCCTTCCCCCGTCATCCTTCCCCGTCATCCCCCTTCCCCCGTCATCCCCCTTCCCCCGTCATCCCCTTCCCCGTCATCCCCCTTCCCCGTACTTGTATCGAAACATTATCTTGAAACATTAATAAACTAGACCACTAATATATCGTTGACTTCACTTTTTTGAATATTAGAATTTATTTATTTTTTTATGTTGACTTACAGGTACAACCTTAAGAGAATTTGTGACTTTGATTATTGAAGACAAAGTTGAAATGTGACTTGAGAATAAATTAATAATAATAATAATTTAATAAAGGTCCAATATAAAGTGTTTTGTGTTGTGTGTGAAATTAGTTGTTGTGTTTGGAATATTTAATAAGAAATAATCAAGTTTTGTTTGTGGTAATTATTTTAGGTGGTTTTAATATTGTCTTTCTCTACTATTTATTTTTATTTTATTTTTCTTCTTTCTCTCCTCTCTGCCTGCCTTCTCTCTCTCTCTCTCTCTCTCTCTCTCTCTCTCTCTCTCTCTCTCTCTCTCTCTCTCTCTCTCTCTCTGTGCCTTTGTACTCTCCCCCTTGCCCTTCCTCTCCTCTTCCTTCTTTCTTTCTTCCTCCTTGCCTTACTCTTCCCTCCTCCGCCTTCCTCTCGTTTCCCTCCTTCACCCCCCTCTCTCCTCTTCCTCTTCTCTCCTTTCTCTCCTCTCCCTCTTCTCTCCTTTCCTCTCCTCTCCTCTCCTCTCCTCTCCTCTCCCTCTCTCTCCTCTCCTCTCCCCTCTCCTCTTCTCTCCTTTCCTCTCTCTCCTCTCCTCTCCTTCCTCTCCCTCTCCCTCTCCTCTCCTCTCCTCTCCTCTCTCTCCTCTTCTCCTCTCCTCCCTCTCCTCTTCTTCTTTCCTCTCCTTCTCTCCTCTCCTCTCCCTCTCCTCTCCTTTCCCTCTTCCTTTCCTCCTCTCCTCTCCTCCCTCTCCCCTCGCCTCACATCACAGGGGAACTTTCTCTAATTAAAAAAGTACAACAAGACTTTTAGCTGGGATGAGTTAGGGGTGGGCTAGGGTGGGTCAGGGGGTGGGCTGGGGTGGGTCAGGGTGGCTGGGGTGGGCAGGGGTGGGTGAGCTGGGGTGGGTCAGAGGTGGGCTGGGGTGGGTCAGGGCTGGGGTGGGTCAGAGGTGGGTCAGGGCTGGGCTGGGGTGGGTCAGGGGTGGGCTAGGGTAGGGTTGGAAGTGAGTCTTATTATTTTATACTCCAGTAGTTTCTTAATAAGACTCTCCCATCACCACCTCCCAAGTCTTTTTTTTTTCCATCTAGTGGGTCTTGTCTGCCTTATGAGTCTTATCTCGTGTGAGTCTTTATCTCTTGTGGGTCTTTGTCTCTTGTGAGTCTTTATCTCTTGTGGGTCTTTGTCTTTTGTGAGTCTTTATCTCTTGTGAGTCTTATCTCTTGTGGGTCTTTATCTCTTGTGAGTTTTATCTCCACCCTATGAGTCTTTATCTCTTATGAGTCTTATCTCCACCCTATGAGTCTTTATCTCTTGTGAGTCTTATCTCCATCCTATGAGTCTTTATCTCTTGTGAGTCTTATCTCCATCCTATGAGTCTTTATCTCTTGTGAGTCTTATCTCCATCCTATGCGTCTTTATCTCTTGAGTCTTATCTCCACCCTATGAGTCTTATCTCCAACCTATGAGTCTTATCTCCAACCTATGAGTCTCGCCTCCACACCCATAACCAAGCCTGTAACGTCCATTGTAAATTTATATATATATACATGTATATATATATCCGTGTATTTTGTATCCATGTATATACTTGTGTTATTAGCGAAAGCCATACATATACATATACACATCATACAAATAGTTAATGTATATACGTCTCCTTGTGTACATGTGTTTATATAGATGTACTATATACTTAGGTGCTATTAAAGAGAGCTAGAATGTATATAGTTGGGGGAATTAAATTAAGGAGATACCTGGATTTATTAGTTACGATTTTTTGAATGAAATGTGTATGGAACGGTGTGTCATGTTGTTGTTGTTGTTGTTGTTGTGGTTGTTGTGGTTGTTGTTGTGGTTACTGTTGTTGTTGTGGTTGTTGTTGTGGTGGTTGTGGTTGTTGTGGTTGTTTGTTAATATTTTGATTTTGTTAGGTTTGAGGATGTTAATTTAAACGGTTTATGTCTTATGCAAATTTCAGTTGGAATTATTGTCCCCATTTTGAAGTTTGTGTTTACGTTTTTATTTATTTATTTATTTATTTTTCGTTCGTGGAAATTTGACTATGAAGGTTAATGGATTATTTTTTTTTTTGTAATATTTTCTTCAATTTCCACTTGAGCAAAATTAATTCATGTAAAATAAAAGACAAATGGTGAGTTTATTAAATTGGCTGCATGGAGACTGGACTCGAGCCCCTCCAGCCCCCCAGCCCCTCCAGCCCCCCAGCCCCTCCAGCCCCCCAGCCCCCAGCCCCCCCCAGCCCCCTGCCCCCAGCCCCTCCACCCCCAGCCCCCAGCCCCCCAGCCCCCCAGCCTCCAGCCCTCCAGCCCCCCCAGCCCCAGCCCCCAGCCCCTGCCCCAGCCCCCTCAGCCCCCAGCCCCCCAGCTCCCCCAGCCCCCACTGCCCCCAGCCCCCAGCCCCCCAAAAAAAACCAACTCTATCAGATTTTTTCAGTCCTTCGGGAAAAATAAAATACAAATAATAAACTAAAATAAATTCACCCCGAATAATAATTTGTGTTCCGAGTGTTGCATCACAAAAATATACTTTCCTGACCTCGATAATCCTAGATGTTGATTTTGTGAGTCTGATTAATTACGTGATATTAATCTTGGGTGTTGGTTGGGTGGCGGAACACAATATTGTGGTGGGTGGTCGGCTCTCTCTCTCTGCCACCCTGCCACCCCGTTAATGAACTTGAACTTAATCCATGATCTTAAACTTTCCCGTCATGGTTGAGGTCGTGTTGGTAGTGGTGGTGATGGTGGTAGTGATGGTGATGGTGGTGGTGATGGTAAAGGAGAGTAGTAGTAGTAGTAGTAGTAGTAGTAGTAGTAGTAGTCCGTCTTACCGGTCCGCCTCACATTATAGCGTCCAACAGAGAGACCAAACCCATCGAAAATGAATGCACCAGAATTTACACTATAACACCTTAAAATATCTTGCATTTCTTTTTTTTCCGATGGCACTGTATCTCTCTTGACAGTAGGAGGAGGAGTTAGTGATGTTTTCGTTGTTCTCGTTGTTTAGTAGTGTGTGTGTGTGTGTGTGTGTGTGTGTGTGTGTGTGTGTGTGTGTCTTTTCCTCGATTTATCTACCCTTCTTTATTATAGTTTTCCTCTCACTCCTTTTCATCATCCCTCCCTCACCATCCTCTCCCCTCTTCTCTCAACGTCTCTCAATCTTCTCACAGCGTCTCTCTCTCACACACAGTCACCAGAGTTCTCTCACCAATCTCTCCTCTACGTGGGGCAGTTACCTGAGGATTTCGCTGAAGGATTAAATGACACAAACACCTCAAAACACACTTCTTTTCTCCTGACGGGGGTCCTTCACGCGACGTCCTCCCTCCTGGGTGTTGGGGTGAGTGGTGGGGGATGAGGGAGTCTTGGTTCGTGGTGGGAGAGGTGGAGGTGTTGGAGGTAGAGGTAAAAAGATGTTGGAGGTTTTCAGATATGGTTGTTGGATGGAGGTGGGGGTTTTGAAGGTCTTGGGAGGTGGAGGTAGGAGGGTGTTGGAGGTCTTGGGAGGTGGAGGTAGGAGGGTGTTGGAGATGGAAGTAGAGGGGGGTGTTGGAGATCTTGCAGGTGGAGGTAGGAAGGCAATGGAAGGAGATAAGGGGCAAGGAGGGAGGGAGGGAAGGAGGGAGGGAGGGAGGGAGGGAAGGAGGGAGGGAGGGAGGGAAGGAGGGAAGGCATTTGAAGGGAACTAGAATCGAGACTTGTAGAGAGGGAAGAAGAGGAGGACGGGAGGAGGAAGAAGAAGAAGAAAAAGAAGAGGAGGAGCTGGAGGAGGAGGAAGAGGAAGAAGAAGAGGAGGAGGAGGAGGAGAAGGAGGGAGATAAAACTTAAATATTCATCGATAAAAATAAATTCTTCTCATATCATTATTTCAGAAATTTTTTGCCATATTTTAATACTGTTATGACCCTTTAATGAGTCTTGTATTAATTAACCCAAGAACACATCTGTACTATGAAGGTGAACCCGTGTTAGGAGTTTACCTTTATCAATTACAGGTGAGAGACAGGTATAATAGAGTTATGTGTGTTTACCTTGATATTGAGTTGTTAATGATACACACACACACACACACACACACACACACACACACACACACACACACACACACACACACACACACACACACACACACACACACACACACACACACACACACACACACACACACACACACACACACACACACACACACACACACACACACACACACACACACACACACACACACACACACACGACCACCCAAGAGAGGTATGTCCAGAATGCAAACATATTCAAATAAAACGCAAAAAAACACATAAAAAACACACGAAATAACATAACATTTAACAAAACACTAATGTTAGTTTAATGTTTAGTTAAGAGAGGTGAATGTATCGCTGTGTTACATCCCACGACACGGACATTGTTGGCGAAAAATCCCAAGTAAAAAAAAAAAATTATGAAATCCCATCCATAGAGAGATTTTTAAAACGAGTGAAAGGATTAAATTATGTAGGATTTATCACTTAAAACATCTGTCAGGATTTATTTTTCAGTCGTTTTGAAAAATATTGACGTAACTGTACAGTATATATAACTGGTTTGTGTTTTATTCATTCTGTGTGCTTTTTTTTTTACTGAGAATTGGACGATAACATGTGAATGCAATTTGAAGGGAAAGTTTGTTTATAGGAAGCCATAGAAAAAGCGCTGTGCGTGCGTGCGTGCGTGCGTGTGTGTGTGTGTGTGTGTGTGTGTGTGTGTGTGTGTGTGTGTGTGTGTGTGTAATAATAATAATAATAATAATAATAATTATTAACGGTTTATTGTTAGAGCATGGCAGCCAGAAGGCTGAAAATATACAGTTACATAATTGGGGAATGGGTTTCGATTTACAAATAATATACAAGTAACATAAGTGATACAAATAAGATATATAATAACTTAACTAGGTGGGGAAATGCTCAAACTACAGTGCATTTCAACATAGTGACAGTGCAAACCGTAGGATTTACTGGGAGTGAATACACTGGTTTATTACAAGTTATTAATAATTTTTACAATGGTTGGGACTCGGCTGTTCTTATAGCGATCAGTTCGTGCTCGTATGGGCTGGATGCGGTTGTGGTGTCGAATAGCAATTCTCGGGCGAGGGATCTCAGGTGGTAGTAGGAGCCGGTGTCAAGGATGGTGCAGAAGCTTCTCACCAAATTTGCAGATGAGGTCACTGAGAGCGGAGAGGGTCAGTGTGTTGAGCGCTTCTTGATATGTGGAGTAAGAAGGGGAGAGAATAATCTTGCATGCCCTCTTTTGCACTTTTTCTCGGTGTTTACGTTGTGTGGCATTTTGGGAGGAAGACCAGGTAGGGGAGGCATAGGTGAGCTTGGGAAGCATGAATGTTGAGGAAACACTGAGGAGCTCGGATGCAGGAACTCCGAGGGACTTGAGTCGGCGGAGGTGGTGGAGACGGAAACGGGAGGATTTGACAACTTCACTGACGTGTGGTTTCCAATTTAGTTTGTTGTCTATGGTGACACCGAGGAGCTCAGTGGAATCTACAACCTGGAGTGTGTTCGGACCTAAAGTAATGGAAGGAGGTGGGACAATGTCGGAGGAGAGGTTGATGTGCATAACCATGGTCTTGGTATGGTTGATGGTGACGTGGTTGTTGGTGGCCCAGTTTTGGAGACTTCAATAAATCCTGGAGGGCGGTATAGTCGGGAGCAGAATTGTTGACACTGATCCCAATGGTGGAGTCGTCAACATATTTCCAGCGAGCAGGGGTTTCTCTTAGGGCATCATTGATAATCATAAGGAAGCATAGTGGTCCCATCTTGGTGCCTTGGGGGACGCCACAGGTGAGTGACTGAAAGGTGGAGACAGCCCCTCGGAAGCGTACAGCTTGGCGTCGGTCACTGAGGAAGTCTGTAAGCCATGGTATAAGACTTCGAAACCCGTGGCCAATAGCTTTGTTGATGATTAAATTGTGGTCGACTAGGTCGAATGCCTTAGTGAAGTCAATGAAGGCGACAGCTACAGACGTTTTTCGTTTCTCGAGATGGCGGTATATGTAGTCGAGAGAGCTGACAAGACAGTGAGTGGTGGAGGAAGTTTTCATGTTGCCAAATTGCTGAGGGTCTACGGCTCTTGCAATATCAGCATAAGCCCAGTCGAACACAAAACTATCACAGATTAGGCTGGGTATTGGGGTGATTGCAATAGGTCGTAGCTGATTTAAGGATTGTGGGCTGGTTGACTTGGGCACTGGTGACACATAAGAAGTCTTCCAGTCAGTTGGGCATCTGGCTTGACTGAGAGAAGCATGTGTGTGTGTGTGTGTGTGTGTGTGTGTGTGTGTGTGTGTGTGTGTGTGTGTGTGTGTGTGTGTGTGTGTGTATGTGTGTGTGTGTGGTGCTGTGATGTGTCTAGTGCTGTGATGTGTCTAGTGCTGTGATGTGTTTAGGTGTCAGAGATGTGTCTAGTCCTGTGATGAGTCTAGTGCTGTGATGTGTCTAGTGCTGTGATGAGTCTAGTGTTGTGATGTAAAGGTTGGTTACGTCAGGTCCCCTCTCCTCCCTCCTGCCCCCCTCCCCCTCTTTCCTCTTCCTCCTCCTCTTCCTCCTCTTCTCCTCCTGCAGGTGAACAAAGGTTGTCTCCCTAAGAGTGTACTTGTGGCCACCCCCCCATACTCTCTCTCTCTCTCTCTCATAACCTTTTAACAGCAAAAAAAAAATAACATAAATTGTGTTTACGTAAGATGAGTTAGTTGAGTTTTCCTTGTTCACAATATAACACTGTTCATGTTTTCCTTGTTCACATTATAACACTATTCACGTTCTCCTTGTTCACGTTATAACACTGTTCCTGTTCTCCATGTTCACGTATAACACTGTTCATGTTCTCCTTGTTCATAAATAACACTGATCTTGTTTATATAAGCTGGATATCGGGTTCAGCTCCACTTGTTGCCAGTGAGCGATAGAGTGAGTGTGTTACCTGGCGTCCTCGGGATTCTTTCATCGAACACCTGTCGATAGGTATTTCTGGCTGCACGCAAATCGGTGAGGTTTAGTGTGTGTGTGTGTGTGTGTGTGTGTGTGTTAGCGATGTTAACCCCTTGAGTGCGATGCTAACCCCTTTGAGTGCGATCGTAATTCTTTGAGTCCGGTGCTAAATCACGGGGTTAACTTTGTACTCAAGGGATTAACCTCGTACTCAAAGGGTTAAATCGTACTCAAAGGGCCAACATCGTATTGAAGGAGTTAACGTCGTACTCAGGGGGGTTAACATCGTACTCAAAGGCTTAAAATCGTACTCAAGGGATTAAGAGGTATCACCGGATAACAATAATACTAGTGACAGGAAAGGAAATGGAAGATAAAATGATAAAAAAGAATAAATAATGAGACGAAAATAAAGAATAATTATATTTTTCTCAATGTGGGATAAAGTTACTTACCCTCATTTGAATAATAAAGTGAATAAATATTACTTTAATTTTCACCGTTGAATAGAATGGTATGAAGAGAAATGAAAAGGGATAATGGCAAGAAAAAATAAAGAAATGAATGAATGAATGAATGAAGGAAGTAAGAATTATCATTATTTTCTATTTTTATCTCAGGGAAAAAGTGAGCGCGGGGGAAGGGGGGGATATCCCGGGACAGCTAATTAAGACCTGACACGCACCTGAGAGTTTGAGGTTAATGTTGTGTTTTTTTGTTTTTTTTTAACCACACCTGTCTATTCAAGGCTTCAGATCTGACACCTGTGATTCAACACTTGGGTCTTTTGTGTGTGTGTGTGTGTGTGTGTGTGTGTGTGTGTAGAGTCAACTTTTTTTTGTTGGTGAGACAGATTGACGTGTTAAGTGCTTTGGGTTTTGACAGCTGTGGTGGCCTGTCGACCTCCTCCGTGGCTCTACCCTACGTTACCTACCTGGAGAGGGGGGGAGAGAGAGAAGCGGTGTGCGTGAATGAGCGGATAGCATGGAGTCGAGTTCTTTTGAGGGGAACAGGACGTCATACTTAGGGTAGCGGGGACTTGTGTTTAAGGACGTCGTCGTGGCATGTCAGCAGAACACACACATGTCATCGTAGTAATAAGAATGAATGTTGAGGAATGAAATAATAATGTACTGTATCTTTGAAACAGAGGAGAGGCAACAACCTACATAAATATTTCCTCTTGTTTTTTATGTTGTCAGCAGCTCACTCACTCACTCACTCACCATTCACTCTCCCCACCACTCACCATTCACTCTCTCACTCACTCATTCCACGCACCACCACCATCTCACCAACTCACCATCTCACCACCACCCACCACCACCACCACCACCCATTCACCACCACCACTCCCCACCACCACCATTCACTCCACCACCATTCACCACTCACTCATTCACTCACTCACGCATTCACTCACTCACTCACTCACTCACCCATTCACTCACTCACCCATTCACTCACTCACTCACTCACTCACCCATTCACTCACTCACCCATTCACTCACTCACTCACCAATAGACTGCCTCTGCGACCTACCACATAACCTTGATTTAAACTTCTCAAACTAAATTATAAACTAAATCAAATTCATTTTAACTCGAACGAATTTGATTTCATTAAAGTTCATAAGACTTTATCAATATCACTCGCTGGGGAAGAAGAAATTTTTTTTTTTATCCGCTTAACATCACCGACACTGTGTCAATCTCACCTGAGCGTAACTATATTCACCTGTCTGCTGGTCTATGGTGCACATACCTGTTAGCCAGTGTGATGTCTCCTCCGGGCCTTCCTCATCCTGTGTGTGTGTGGGATGCCTTTTGTGACACTCCCTCAGGCTCTGTCTCTCATACAGCCAGCCACCTCCTCACACTAACCAACTCTTCAACCTTTACCTTAGTGACATTCAACTTCCTTCCGTGACATTTATTAAGAATTAGTTTTGTATATTTAATAAAGCGGTTACTCTCTGTTACTCCTCTCAGCAGACAACTTGGGGTCTTCCTTCACGTTAGTTTATAAAATTTAGTTCATAACATCTTGGAGACTTTAACATAATATATAGAGTATATATTTGTTTGGCGTGATGTTTGATGATTTATCTTGACTACTTACTATGCCTGGGAGGTGAGGTGATTCACTCCTGTAGTTTACTTACTTCCCTTTAGTCCAATTACTAGACTAGACTATAATTATCTTAGATTGTTTTACAGGTATTATTTGTGTCTAGTTTTATTTGAGAGGAATTCACTCTTGTTAATTAAAGGTGAATTGTTTTTCTTCAAAGTTGTATTGGTAAATATTTCAGTAAGTCAATCCTACCTCCTGCTATCACGTCATCCAATACTAAACTAATTACGTACCTTTTATTTTTTTTAATTTGTCTCTTGTTTCCTAAAATACTCGTTAATATTTTCCATTATTTTTTTTTTAAACTTCTCATGCTGTTTATTTTTATTTCGTATGAGGTATAACGATGGAAAATAAAGGTGCGTTAGGTGCGTTGTACACACTCATCGGCTTGGGGACCAGTTAAATGACAGTCTCTACAGTAAATACAATCCTCCTTACCCCAGGTGAAGCAGTATTTGACATTGACTTAGCGGTGGTAAATACGTGTTGTGTATAAGTAACGACAGATACACCATTCAATTTACCCTCAGGTCAGATTCCTATCCCCACCCCCAAATAAATTTTACCTAAGATCCGGTTTACAGTCCAGGTTGTTGTCGAAAAGTCAATTGTTCTTATTTTTTCATGTGATTTCGTTCTGTCATTATATACAAGAGAGATTGTCACCCTCCACTGTGGTGTTTTTAAGTCACTTGTGAATAAGGACCAACACCTCTGCCCAGTCTCTTGTTTGGAGATTATTCGAGCCATATTTAGAGCTAACTGTTTATTTACGTTTATATTCTTATCGTTTTCTACCTTATCCATATTCGTTCTCTTAAATATTCTTATCCCAGGTCTTGTAATGTTGAATTTTTTTAATAGAATTCCGTAGTTTTGTCTGGAAATGGTGAACATCAGTTGACAGTCTCGGTGTTATAGTCAGGAATCTTCAGCATCTTTTGGGGTTATGTTCCACCGTCTGCTACCTTGGTTAGGGACGTCAGCACCTGAGACAGAGAGACAGAGACAGAGAGAGGTGTCAGAGTACTACGCTGCCGAGTACTCCGTAACCTGGCTTGTAAGAGGACACACACACACACACACACACACACACACACACGCCTGCAGGCTACGGGAGATTGACTGCCGCTTAATGTACTGTGTGGTGGGTCGGTGGCTGCCAACACCACACACACCAGGTCTACCAACACCACACACCAGGTCTACCAACACCACACACCAAGTCTACCAACACCACACACCAGGTCTACCAACACCACACACCAGGTCTACCAACACCACACACCAGGTCTACCAACACCACACACCAGGTCTACCAACACCACACACCAGGTCTACCAACACCACACACCAGGTCTACCAACACCACACACCAGGTCTACCAACACCACACTCCAGGTCTACCAACACCACACACCAGGTCTACCAACACACACACCAGGTCTACCAACACCACACACCAGGTCTACCAACACCACACACTCAAACTTAACTTCCGTCTACTGAATATTAAACTCATTAAGAAATTTGAATGGTGGAAGGTACAGGTTGAAGGTGACCTGTGTGTACCTGGAGGTGACCTATGTGTACCTGGCCCTCAGTACCTGGTGGTGTGACACAGATCTTCCGGTAACTGGTGTGAATGATGGAGAAAAAAATAATGTAAAATAAGAATAATCTTTACCTATAATGTGCTTGACTCGGCATCAGTAGGGGGGGGGGTGATCACGTTGCCACACCGAGTCATGTCCCGACAGTTAGAGTGACTCAATAAGTCGTTGTGTCTCCTCATCTCTCGCAGCTCCACATCCAAATGTCGATGTCCAACTTGTTCTTCTTCCGCCTGCACAACCTGCGGCGTGAGGAAGGCCGGCGGAAGAAGGCTCGGCGTCCGGGGCTGCACGACTGTACCAACCTGCTCACCCTCGCCCCGTCCAGACTCTACGAGAAGGCTCCCATCACCCCCACCGACTCCCTCGACGAGCTGGCCTCACACATACCCAGGTGCCCCACCTGTGTTGTAGTGGCCAGGTCTCTCACCCCTCACCTGTGTTGTAGTGGCCCAGGTCTCTCACCCCTCACCTGTGTTGTAGTGGCCCAGGTCTCTCACCCCTCACCTGTGTTGTAGTGGCCCAGGTCTCTCACCCCTCACCTGTGTTGTAGTGGCCCAGGTCTCTCACCCCTCACCTGTGTTGTAGTGGCCCAGGTCTCTCACCCCTCACCTGTGTTGTAGTGGCCCAGGTCTCTCACCCCTCACCTGTGTTGTATTTGGAGTCTCTCACCCTTCACTGTATTTGTAGTGGCCCAGGTCCTCTCACCCCTCTGCATGTTGTAGTGGCCAGGTCTCTCACCCCTCACACCTGTGTTGTAGTGGCCCCAGGTCTCTCACCCCTCCTGTGTTGTGTAGTATTCAGGTCTCACCCCTGCCTGTGTTGTAGTGGCCAGGTCCTCTCACCCCCTCCTGTGTTGTAGTGGCCCAGGTCTCCTCACCCCTCACCTGTGTTGTAGTGGCCAGGTCTCTCACCCCTCACCTGTGTTGTAGTGGCCCAAGTCTCTCACCCCTCACCCACCTGTGTTGTAAGTGGCTTGAGTCTCTCACCCCTGTGTTGTAGTGGCCCAGGTCTCTCACCCCTCACCTGTGTTGTAGTGGCCCAGGTCTCTCACTCTCACCTGTGTTGTAGTGGCCAGGTCTCTCACCCCTCACCTGTGTTGTAGTGAGCCCAGATATATGCCCTCACCTGTGTTGTAGTGTTGGAGTCTCTCACCCCTCACCTGTGTTGGCATTGGCCAGGTCTCTCACCCCTCACCTGTGTTGTAGTGTGGGGTGCCCCCACCTGTGTTGTAGTGGCCCAGGTCTCCTCACCCTCACCTGTGTTGTGGCCCGGGGTCTCTCCACCCCCCACCTGTGTTGTAGTGGCCCAGGTCTCCTGCACCCCTCCACCTGTGTTGTAGTGGCCCAGGTCTCTCACCCCTCACCTGTGTTGTAGTGGCCCAGGTCTCCCCCCCACCTGTGTTGTAGTGGCCCAGGTCTCACCCCTCACCTGTGTTGTAGTATTTAGGATCTCTCACCCCCTCACCTGTTGTAGTGGCCAGGTCTCTCACCCCTCACCTGTGTTGTAGTGTGTTGGAGTCTCTCACCCCTCACACCTGTGTTGTGGCAATTGTGGCCCAGGTGCCCCACCTGTGTTGTAGTGGCCCAGATCTCTCACCCCTCACCTGTGGTAGTGGCCCAGATCTCTCACCCCCTCACCTGTGTTGTAGTGGCCCAGATCTCTCACCCCCTCACCTGTGTTGTAGTGGCCCCAGGTCTCACCCCCACCTGTGTGTTGTAGTGGCCCAGGTCTCTCAACCCTCACCTGTGTTGTAGTGGCCCAGATTGCCCCACCTGTGTAGTGGCCCAGGAGTCTCACCCCCACCCACTGTGTTGTAGTGGCCCAGGTCTCTCACCCCTCACTTGTGTTGTAGTGGCCCGTCTCACCCCTCACCTGTGTTGTAATGGCCCAGATCTCTCACCCCTCACCTGTGTTGTATGGCCCAGGTCTCTCACCCCTCACCTGTGTTGTAGTGGCTAGATCTCTCACCCCTCACCTGTGTAGTGTTGGGTCTCTCACCCCTCACACCTGTGTTGTAGTGGCCCAGGTCTCTCACCCCTCACCTGTGTGTTGTAGTGGCCCCAGGTCTCTCACCCCTCACCTGTGTTGTAGTGGCCCAGGTCTCTCACCCCTCACCTGTGTTGTAGTGTGGGTCTCTCACCCCTCACCTGTGTTGTAGTAAGCCCAGGTGCACCCCACCTGTGTGTAGTGGCCCAGGTCTCTCACCCCACCTGTGTTGTAGTGGCCGGTCTCCTCACCCTGTGTTGTAGTGGCCCAGGTCTCTCACCCCTCACCTGTGTTGTAGTAATTCTCACCCCTCACCTGTGTTGGTAGCCCAAGGTCTCTCACCCCCTCACCTGTGTTGTAATTAGCCCAGATCTCTCACCCCTCACCTGTGTTGTAGTATTTGGAGTCTCTCCCCTCACCTGTGTTGAAGTGGCCCCAGATCTCTCACCCCTCACCTGTGTTGTAGTGGCTAGGTCTCTCACCCCCCCCACCTGTGTTGTAGTGGCCCAGGTCTCTCACCCCTCACCTGTGTTGTAGTGTGGAGTCTCTCACCCCTCCACCTGTGTTGTAGTAGCCCAGGTCTCTCACACACCTGTGTTGTAGTGGCCCAGGTCTCTCACCCCTCCTGTGTTGTAGTGGCCCAGGTGCCCCACCTGTGTTAGTGGCCCAGGTCTCTCACTCCCCACCTGTGTTGTAGTGGCCCCAGGTCCTTCTCACCCCCTCACCTGTGTTGTAGTGGCCCAGGTCTCTCACCCTCACCTGTGCTTAGTGGCCCAGGTCTCACCCCTCACCTGTGTGCCCCACCTGTGTTGTAGTGCCCAGGTCTCTCACCCCTCACCCCCTGTGCTGTAGTGGCCCAGGTCTCTCACCCCTCACCTGTGAGTGGCCCAGGTCTCACCCCACCTGTGCTGTAGTGGCCCAGGTCTCTCACCCCACCTGTGCTGTAGTGGCCCAGGCCCTCACCCCCACCTGTGCTGAGTGGCCCAGGCCTCACCCTCACCTGTGCTGTAGTGGCCCAGGTCTCACCCTCACCTGTGGCTCCCACCTGTGTTGTAGTGGCCCAGGTGCCCCACCTGTGTTGTAGTGGCCCAGGTCTCTCACCCTCACCTGTGTTGTAGTGGCCCAGGTCAGTGGCCAGGTCTCACCCCTCACCTGTGTTGTAGTGGCCCAGTCTCACCCCTCACCTGTGTTGTAGTGGCCCAGGTCTCACCCCCTCACCTGTGTTGTAGTGGCCCAGGTCTCACCCCCACCTGTGCTGGTGGCCCAGTCTCACCTCACCTGTGTTGTAGTGGCCCAGGTCTCACCCCTCACCTGTTGTAGTGGCCCAGGTCTCTCACCCCTCACCTGTGTGGTGGTCTCACCTCACCTGTGTAGTGGCCCAGGTCTCACCCCCCCACCTGTGTTGTAGTGGCCTGTGTCTCACCCCTCACCTGTGTTGTAGTGGCCCAGGTCTCACCCCTCACCTGTGTTGTAGTGGCCCAGGTCTCACCCCTCACCTGTGTTGTAGTGGCCCAGGTCTCACCCCTCACCTGTGTCTGTAGTGGCCCAGGTCTCTCACCCCCACCTGTGTTGTAGTGGCCCAGGTCTCACCCCTCACCTGTGCTGTAGTGGCCCAGTCTCTCACCCCTCACCTGTGGTAGTGGCCCAGGTCTCACCCCTCACCTGTGTTGTAGTGGCCCAGGTCTCTCACCCCCCACCTGTGTTGTAGTGGCCCAGGCCTCACCCTCACCTGTGTTGTAGTGGCCCAGGTCCTCACCCCCACCTGTGTTGTAGTGGCCCAGGTCTCACCCTCACCTGTGTTGTAGTGGCCCAGGTCTCACCCCTCACCTGGCTAGTGGCCCAGGTCTCACCCCTCACCTGTGTTGTAGTGGCCCAGGTCTCTCACCCTCACCTGTGCTGTAGTGGCCCAGGTCTCTCACCCCACCTGTGCTGGCCCAGGCTCTCACCCCACGCTGTAGTGGCCCAGGTCTCTCACCCCTCACCTGTGTTGTAGTGGCCCAGGTCTCACCCCTCACCCAGGTGCTACTGGTGGCCGGCTCCCACCCCCACCTGTGCTGTAGTGGCCCAGGTCCCACCCCTCACCTGTGTTGTAGTGGCCCAGGTCTCTCACCCCCTCACCTAGGCAGTGGCCCAGGTCTCTCACCTCACCTGTGTTAGTGGCCCAGGTCTCACCCCCCACCTGTGTAGTGGCCCAGGTCTCACCTCGTGTAGTGGCCCAGGTCTCTCACCCCCACCTGTGTTGTAGTGCCCAGGTCTCTCACCCCCACCTGTGTTGTAGTGGCCCAGGTCTCACCCTCACCTGTGTTGTAGTGGCCCAGGTCTCTCACCCCTCACCTGTAGTGGCCCATCTCTCACCCTCACCTGTGTTGTAGTGGCCCAGGTCTCACCCCTCACCTGTGTTGTAGTGGCCCAGGTCTCTCACCCCTCACCTGTGTTGTAGTGGCCCAGGTCTCTCACCCCACCTGTGTTGTAGTGGCCCAGGTCTCTCACCCCCACCTGTGTTGTAGTTGGAGTCTCTCACCCCTCACCTGTGTTGTATTGGTCTCTCACCCCACCTGTGTTGTAGTGGCCCAGGTCTCTCACCCCTCACCTGTGTTGTAGTGGCCCAGGTCTCTCACCCCTCACCTGTGTTGTAGTGGCCCAGGTCTCTCACCCCCCACCTGTGTTGTATTGGAGTCTCTCACCCCCACCTGTGTTGTAGTGGCCGGGTCTCACCCCCTCACCTGTGTTGTGGTTTGGGTCTCTCACCCTGTGTTGTAGTGGCCCAGGTGCCCCACCTGTGTTGTAGTGGCCCAGGTCTCTCCACCCCTCACCTGTGTTGTAGTGGCCCAGGTCTCACCCCTCACCTGTGTTGTAGTGGCCAGGTCTCTCACCCACCTGTGTTGTAGTGGCCCAGGTCTCTCACCCTTCACCTGTGTTGTAGTGGCCCAGGTCTCTCACCCCTCACCTGTGTTGTAGTGGCCCAGGTCTCTCACCCCTCACCTGTGTTGTAGTGGCCCAGGTCTCTCACCCCTCACCTGTGTTGTAGTGGCCCAGTGTCTCCCCCCACCTGTGTTGTAGTGGCCCAGGTCTCTCACCCCTCACCTGTGTTGTGGCCCAGGTCCCCACCTGTGTTTGGTCTCTACCCCACCTGTGTTGTGTGTAGGTCTCTCACCCCTCACCTGTGTTGTAGTGGCCCAGGTCTCTCACTCACCTGTGTTGTAGTGGCCCAGGTCTCTCACCCCTCACCTGTGTTGTAGTGGCCCAGGTCTCTCACCCCTCACCTGTGTTGTAGTGGCCCAGGTCTCACCCCCTCACCTGTGTGTAGTGGCCCAGGTCTCTCACCCCTCACCTGTGTTGTGGTGTGGGTCTCTCACCCCTCACCTGTGTTGGTGGCCAGTCTCTCACCCCTCACCTGTGTTGTGGTGGGTCTCCCCTCTCACCCCTACCTGTGTTGTAGTAGCTTTGAGTCTCTCACCTCACCTGTGTTGTGTGTTGGTCTCTCTTTGCCCCCTCACCTGTGTTGTGTGTGGGTCTCTCACCTTCACCTGTGTTGTGTGTGGCCCAGGTCTCTGCCCTCACCTGTGTTGTAGTGTTGGGTCTCTCACCCTTCACCTGTGTTGTGATGGCCGGTCTCTCACCCCTCACCTGTTGTGTGGCGGGTCTCTCACCCTCACACCTGTGTTGTGGTATTTGAGTCTCTCACCCCTCACCTGTTGTATTATTTGGTCTCTCACCCCCCTTCACCTGTGTTGTAGTAGCGGGTCTCTCACCCCCTCACCTGTGTTGTAGTGTTGGGTCTCTCCCTCACCTGTGTTGTGTTTGGGTCTCTCACCCCCTTCACCTGTGTTATAGTGGCCCAGGTCTCTCACCCCCTCCCCACCTGTGTTGTGTGGTCTCTCACCCCCCCCTCCTGTGTTGTGTGTCAGGTCTCTCACCCCCTCACCTGTCTGTTTAGTGGCCCAGGTCTCTCCCCACCTTCACCTGTTGTGGTGTGAGTCTCTCTCACCTCACCTGTGTTGTGGCCCCAGGTCTCTCCTCCCCACCTGTGTTGTAGTGTTGGGTCCCTTCACCTGTGTTTGTAGTGTTGAGTCTCTCACCCTCACCTGTGTTGTGGTGACCCATTCTCACCCCTCACCTGTGTTGTAGTGGCTGAGTCCCACCCCTCACCTGTGTTGTGGTGGCCCAGGTCTCTCACCCCTCACCTGTGTTGTGGTGGCCCAGGTCTCATCTCCTGTGTTGCCGTGGCCAGGTCTCTCACCCCCCTCACCTGTGTTGTAGTGTTGGGTCTCACCCCCTCACCTGTGTTGTAGTATTTAGTCTCTCATCCTCCCCACCTGTGTTGTAGTGGCCCAGGTCTGCCCCCTCACCTGTGTTAGTATTTAGTCTCTCTCACCCCCTCACCTGTGTTGTGGTATTAGTCTCTCTCCCCTCACCTCATTGTAGTGGCTCCAGATTTCACCTTCACCTGTGTTGTAGTGGCCCAGATCTCACCCCTCACCTGTGTTGTAGTGGCCCGTTCTCTCACCCCTCACCTGTGTTTAGCGTATTTGGGTCTCTGCCTCACCTGTGTTGTGTGGTATTTGAGTCTCTCCCACTCCACCTGTGTCGTGTGGCCAGGTCCTGCCCCTCACCTGTGTTGCCCAGTAGCTTGGTCTCTCACCCCTCACCCCTGTGTTGTGTGTTGGGTGTCCCCTCCCTGTGTTGGCATTAGCCCCAGGTCTCTCATCCTCACCTGTGTTGTGGTATTGGTCTCTCACCCCCTCTCTGCCTGTGTGGCCCAGGTCTCTCACCCCTGCCTGTGTTGTGGCTGTGTTGTCCCTCACCTGTGTTGTAGTGGCCCAGGTCTCTCATCCCTCATTGTGTGTGGTCCTGTGCCCCTTCTGTGTTGTGGTGTGAATTCACCCCTCACCTGTGTTGTAGTGTGGTGTCTCACCCCTCTACCTGTGTTGTAGTGACGGTCTCTCACCCCCTCACCTGTGTTGTAGTGGCCAGGTCTCTCACCCCCCTACCTGTGTTGCTTAGTGGCCAGGTGTCTCTCTTTTCCCCTCACCTGTGTTGTGATGGCAGTCTCTCTTTTCACCTGTTGTGGTGGCCAGGTCTCTGCCTCACCTGTGTTGTGGTGGCAGGTGTCTGCCCCCTCACCTGTGTTGTAGTGGCCCAGGTCTCTCTCACCCCCTCACCTGTGTTGTAGTGGCCCAGGTCTCTCACCCCTCACCTGTGTTAGTGGCCCAGGTCTCTCTTCCCTCACCTGTTGTGTGTGGGTCTCTCACCCCTCACCTGTGTTGTGATGGCCCCAGGTCTCTCACCCTCCTGTGTTGTAGTGGCCCAGGTGTCTCACCCCCTCCCACCTGTGTTGTAGTGGCCCCAGGTCTCACCCCTCACCTGTGTTGTATTGGCCCAAGCCTCTCCCCCTCACCTGTGTTGTATTTAGTCTCTCACCTCACCCTTGTGTTGTGTGTGGCCAGAGTGTCTCACCCCTCACCTGTGTTGTGGCTTTGAGTCTGCCCTCACACATTTGTAGTGGCCCAGTGTCTCACCTCTTACCTGTGTTGTGGTATTTGGGTCTCTCACCTCACCCTGTGTTGTAGTAGCAGTCTCTCTCCTGTGTTGTAGTAGCCCAGTCTCTCTCACCTGTATTTGTATGAACAGCCTTGTTAACCTCTGATGTTCTTGTTATAATGTTTGTTTATTATATTTCATGTCCGTAGTGATTTATTTTGTGTTGTTGACTACCGGTGTTTGACGCCAGACCAGCCATGCCCGTCACAGTGTGTTTGTCTCCCAATGACAGCCTTTAACGTCACCCCACAGTAGCGAGAGTGAGTGAGATGTGTGTGTGTGTGTTGCGTTCAGGTCCTCCTCGCCCCACTACCTGTGTTAACTGCCTCACCCTCACTACGATGCTATGTTCCCGAGTATTGCTTTGTTGTGCTGTAAAATGACTCCCGGGGTGGGAAGAGTGAGAAGTGTCAGGTGGAGTGGTGGTGACACCAGGCCTACCTGAGACGTGTTCCACCCCCTCCTCCCTCCATCTCTCCCAACACACACCTACCTACACCCAACACCTACCCCCACCCTCCCCTGGGTTACTCATCTGTGTACAACGTTGTTCATGTGTCGCTTACATTAATTTCCCAGCTCGTTACCTGTCTTACACCTATTCGCTGAAGCTTCCCAGGTATGTAACCCCCCAACGCCCACATTACGTGACGTTTGATGATTATTATATCATTTCTGTGTTTATTCATGCATTCTTATATAAACAATGTTGATAATAACTGTCCCTGTCAGAAATCAGTAGAGTTATTATTGTGTTTGATGTTAGTTAGATCTGCCATTACCTGTAAGTATGATGAGGCGACGCTGGCGGGAGAGAATCAATACTGGTTCTTCATGACCTTGACGTATAAGCTAATGGTGACTTAAGAAGGTGTTTTATGATATCAACACAACCCTATTCACACCTAGCCCTATTCACCCCTAGCCCCACTCAGCACCCTAGCCCTATTCACACCCTAGCCCCCACTGACTCCCTAGCCCTATTCACACCCCTAGCCCCCACTGACACCCCTAGCCCCCTCACCTCCCTTGCCCTCAAACGTCCTTCAGTTATGCCCCGCTTGTCATGGTCCACTAATTTATGCATACTTGTGCAGGAGGAGAGAGAGCTGCCTTTATTCCTGTATTGTTACTGAAGACATAAAGCTAATTAATTGGACTACCTGATGATTAGATACCCCAGCTTATTCTACTTGGTGATTAGATACACCCAGCTTATTAGACATGAAGCTTAGATACTCCAGCTTATTCTACCTGGTGATTAGATACACCCAGCTTATTAGACATGAAGCTTAGATACCCCAGCTTATTCGACATGAAGACTAGATACCCCAGCTTATTCGACATGAAGCTTAGATACCCCAGCTTTTTCTACATTCAGACTGTCTACTCCAGCTAATTCACCTGGCGATCAACACCCGAATGCTAACTGTGGAGTAGCCTATGGATTAGGTTAGGTTAGATTAGCGTTAGGTCAGGTCAGGTCAGGCTAGGTTAGGTCAGGTCAGGTCAGGCTAGGTTCGGTTAAGTTATTTTTAGATAGAGTAGGGTTAGACTTGGTTAGCGTTTGGTTAGATTAGGGTAGCGTTAGGTTAGGTTAGGTTAGATTAGCGTTAGGTCAGGTCAGGTCAGGCTAGGCTAGGCTAGGCTAGGTTAGGTTATTTTAAGATAGAGTAAGGTTAGAATTGGTTAGCGTTTGGTTAGATTAGGGTAGCGTTAGGTTAGGTTAGGTTAGTATGGTTAATCTTCAGTGGAAATCAGCTGGGTATCCAAATTAGGTATACAGGTGTACCTTACTGGAGATAAATTACTTAGACGATCTACTCACCAGGTAAACATACTCACCTGGTCTGTCTTATACTAAAACTCCGCCATATAACAGAAGTATATCATCTGCCTGGATTAGTGATCCTTGATATAATGCTTAATTACCTCTGGGTTTACCTGTGTTGATGTGTGATCCAGGTGTCTCGCTAATGACACCATAGGCTGAGGCAGGTGAGAATGGTGTACCCCCTCGCCCCTCCCCTGCCTCCGTCCCCCCTCGCCCTTTCCCCCCCACCCCCTGCCCCCTCACCCCTCCCCCCTACCGTGTCAACAGGTGTGAGGCAGAGTCGAACAGGTGTGTGATATTTGAGTAAGTGTTCTCAAGTAACTTAAGATATTTGTTTATTTATAAGTTTTGTTAAGTAATATAAGTAAATACAATACAACACGGATATAGGAGTGATATAACGCATTGATATAACGACAAATAAAACAAGTACACGATTTATATGAGGATTTATATTATTCTAACATATTTCTTTGTTTGTTCATTGATTTTAACTAAAGATCCTCTGCTTAAGAACGATTACTTGAGTTTCCCCCTTTTGATGGTTTACATTTTCTTTCAATCTAGTTTCTAATAAGGACAGGTCTCTCTCTCTCTCTCTCTCTCTCATTAAGCGAGGAAAATATAGCTTTTATACTCAAAGCTAAGGTTAATTTTATAGCTTTGAGGAACCTTATTTTGAGGTATATTTTGTCATAACTTTTTGTATCAACTTTTATGTAGTGGACGTTTTTTTGTAATTAGGTTAGGTTAGGTTAAGGGTAGGTTAGGGTTAGGTTAGGGTTAGGTTAGGTTAGGTTAAGGGTAGGTTAGGTTAAGGGTAGGTTAGGTTAAGGTGGGAGTTGGGTTGGTGGGTTAGGTTGGGTTGTTAGGGTAGATTAGGGGTAGGTTAGGTTAAGGGTAGGTTAGGTTAAGTGTGGGTTGGGTTAGGGTTAGGTTAGGTTAGGTTAGGTTGGGTTAGGTTAGGTTAAGGTGAGTTAGGTTAAGGGTAGGTTAGGTTGAGGTTAAGTTATAGTTAATTTAGGTTAGCTAGTTGGTTCTATGCTTGAGAAAAACAAAGCATAAACTAATTAGCTGTTCCATTAAGGGCAATTAGCTTTTATTTACTAACACTGACTGTGTGTGTGTGTGTGTGTGTGTGTGTGTGTGTGTGCAGCTGCCTTGACTATAAGTGACCCAGATAAGATAATGGTGGGCTGGGTCTGTTTTGTGACCCAGCTGATATTGTTTAATAATGTCTTATCACTGGGGATAGTATGTGAGTGGGTGTGGTGTGGGGGTGTGTGTAGGTGTTGGGTGGTGTGGGGTGTTGTGGGTGTGGGTGTGGGGGTGTATGTGGGTGTAGGTGTGGGGGGTGTGTGGGTGTAGTGGGTGTGGGTGTGGAGGGTGGGTGTGGGGTGTGTGTGTGGGGGTGTATGGTGGGTGTGTGGGTGGGTGTGGGTGTGGGGGTGTATGTGTGGGGGGTGTGTGTGGGTGGGTGTGGGGGTGTGGGGGGTGTGGGGGTGGGGTGTGGTGTGGGGTGTGTGGGTGGGTGTGGGGGTGTGTGGGTGTGGGTGTGGGGGGGTGTTGTGGGTGTGGGTGTGGGTGTGGTGTGGGGGGTGTGGGTGGGGTGTGAGGGGTGTGGGGGGGGGGGGGTGTGTGGGGTGTGGGGTGTGGGGGGGGTGTGTGGGGGGGTGTTGGGTGTGGTGTGGGGTTTGGGTGTGGTGGGGTGTGGTGTGGGGTGTGTGTGGGTTGGGGTGTGGGAGGGGTGTGGTGTGGGGGTGTAGGTGTGGGGTGTGTAGGTGTGGGTGTAGGTGTGGGGTGTGGGGGTGTGTGTGGTGGGGGTGTGGGTGTAGGTGTGGGGGTGTGGGTGTAGTGGGGTAGGTGTGGGGGTGTGGGTGTGGTGGGGTTGGGGGGTGTGGTGTGGGGGTGGGTGTGGGGGGTGTGGTGGGTGGGGGTGTGGTGTGGGGGGGGTGTGGGGTGGGGTGTATGTGTGTGGTGTTGGGGTGTGGGGGTGTAGGTGTGGGGGTGTAGGGTGTGGTGGGGGTGTGGGGGTGTATCTGGGTGTAGGTGTGGGAGGGTGTAGTGTGGGGGTGTATGGGTGTGGGGGGGTGTATGTGGGTGTAGGTGGAGGGTGTATGTGGGTGTAGGTGTGGAGGTGTATGGATGAGGGAGTGTGTAGTGTGTGTGTGTGATGGATATTGTTGGTAGAGAGAGAGAGAGAGAGAGAGAGAGAGAGAGAGAGAGAGAGAGAGAGAGAGAGAGAGTACAAAATATCACCTTTATCCATAAAAAAATATTAAAATAAACAAAATATCTATCGAGAAGCAACATATTGGGTCCACCTGTCGTATAAAAAAACACTCCAGGTGAAAAATTTAATTAACATACCCAATCTCAGGTACAGTCACTCATAAAAGAAACGGGTCCCCTGGGTGAGAGGTTTTGTAACTGTACCCAGTGACTGTACCTGGGTGTTGAATATAACTAACCATATAATTAGTATTTCTTAATGTAATGATAACCAAAAATAAATAAAAATACGAGTATATTTATTATTATTTTATACATTGTTAAATTAGTTAAAAGAAATACATTTATTATTTATACTTTGTTAAATTAGTTAAAAGAAATACAATAGTCTCCCTCTCCTAGAATATTGTGGGGCGTGAATAAAGACGTGTGGTGATCATCTCAACACAGCCTCATCTAAGGCTCTCAAAAGTCCCTCATTAATCGTTGTTTTTCCCTCTCTTTTTTCTTCACTGGGACAAAGTTAATGATGGTATGAGGTGGTGGATGGTATGGGGTGGTGTGTGGATGGTGGGGTGGTGTGTGGATGGTGTAGGTGGTGTGTGGATGGTGTGGTGGTGTGTGGATGGTGTGGGGTGGTTGTGTGGATGGTGTGGGGTGGTGTGTGGATGGTATGGGGTGGTGTGTGGATGGGCATGGGATGGTGTGTGGATGGTATGGGGTGGGGTGTGTGGATGGTGTGGGGGTGTGTGGATGGTATGAGAATTGGTGTGTGGATGGTGCTGGGGTGGTGTGTGGATGGTGTGAGGGTGGTGTGTGGATGGTATGGAGGTGGTGTGTGGATGGTGTGAGGGTGGTGTGTGGATGGTATGAGGTGGTGTGTGGATGGTGGTATGAGGTGGTGTGTGTGTGTGGATGGTGGGTGGTGTGTGGATGGTATGAGATTGGTGTGTGGATGGTATGGTGGTGTATGTGGATGGTGTGGGGTGGTGTGTGTGGATGGTATGAGGTGGTGTGTGGATGGTATGAGGTGGTGTGTGGATGGTAGGAGGTGGATGGGGAGGTCACTGAGGTGGGTTTGGAGGTTATGAGGTGGGTGGAGAAGTCTTATGAGGTGGGTGAGGTGGTTATGTGGTGGGTGGGGAGGTTATGAGGCCACTGATGTATCCTGATTGAGGCCAAAGTCTTGAATTAGTTGTAAATGACACCTTGAAACTCTCTCTCTCTCTCTCTCTCTCTCTCTCTCTCTCTCTCTCTCTCTCTCTCTCTCTCTCTCTCTCTCTCTCTCTCTCTCCCCTTTAGAAGCTCATTACATACCTATAATATATCGTAATATAGAAAGAATTATATCACCGTAGAATAATATAGGAGGGAATAGATATCTCCGTTATATATCAACGATTAGGTTATCTTATCTGAATATTATAAGGATTAGTTATATAGTTATAGGATAAGGTTATCTTTCAGTAATATAGGAGAATTAGTTTACCTTACGATATAATAAGATATATTAGTATGTGGGTTATTCTCGCCAAAATTTGAAACCGAGAAAACCGCTTTTAAAGTTTTCCAAATATTAACATGCATAACTTTGTTGTTTTTTGAGGTACAGCATTCATTTATGATGCATTTTGAAGCTAAAGGTTTGTACTTGCAGATGGCAGGTAGTGCGTCATGAAGTAATGCACTGGGTTGTTGCAATGTTGACTTGACGCAACAAAACTCCCACCAGCTTGTGGCTTTTTTTACTTTAATCAATATCAAGTGTAGATCCCGCCACATCAAAGGAGAACTGAGGGGCCGTGGCGTAGATAGCAGACGCTCACTGTCATTGGCCGAGACGGGGGAGGAGGCTGTAGGCCAGCTGCTGTGATTGGCCGCCTGCTCCTCTCCCTCACTCACTGACGGGATGAGAGCACCTCACGATGCGAAAGCCAAGCCCATAATTTCCCGTCTGCCACAAATCGATGTTCTACGCTATTTTTAAAGGGCCCTCAACCTTATTTACAATGTAGTAAGAAGATCTTATCAACTACCATCGTATAGAGCTAGGCCGAAAATAGAGCTTTCCAACAAAAAACGGGTTTCGGCCGGATGGTCTGAATGCACCTCATGATGCTGGACGCCTCATATTATACTTATAGGAAAGATTACGTCATATAATTAGATGAGAAGGATTAGGTTAGGGAAAATGTTATATTATCTTTATTATAAGAAATATTAGATTATCTTCCTTCCAAAAGTAGGCATACCTTACCTACCACTAATTAGGCCTAGAATATTGTATACCTGTACTGGGCGAACCTGACCTTTGGGGAACATGGATTATGTAGACTGTAGAGGGTGTCGTTTACTGTAGGATTTTGTGGTATTTTAGGCTATGAATGTAGTGGTGTAGTGGTGTTGTAGTGGGTATTGGTTAGGTTGTGTGAGGGTGTGGTGGTGGTGTGAGGGTGTGGTGGTGGTGGAGTGGTGTTGTGGTAGTATGGTGAAAATGATGTGGTGGTTGTGTGGTGATGTGGGTGGTTGTGTGGTGATGGGTGTAGTGGTGATTAAGCAGATTGTGGTGCAGTAGTGATGATGATGATGTTATGAATGATTATAATGTTAATACTATAGATGTAGAAAGTATTTAAATTAACTAACATAAATTAACATAAAACAAATTAACATACACATAACTAACATTCTTAAATCACAAAACATTCTCACCTTCGCATCAACGAGTCATAACAGGTGTGAGGGATAGTGTACCCATGGTTAATCACCTATTAAAACTTGTCCAATTTCTTGCTAATTAAGGATGGACTATACTTATAACTAGCCGGTAAAGAAAGAACTCATAGCCAATAGGGTTTATCGACATCGAACACATCATGGAATTGAAATAATAGGTTAGGTTAGGTTGGGGTTAGGTTAGGTTAGGGTGGGGTTAGGTTAGGGTGGGGTAAGGTTAGGGTGGGGTTAGGTTAGGGTGGGTCAGGTTAGTTTAGGGTGGGTCAGGTCAGGTCAGGTCAGGTGTGATGATGTTTTAAGAAATGTGATGTTTATTGTGACTGTGAGAACTGATGTTACTCTTCATGTGGATATTAATTACCTCAGATGGATTAACTTGTAATAGAATCCTCATAGATCCATAATCAATTTCTTTCCTTCCACCCAAAAAATATAAATTAATGAGATCTATACAAATCTCATTCTATCCCAATCCACTTACATCCACCACCAACATCCACCTCTTCATCCACCCTATACTCCACCATCCACTTCTACTCCCCTGCACGCTCCACCACCCCCTCCTACTCTCCCACATTCCTCACCACCCATCCTCCTGTTCCTCCACCACTCACCCTCACCCATACAACATACCTTTACGGCCGTGGAAAAAAAAAAAATCTTGGCAACTACGAGAGTCGACAGAACGATGTTAGCAGATCTCTCCTGGCCCAAAACCAACATGGCAGCAGGATTATTTACGCTTGCATCTCCTGTGGCGGAATCATACATAATTGCTGTACTTGTGATGGGCTCGATTGATCTTAGGAGTTGACAAGGCGGGAGGAAGATTGGTTTTTATTGTGATGGGGGTTGAGATGTGCAGATGGGGGAGGAGGAGGGTGTGGTGGAGAGGGTTGGTTGTGGTGGAGAGGGAGTTGGTTGCTGTGGTGAAGGGGGTGGATTTGTGGGTGGAGAGGTTGGATTTGTGGTGAGAATTGGTTGTGGTGGAGGAGGAGGTTGGTTGTGGTGAAGAATTGGTTGTGGTGGAGAGGGGTTGGTTGTGGTGAAGAGAATTGGTTGTGGTGGAGAGGGGGGTTGGTTGTGGTGAAGAGGTGGTTGTGGTGGAAGGGGTTGGTTGTGGTGGAGAGGGTTGGTTGTGGTGGAGGGGTGGTTGTGGTGGAAGGGGTTGGTTGTGGTGGAGAGGGTTTGTGGTGGAGATTGGTTGTGGTGGAGAGGGTTGGTTGCTGGTGAAGAGAATTGGTTGTGGTGGAGAGGGGTTGGTTGTGGTGGAGGTTGGTTGTGGTGGAGAGGGTTGGTTGTGGTGAAGGGGTTGGTTTGTGTGGAGAAGAGGGGGTGGTTGTGGTGGGTGGGGTTGGTTGTGGTGGAGGGTGGTTGTGGTGGAGAGAGTTTAGTTTGTAGTGAGAGAGGGTGGTTGTGGTGGAGAGGTGGATTTGGTGGAGAGGGTGGTTGTGGTGGAGAGAGGGGGTTGGTTGTGGTGGAGGGGGGTGGTTGTGGTGAAGTGACCTTTATTTCCCCCATGACCTTGACCTTCCCCCATGACCTTGACCTAGTTAAGGGTAATTTGTCACCACTTGTCTCTCAGCTATTACGTACATGACTCGCAAATTACGTACATAAAGATATACACCAGGCATATACATGTTTAGACGTACACGTGTATGTATTTATTCCATACATACATTCATACATATTTACACATACACTTGCATGTATTTATGTGGATAGTTATTTTTGTATTAATTCATTCACAGAGAGTGAGTCCTTTTGTGTCTCTGTAACATGTATTAAGTATTATTTCAGTCACGTTAGTAGTAATACAGGTATACAGGATTGACTTGTATAGATGTTTGTGTGTTACCTGAACCGACCTCCTTCTCTCCTCCACGCCCCTCCTTCTCCTCCTTCGCCTTCCTCCTTCTCCTTCCTTCACCTTCCTCCCTCCACCCTCATCAACGCTCCTACACAAACCTCCCTTCCCCCCTCCTCTTCTACTATCCTCCTCCTCCTCCTTCTTCTCCCTCCTCCTTCTCTCCCTCCTCCTTCTCCCCTCCTCCTCTCCCTCCTCTCCTCTCCTTCCTTCCTCCTCCTCCTCCTCTTCGACAAGGAAGATGTGTTCTCTCCTCAGATTCATCTTATTAAATCTATCCTTGCCAGAGCCTTCAAGAGGAGGAGGAGGAGGAGAGGAGGAGGAGGGAAAGATGGAAGGAGAGGAGGAGGAGGAGGAGGAGAGGAGGGATCACAGTCTTTAGTTGGAGGAGGAGGAGGAAGAAGAGTAAGGGAAAGAAGAGGAGGAGGAGGGAGAGGAGGAGGAGAAGAGTAAGAGGAGGAGGAGGAGAGGAGATGATGACAGTACCATAATAATATACAACAGTCACTGATATTACACTACTGAAGAGAGAACCTTGAAGATGACTACACACACACACACACACACACACTCACACACACACACACACACACACACACACACACGACTTTTTTTGTTTTCGTGTTAATGCTGTAACTGTATTGTGTTGGCCAGAATAATTAAGACACCTGTAACTCATTTACCTGGAGTCGACAGGTGTACACCCCCTCCCAGAAAATGTTAAACTCTGTAGCTGTAGGTAAAGGCTCACTGTATCACCCACTACAGTATGCTACAGTGTGTCGTCTTGTAACCCACGACCAGACACCTTACAACCTGGTGATTAACCATTCTAAACGCTACTTAAGGGATTAGTTGGTTGCTAGGTTCTTTGGTTGGGTTGGGTTGTTTGCTGTGGTTGTTGGGTTGGGTTGGGTTGTTTGGTTAGGTTGTTTGGTTGGGTTGGGTTGTTTGTTTGGGTTGGGTTGTTGCTGGGGTTGTTTGGTTGGGTTGGGTTGTTTGGTTGGGATGGGTTGTTTGGGTTGTTTGGTTGGGTTGGGTTGGGTTGTTGGGTTGAGTTGGGTTGTTTGATTGGATTGTTTGGTTGGGTTGGGCTGCTTGGTTGGGTTGGGTTGGATTGTTTGGTTGGGTTGTTTGGTTGGGTTAGGTTAGGTTAAGTTAGGGTTGGTATCTTAAAAACTGAGTTATTGATAATTGTTAACAAATTACAATAAATACAATAGTTTAGTTTTAATGGATTAAGTAAATTAAGAAATATATTGGTAACAATAATAAACGTAACGAATATGTGTAATAAATAGACGATATATTGAGGTTAAAGTACAGTACAATATACTTCAAATGGTCCAACATTAATGGTCCAACAGTCCCCTTCACTAGTGCGTTTACAGGGGCTCGTCAGGTTGTGTGCAGTGTGGCAGGTCTGTGTTTGTTTACATTCGACAGAAGGAAACTCACAATAGTAAACACATTATGGAATAAAATTAAAACAACATTAAAACAAATATCTCAATGTAATGATTTATGGAATGTTTATAAGACGAGCCCCTGTAAACGCACAAGTGAAGGGAACTGTACAACATGGTCAGTGGCCCGGAGCAGGTGCCGTCATCCACCATCTTGCCTTATGATTGAACTCTGACCTCTAAACAACCTCAGTGTCTCCTCCTAACAATGAGAATCTTCAACGTATTTCACAAAAAAAAAAAAAACCAAACAAATGAATTTTATTAATACACAATAACTCGTTCACCATTCAGCCTTTACAGTGTGCATCTCAATTCCAGAGTCATTTGCATCTCATTATAAACAAAAAAGGTAGTTTGTGTTGCCAGATACTGTTGTTAACTTATTACAGGTAAGTTATGTTAAGTGGATTCACCTGTGTGGCTGTGAACTTGGTTGACTAAGTGGATTTACTGGGTGCTGGTTTTTGTGTTTTATGTATATTTATTGAGCTCTATTTGAAGTTTCTAGTGACATACATACATACATATATACATTCATACATACACGGATTGATTTATATATATACAGTATATATAAAATATTTAATGTGTATATGTTTTCCATTTTTTTATGTTTATATTAAATAATTCACTTAGAAAATAAATATGTATGATAGTGAATATTTTGATCACCTTACAATACAATAAGTTGGAAAATTGTAAAGAGTGTTTTTTACCAGACGATTCATCATAGTTCTCCTTAATTTGTACAGAAAACTAAAGAAACCGCCATCAAACCACAGAAAACGGCAGAGAGTCAAATAGAGAGAGAGAAATTTGTACAGAAAACTAAAAAAAATTTATCAAACCACAGAAAACGGGAGAGAGAGAGAGAGAGAGAGAGAGAGAGAGAGAGAGAGAGAGAGAGAGAGAGAGAGAGAGAGAGATTGTTGTCACTCACATTTGTCACTCACTATACACAACTAACCCGTAGCGTCACTCACCAGAAAACGGTCGACCACTCACCGCACAATAAGATCTGTGAGAAGGGCCGGAAGGAGGGGGAACTTTACTAAACATAAACAAGAAAAATTTTCCTTCCTTCTTCAGGTTGTGGTTTTTTATTTTAGTGGGGATTATTTATTAGTTATTTTTATCATTATACATATTTAGTCATTATTCATATTATTGTAAGTTTTCTAATATCTGTCTCTTTTTGTCTTTTCAGGTACGTGTTTCATAGCAACTTGTTCATGGTCCCGAGTGGCTGCCTTAGGTGATGACGTCACAAGTAAGTGAGAGATGATTAATTATTGTTATTGGAGAATATTTTTGTTTTTACTTTTGTCGGGTTTTAGTTTAATATTTGTTTCTTTTGTTCATTTTTCAATTTAATATTTTTTTCTTTTTTGATTTCTCAGTTTAATGTTTTTTTCTTCATTTGTCGATTTCAGAGTATAATTTCTTCTTGTGTTAACTTCTCAGTAAATTATTTTATTCTCGTATCAATTTCTAAACATTATTTTCTAGGTTCTTAAAAGACTCTAACTACTTCAGTTACCGTCTTTTGGGCATCTCAGGCTAGACAAGAGAATAAGTTTCGGTGTTCCCGCAGACACCAACTGTAGGAGCATCGAGGCTAACATTAACCCTTATCAACTACGCTGGACCGTCGCTGGTCATGTTACCCGCATGGACCTGTGTTGCCACTGGGAAAAATTCAAAACGTATCCACAATCTTCCAAAAAGTATCCACTATTTTCTTTAATAAAATGACGAATTTCTTAGCATCTACAGCATTTTTATGTACTTACTGTACATATAGCCTACAGCTTCAAAAGGAATAATTTATGGAAAATACACACACACACAAAATAAATAAAACGTATCCAATATCTCAAAAAATAGAAAAATAGTATCCAGTTTTTCACAATTTCTGCAATTTCGTATCATTTTGGTCAGGGTCGTAAAACCGTGCGCCTCCTGTCAAAAAGTATCCAAATGATACTTTCGTATCCATTTTGGCAACACTGCCCTACAGTCACCTAATGAATGGTACACGTAACGCTGGTGGCCAACTCAAAAGGTATAAGGCTAGTCTTGGACAAACCTGACAAAGTGCCAAATCGACCCCCTCACCTGGGAGACGATTACTCCATACTAGGAGGAGCACCACACGAGAAGGTGTCAATACTTTCGAGTTAGTCTCACTGCCTATCGAGGCAGACAAGCGCCAACGTCGGAAAGACGCTGTCGTCGCCTCTCCCGCACTAGATGTAGCCCTCCACACGTGCAATATCTGTGGACGACCCTGCCGGTCCCGTATCGGCCTCTCGAGTCACCCCAGAGCTCGCCAATGAAGGTGTTATCCTTAATAACTCGTATCATTGTATCATAGCTGGATGATCGTCATACTCAATTCCGAGTGACAGTAAAGTAGTAGTAATGTGTGATTATATGCATAATAATAAAAAAATTGCCTCTTTAAGGAGATAATTATCAAATAATTTTATGCGTCTACACTTAAGGTTTGTTGGGGAGTTTTCACTGATGATGCCGAATTATTATATAAATCGTTCATATCATCTTTATCACGTTTGTCTCTTCTGCTCTTCTTCTCCACCATCATCATCTCCTGTAGTTGCTCTGACATACTCATCAGCCTCACTAGTGAAGCACAGCAGGTCAAATATGTCCAAAGCAGAGACCAAGTTTACTGTCTGTTATGTAAAGTAAAGAAATTGTTTATCCAAAGTTGTTTACGTGAGATATCGCTCTGTTTACACCGAGGAGAACTTTTAGGCGTGTTACCTCTTTTGATCATCCGTTCCACTCATATATCCATACCTTCCTTAGTCACCTTTCGCTATATTCCCAACTTTGGTTAATATAACTCTCTCTCTCTCTCTCTCTCTCTCTCTCTCTCTCTCTCTCTCTCTCTGCATTACACGGTGAATTCCTTAAAACCTCAAAAAACAAAAATAAAAATAATTCTAGGGAGAGATATCAAGAGTTTCCCCTACAAGTAAAGGACCTTTTTATATACGCTTGGCAGGACAACGACCAAGAACTGTATCCTCGTATGTATGTATGTATGTATGTATGTATGTATGTATGTATGTATGTATGTATGTATGTATGTATGTATGTATGTATGTATGATGCAAGGAGGGTCATATTCAGGTCATATTCATCAGTGTGTGACATAGTTGGTGTAGAGGGTCGAGGAGGTTCAGTCGTGTGGTACGATGGAGGTGAGGGAAGAGGGAGGGAGGTGGAGGGAAGAGGGAGGGAGGGGGAGGGAGGGAGGGGGAGGGAAGAGTGCTAGGTTGAAGTGATTTTGGTGGAGGGAATTGAAGAGGGAGATATGAGATGTTAAGTGAGAGAGAGATGGAGATTGGTGGAGATTGAAGAGGGAGAAAGGTGATAAGGTGGAGGAGATGTGTTGGAGAGAAAGACAAGGTAAGGGTGTGAGGGGTGGACGGTGGGTTAGGTTAGGTTAGGTTAGGTTGAGTTAGGTTAGGTTAGGTTAGGTTAGGTTAGGTTGAGTTAGGTTAGGTTGAGTTAGGTTAGGTTAGGTTAGGTTGAGTTAGGTGGTAATAGTCGAAGGAAGATGATGATGATGATGATGATGATGATGATGATGATGATGATACAGGAATGGTTAATAAAAGAAAAATGGCAGTGACGTAACACAATTCCCCCTTTCCCCTCCCCAACCCCTACACCCTGATTCCCCTCCTCTACACACCCCCTCCTGTACACCCAACCACACCCCTACACCCAACCACACCCCTACACCCCACCATACCCCTACACCCCACCATACCCCTACACCCCCCACCACAATCCCCCTACACCCCACCACACCCCACCACACCCCCACACCCCACCACACCCCCACACACCCCACCACACCCCCACACCCCACCACACCCCACACCCCACCATGGCCCCACACCACCACACCCCCACACCCCACCCCACCACACCCCTACACCCCACCACACCCCCACACCCCACCACACCACACCCCTACACCCCACCACACCCCCTACACACCACCATACCCCCACACCACCACACCCCCCCACACCCCACCATACCCCACACCACCACACCCCACACCCCACCACACCCCCACACCACCACACCCCCACACCCCACCACACCACACCCCCACACCCCACCACACCCCCACACCCCACCACACCCCCACACCCCACCACACCCCCACACCCCACCACACCCCACACCCCACCACCACACCCCACACCCCACCACACCCCCAGACCCCACCACACCCCCACACCCCACCACACCCCACACCCCACCACACCACACCCCACCCCACCACATCACACCCCACACCCCACCACACCCCCCCACACCCCACCACATCACACCCCCCACACCCCACCACACACCCCACACCCCACCACACCCCTACACCCCACCACACCCCCACACCCCCACACCCCACCACACCACACACCCCACACCCCACCACACACCACACCCCCACACCCCACCACACCACACCCCCACACCCCACCACAACCCCCACACCCCACACACCCCCACACCCCACCACACCCCACACCCCACACCCCCACACCCCACCACACCCCACACCCCACCCCACACACCACACACCCCACACCCCACCACACCCCCACACCCCACCCCCACACCCCCACCCCACACCCCCACACCCCACCACACCCCTGGGCACCCCACCACACCACACCCCTACACCCCACCACATCACACACCCCTACACCCCTACACCACACCACACCCCTACACCACACCACACCCCTACACCCCACCACACCCCTACCTTCATATATGCTGGGAATAAGTTAAAACACTTCCCAATTAGAAGTTAAGAAGGCTTCAGCAGATTCCCTTAACACACCTCACCTTAACATGAGTCTTGAGTTAGAAAGTTTGAAAGTTTAAGAAAAGTTATACAGGGGAAAGAATGATTATTACTCTACTATAAAATTAATACTACTTTTTGTAATTTTATTTAAGTTAAGTTAGGTTTGGTTAGGTTAGGTTAGGTTAGGTTAGGTTAGGTTAGGTCAGGTCAGGTCAGGTTAGGTCTGGTCTTGTCTGGTCTGGTCTGGTCTGGTCCGGATAGAGGTTCCCATGGTAGATTATTATTATTATTGTTATTATTAATATTATCATTGGAAGAAATTTTAGTTTTGTGTTCTTGTGTGTGTGCGAAGTTAAACCAAATAATTGATAAAATTCAGTTAAAGAATATATTATTTATAAGATTAAGCTTCACTAAGAAATAATTAAGTACTTTACCACCAAAAGAAGGTTTATTCTTCACAAGCTTAGAAAAAAAAATCCCTGTTATTATGGTTGAAAGATTTATCTGTTATGACGTGAGTATACTGAGGAGGAACTCGACTCTTCCCCTCCCCTCTCCTTCCCCACCCCCCATCACCTCTGCCCCCACCACTGCCCTGCCCCACCACCGCCCCGCCTCCCACCACCGCCCTCACCTCACCACACCTCCATCACCACCCCACCTCTCCCACCTACTCCTCACCACCACCCCACCTCTCCCACTCCACCTCACCACCACCCCACCCCTCCCCACTCACCCTCACCACCACCCCCACCCCTCCCACTCCACCCTCACCACCATCCCACCTCTCCCACCCACCCCTCACCACCACCCCCACCTCCCACCTACCCTCACCACCACCCCACCCTCTCCCACCTACCCTCACCACCACCCCACCTCTCCACCCACTCCCTCACCACCATCCTACCTTCCCACCTACCTCACCACCACCCTCCACCTCCCACCTTACCCACCACCACCCCACCTCTCCTCCCACCTACTCCCTCACCACCACCCCACCTCTCCCACCTACCCTCACCACCATCCCACCTCCTCTCCCACCTACCCCTACCTCACCTCACCCCACCCTCCACCTACCTCCTCACCACCACCCCACCTCCCACCTACTCCTCACATCACCTCACCCCCACCTCCCACTCCACTCCTCACCTCACCACCCCACCTCTCCCACCTACTCCTCACCACCACCCCACCTCTCCCACCTACCTCACCACCACCCCACCTCTCCCACCTACTCCCTCACCACCCCACCTCCCACCTACCTCACCACTCACCCCACCTCCTCCTTCCACCCTCACCAACGCCCTCAACCCTCAGATGAACCATACTCTGACCTCACCTCCCTCATCATCATATAGTTATGCCTTTGTGGGAAGATATAGTCTAGTGGAGGCCTCTATGATCCACGGAGGCTTGGATCAATCTGTCGCTACTTGACCTGGCCGGCTCCTCGTCCAGGCTGGTTCTTCGCCCAGGCCGGCTCCTCTCCCAGGCCAGATCTTCGCTCAGGCCGGCTCCTCTCCCAGGCCAGATCTTCGCCTAGGCCGGCTCCTCGCCTAGGCCGGCTTCACGCCTAGGGCGGCTCCTGCTCTCTAATTCGAAATTCATTTTATCATCAATATCATGAAAGACGTCACCGAGGAGCACTGTCTGTCTGTCTCTTTCTCTATACCACGAGAGATAAAGTTCTTTACTGTTAGAACATGTAATAATAACACAAGAACAACAAGAACAATAATAGCACAAGAACAATAAGAACAATACTAATAACAAATAAGAACAATAATAATAATAACACAAGGACTACAAGAACAATAATAATAATAACAAGAACAATAATAATAATAAAAAGAACAAGAACAATAATAATAATAATAACAAGAACAATAATAATAATAAAAAGAACAAGAACACTAATAATAATAACACAAGGACAACAATAACAATAATAATAATAACACAAGAACAAGAACAATAATAATAACACAAGAACAACAAGAACAATAACAATAATAACTAGAACAACAAGAACAATAATAATAATAACACAAGAACAATGATAATAACAGAAGAACAACAAGAACAATGATAATAATAACAAGAACAACAAGAACAATAATAATAACAAGAACAACAAGAACAATAATAATAACACAAGAACAATAATAATAACAAAACAAGAACAACAAGAACAATAATAACAAGAACAACAAGAACAATAATAATAACACAAGAACAACAAGAACAATGATAATAATAACAAGAACAACAAGAACAATAATAATAACAAGAACAACAAGAACAATAATAATAACACAAGAACAACAAGAACAATAATAATAATAACAAGAACAACAAGAACAATAATAATAATAACAAGAATAACAAGAACAATAATAATAATAACAAGAATAACAAGAACAATAATCATAAGAACAAGAACAATAATAATAACACAAGAACAACAAGAACAATAATAATAATAACAACAAGAACAATAATATTAATAACAAGAACAGTAATAATAACACAAGAACAATGATAACAATAAGAACAATAATAATAATAACAAGAACAACAAGAACAACAATAATAATAATAACAAGAACAACACGAACAATAATATTCATAACAAGAACAATAAGAACATTAATAATAATAACACAAGAACAATAGGAACAATAATAATGATAACACAAGAACAACAAGAACATTACTAATAATAATACTAGAACAACAAGAATAATAACAAAAACAACAAGAACAATAATAATAACTCGAGAACAACAATAATAACAAGAACAATAATAACAACAATAATAACAAGAACAATAATAACACAAGAACAATAATAATAATAATGGTAGATGGTAATGAAATGCAACATGTCATTCTCTATTTCCCTCCTATACTACACGACCAACATCCAAGTTACAATAACTTAAAAAAAAAACTCCATGAATCAAACACTAAGTCATTGATATAAAAAAATGACTAGATAATAAAGAAGGTTTAATAATTTTAGAAGAATGAAACAGAAGATAACTGATGGAGATGTGCATGATAAAAAAACACGATTGATAACAAATGAAAGACTTAGGATGAAAGAAGACAGAGAAGTAAATAAAGTGAGGAATAAGAATATATGTAGAAATAAGTGAGATAATATGAAACGGCGGAGAAGTGGACAGGCGAGACGAATGGGTGATGTGTGAGGTATTAGTCTTGAAAATGACAGAAAATAAGGAAAAAAAATTATAAAATGGGAAGGAAATGACAGAAAATAGGAAAGATGACAGAAAATGGGATGGGAAAGACAAAAAAAAATAGGAAACGACAAGAAAATAGGAAGAAAAAAGATATGTAGGATAAACAGAAAAATAAAATAGGAAGACAAGGCAAGAAATAGCAATAACATAATGAGAAGTTGACAACAGTAATTAAGAAGAAAATAAAGAAGATGAAGAGGGAGACGAAGAAGAAGGAGACGAAGAAGAAGAAGAAGATGAAAAAAAACATAGAACTAATTGCAAGGAAGGAGCAACAAAAGAAACCAAGAATAAAGAAGAAAGATAAGAAAAAAGGTGGGACCCAAGAGAATGATGAAAGAAAGTAATAAGGCAAAGATACGATAAACGTGGATGTAGAAGATATTTGATAACAAGAAAACAAAGAGAATCAATAAGAACGGTAAGATGAGAATAAAAGCAAGAGAAGGGAAGAAGGTTGAGAGAAAGGGAGAAGGTTTTAAATAATTGATAAATGAAAATAGATGAAAGAGAGACGGAAATTATGTATTAAAGAGGGGGTGAACTGAAGAGTGTTGGGGGGGGGGGGAGTAGATGGGAGGAGGAGATGGATATGATGGTAGAGGGATAGAGATAGAATAGGAGGAGAAGTAAGAAGAGGAAGAGGAGACTGACAATAAGTAAGATAAGGAATGAATGATATGACACAGAGTAGATAGAATCACTGTTAATATTATAAACATTTGGGGGGATAGAATAGCGATAGGTTAGACGATAATATAATGTATTGTACAGTATGGCGGAGGAAACACCACCAGAGAAAGGCTAGTGAATAGTTTCCTGTACATGTAGTCGCCTCTCGATTTACACGGATCTAATTTGCACGTTTTTGAAATAACACCAACATTGAATTAAAACCTATTTTTAAAATGAAACGATTTTTTTTAAATAGTTCGGTTGTGAGAAGAGCGCCATTGGTTGTGAGAAGAGCGCCATTGGTTGTGAGAAGAGCGCCATTGCATCAGGCAGCGTAGTTCAGTGCCTCATTGCTTTCCTACTTTACGAAAAAGGAAAAAGTAACATCACCTGAACCTCTGTCACCTGGTTCAGATAACTCGGAGCCACACGAGAATAACCCGTTATAGTACCTCCTTCTTTCCTCACACAGCCAAACTGTGGAATGCTCTGCCTTCTTCTCTGTTTCCATACTTATAAAATCTGTCTCACTTTAAAAAGTTGGTTTTCCGGCACCTTCGTGGTGTAGATTAACACAGTATAACCTTTTTATTCTCTTTTTTTATTTCTTTCCGTTCTTATTTTTTCGCTCTCCAGGCCCCGTTGTGGGTCGTTCGACGTGTGCCCGGGTGGGCTGATTCCCGTAAAAAAAAAAAATATAGGGGTGAAGAAGGTGTAGACGTAGAGGAACATACAGAATTAAGGAGGAAATGTGGAGGTGAAAAAAAAGTGTGCAGGGAGTGAATGAAGGAGCAGTATATTGGGGTGTTTGTGTAGAGAATGAGGGGAAGTGATTAAAAAAATAGTGTATAATTGAGAGGTGGATGGTAGTTTAGTTTTAGTTTAACAAATTTATTGGCAGAGCTTGTTGTACAGTTTGCCTATTCTGAGTAATTCAGTCAGGTCTTGACACTGAGAGTGGTATCACTTCTCACTGCCACGCAGGACAGAGGTTCATACACAAAGAAATACATCATATTCATTAACAGCTATAAATGTATAGAGGTCAGATTCATATGGGTAATGTCACTGTTCACTGCCATGCAGGACAGAGGTTCGTACACAAAGAGATGCATCATATTCATTGACAGTTCATATACATATATGTACACACACACACACACATATACATACATATACATGTATACATACACATATACATATACATAGAACATAAGAACATAAGAATGGAGGAAACTGCAGCGGGCCTATTGGCTCCATACTGGGCAGCCTAGTTTATTCCAACCCCTATTGCTATATGAGCATCCAACCTATGTTTGAAGCAATTCAGCGTATTCGAGTTAATGATGATATTTGGTAACTTGTTCCATTCATCCACTACTCTGTTTCCAAACCAGTGTTTACCTATTTCACGCCTAAATCTAAATTTGTCTAATTTAAAACCATTGTTACGAGTTCGCTCCTGGTTGGATAGTTTGAGTACCTTTGTAATGTCCCCTTTGTTTAGCCCTGACTTCCACTTATACACCTCTATCAGGTCGCCCCTCGCTCTACGTCTCTCGAGGGAGTGCAAATTAAGATGCTTTAACCTGTCTCTATACTCAAGGTTCCTAATGCCCGGGATTAGTCTTGTCATTCTCCTCTGAATTCTTTCCAAGGATTCTATATCCATTCTGTAATACGGTGACCAGAACTGAACTGCGTAATCCAAGTGTGGTCTCACAAGAGCAAGATACAGTTTTAGGATGACCTCGCTAGTCTTGTAAACTAACACTCCTTTGTATGAACCCAAGTACTTTATTAGCCTTGTTACGAGCAAAAACACATTGTTTACTTGGCTTAAGGTTCCTACTTATCATTACTCCCTAAATCTCTCTCGCAGTCGGATTTCTCTGTATATATATACACACACGCACACATACATACATATACGTCGGTCAGATTCATGTGGGTAATGTCACTTTTCACTGCCATACAGGACAGAGGTTCGTACACAAAGAATGCATCATATTCATTGACACTATATATAGGTCAGATTCATGTGGGTAATGCCACTGTTCACTGCCACGCAGGACAGAGGTTCGTACACAAAGAAGGAAATACATCATATTCATTAGCAGTATATATAGGTCAGTGGATCACATACATTGGAGTCATATTCTAATTGAAGACTAATCAGTGTGGGCTAGCAAATTTGGGATAAACAGCAAGAATGTCCTCAAGCACACCTGATTCAATGAAGTAATTACATAGTTCAAGATACAATAAGTCAGGTGGCCTGAAGTCTTTGACAGTGTCACATTCAATAATATAGTGTTCAAGTGTATGCTTTAAAGGTTTATCACAAAGTTTACATGCTGAGTGTTCCGGTATGGGTACAGCGTTACTAACTTGCCAGATGTGTCTGTATCCTAGCCTAATTCTGGCCACGACTACATCACATTGTCTGGTTCTGTCCTTATGCTGGCCATACCGGTACCTCTTGTCACAAAATTTGTCATATTTACTAATGCTACAACTGTCAGGTCTCTCTGCATTTCTCACTTCTTCTAGATCAGAGTTCATGATTCTGACTTGAATGTTTTTAATTACAGCATTGGACAGGCCAAGGTCACGGTCAACATTTTCTTTCTTACATGCCTCATTGGCCAGTCTATCAGCACGGTCATGATACCTGATTCCAACATGGGACGGAATCCACACAAATTCGATACGAAAGTTGTTCTCATTGGCAGTTATCACATTCCTTTTAATATCACATACAACTTTAGACATAGAGCCTGACGGGCTGTTCATTGATTTCAAAGCACTTTGAGAGTCACAGAATATCACCCCACCTCCATTTTCTTTGAGGTAGTCTGTGGCTAAGTAGATTCCAGTTAGTTCAGTTTGTGTTGTGCTGGCCCAGTTGTTCAGCCTTTGTTTGTTTGACACTATCATCTCTTTTTCTTTATATATTACAATTGCACAGCCTGTTCTACCTGTGTTTGTCTGCACAGAACCATCAGTAAAAGCATAACATTCACTTGATTTAATACTCTCTATGTGTCTGTTAATAGTTTCTGGTGTGACACATCTCACCACATCGGTGTTTAACATTTGCTTACTACCAACAGGAGTGTAATTAATAGGAACTGATATGTCCAGCCAAGGAGGAATGGCATTAATAGGTTCGTCTGGGGTGATTGGGACATTCAGTTTCAAGAGATCTGCAACACTTTTATGAAGCCACGCCCCAAAGAGAGTCTTTTGTGGAAGGTTGGCGAGATGGTCGGGATTACTTAGATAGAACATCAACTCAGATTGAGCTGTAGTTTGAGAACCATTGTTCTTCAAAACTTTGACACAAAACATGGTATTAAGTAGGGCTATCCTCTCAGATAGGGAGGGCAGTCCGAGCTCTTTCCTCATGTTTACAATTCTGATTGATTTTGGGCAACCTAGGATGATGCGCATGGCTTCATTTTGCACTACCTCAAGGCTGTTGAGTTGTTTAGGCGGAATAGTCACAAGATGGAGAGCATGATAGTCAACTACAGAACGAATGAAGTGAAGATAGAAAGTATGAGCATAGGTGATGTTAATTCCATAGCCCTTGCCAACAAGGGTTCTGAGGGGTTTAATGCGCTGCATTAGTTTGTCACGAAGGTTGCTGACAAAGTTTGCATCATTCACACAAATTCCAAGATATTTATAGGAGCTACATAGTTCCAAGGGCATGCTGTTAATGTTATAGTCAAGAGGCAGAGGGTGAGCAGGACGAGGATTGAGGACCCTCGTCTTGTCAACAGATATTATGAGACAGCATTCAACAGTTCTCCGAGCAAATACATCCAGCAAGGCTTGGAGCCTGAGTTTGGTTTGTGTCATAATGCAGATATCATCAGCATAGCATATTACGGCTTCGTTTGGCTGAACTGGAATGTCAGCAATAAGCTTGTGCATCAGTATATTAAAGAGCATAGGACTTAACACTCCTCCCTGTGGCGTGCCTAGCTCAAATGATCTCATTCTGGTACTTTTAACTCCCCTAAACAGAACACTGGCATACCTGTTGGACAGATAACCCTTTATCCATGTCAGGAGGTTACCTTGGATGCCAAAATTAGCTAGTTGCTCAAGTATAATGTCTCTATTAGCTACATCAAAGGCTGATTTAAGGTCTATGAAGGCTGTTTGTGTCTTATCTTTTGAGTGAACAAGATATTCTGCAAAGCATGTCTGTGTGCTACGCCCGGGCATGAACCCGTACAGATTAGGGGCGAGTTTGTCTTTGACTTGAAACATGAGACGGTTTAGAACAACTCTTTCAAGGACTTTACACATGCAGGATGTAAGTGAAATTGGCCTGAAGTTTGGAGAATTAGCTTTAGGGATTGGAACTATGTTTCCATGAGTCCATGTCTTAGGCAGAATACCCTGTGTGAGGCTCATTTGATACAGGTCAAGCAGTGGATGGTTAGGATCCTATTCAACAATCTCTTAGGGTAAGAGAGGTTATGCCATCCACCAGGGAGTGATGACCACCTTCATTAGTGCTGTTAGTTCGTGGTGCGTTATAGGAAACTGGTCGGTAAGGTCTGGTGTGAGGAACGGCTATTTTTCAATATTGGAAACCCCTATTAATGTGTGTGGTGTTAAGATATTGTTGTATGTCAGAGGTAAAGTGATTTCCAGAACACACCAGACCATTAGTCTAATAGCATGTCAGCATGTTCTGCAGGGCTGTGATGAAGCTGACCGGGGTAAGTGACTTGGTAATGACTCTAATTTTGTTCCACATTTCAAGCAGAGTGGTTGCCCCATTAACTCTGTAAGAATTGTTCCCTGGCTAGGTGCTTCTCACCTGACCTTGAGTTCACAAAAATTCTCTGTTAGCTTGAGGAATGCCAAAAGGTTATCACTAGTTTTATTTTGCTTATAAGTGTTGGCAAGTTGTTTTACATTCTCTCCTTCTTTGGTGAGGATGGGGTCATGTGTCCACAGAGGTGGTTTAGTGCTGCCCTTCCTCCTTGACTTAACCCAGGTGGTATAATATGTGGTAATGACATTTACAAGATCACAGCAAAATTCTCCACTGACCCAGGTGTATATCCAGCATACCATCTGTGGATGCAGGCCTTGAAGTGCAGTTTAAGATTATCTGGGATATTAATTTGAGCTTAGGATGGGGTTCACACTTCGACATCAGCAATAGTGTAATTTCAGTAAGTATTGCATAATGATCACTGACTAGGTGGCCCTGGAGATGACCTTTAGCCTTGACATTGCATTGTTCACATAATCAAGTCTGCCCCCATCAGATGTGTCACTTGTTCAAGTCGTATACAGTGATATTATGATTATTGATGACTACGAACACCTCCCATTAGAGTTACACTGACATCACTGAGGACAGTGACGAGAGATAAAGCTCATCTACACAGCATAGCATTGTTACCTGATGGCTTTTGGTAATACGTTACACCGAACATAGATGTTATACAGCGAAAATGGTAGGGAGAGGGGAGACATAATGAAAGAGAAGGATGGATTCAAGGGTACACCAGATTTATGGGTAAAAGGACATCCAAGAGGCAGTAGTGTGTGTGTGGAGAAGATGACGGCGAGTGTGTCGGTGATAGTGTAAGAATTACCTGTGTTAGACCAGTGTCCACCAGGCAGTACACACACTAGTTGAAGTGTGGTCAGTCAGTCTCGAATACTTGGTTAAGTCTCCCCACTGGTTCCGTTTTCTTTGAGTATCTGTATCGGGGAGCTCATGTTGTCGAGTAGTTGGACCTCTCTATAATGACCTCCCACTTGTCTGTTGTAGCACCTCCTTGTGACTCTCCTACCGCTTTCTGAGGCCAATTATACTAACTTTTATATCACTTTTTTGAGTCAGACCAGACGAAAACAATATAAAAAAAGCCATTTCGAAAACTAGCTCCGTTTCTCCGTCTTTTAAAGTTTATGAGGGCAGCGGTGGTGACATTAAGAAGAGTTATATATGGATGGTCTAGTGTAGGCTTCTCTTCTGAGGTTTAAGACATGGCTAAGTTTTAGGTGATTAGATATTAATTCCCGTTGTTTATTAAGGACTTTCGTGTAGTGGTTAGTAACCTGTGTGTGTGTCCACCAGTCCGTCCATCACCACCACCACCGCCTGCTATCCGTTACGTAGTCTCATTGGTTGATTCGCCCCGGGGGAAACGCGGGAAAATGGGAAATGTTGTCATACTGACGTGAATTTATTTGATGTATATTTTATGCGATATAAGTTTATACTCTCATTTATAGTGTATGAATATCGTAAGTATATGTGATTGATTTCATACTAAATTCATATGATTGGATGCAGGGCCGTCCCTAGGAGGGTGCGGGGCCCGGGGCAACTCAGCCACTGCGGGGCCCCAGATTATGCGGTCAGAGGAACCCACCCCCAACCCCATGGGCCTGTCGCTATGGATGGTAAGGTCACGGTTGGGATGGTGGCGTAAGCCGTCAGGTCAAATTAACCAGTCAACAGGTAATGTGTCCGAGGTCACTGGGTCCAGTGCTGAGCCCTGCAGGGCGTGGGCGGCATCTGTTCGCCCCTCCCTAAAGAACGGACCTGATTGGATGTCATAATATTTAACGGGATCAGAAAATTTTCGTACGTCAGCCAGCGAGGGAAGCTGGGTTAGGTTTACGTTAGGTGGGGTTAAGTTTGCGTTAGGTAAGATTAATGTTAGGTTAGGTTAGGTTAGTTCGTGGTTAATCTCTGGTGAAATACGCTCGGGTGTGTGATCATCAAGTCATCCTTGTCTTCTGATCATTTATATTCTTTAGTTTATATTATAATTATTCCTGCGGCCACCACACTGTTTCTCTCTCGCATTATGCGTAATTTGGTCGGTGGGTCAGAGTCGTCGTTCACTGGTTCAGATTTACTCGAGTCAATTTTGTCATATCACACCGCCTTCCGCCCCCTGATGTTACAGCCTCATAACGAGCACTTCGCTGTGCCTCGTGTACTCGTATTGGACATCAGTGAACGTACTCAAGTAGGTGTTGAAATACATCCATTAAATTTTATTCTTCTCCCTCAGGCCACAGTAATAAACATTTCGAGGAATCCTTGAAACCCACACACATAGTAATCGAACATCACAGGTACAATGAGTGTAAAATAACCAATTTCCTATCATAACAAACAAGCAAAATTCGTACGTGGCAACTGGCGCCTGTATGTCAGCGCCGCCACTCGGCGAGGCGACAAATTACGCCTCACTCACCCGCCAACCACTAGGCGGGTCGGAGGGGCTGTATGGTGGTCCGCCGCGATGCCGGGCCAACACCAACCACAAAGAGAGTCGGTGCGCGGCCCGCTGGCCTCACTGACAAAGTTTCTCGTTAGTTGTAGTGGTGACAGTGCACGGCGCGACCATGGCTAGTTACTCCAGCTACATGTACAACTGCCTCACCACAGACAGCTACGAGCACATTCCAAGGTAGGTGAAGTAACCCAGCGAGAGTAACTACGCTAACGACCTTCTCATGTGTGTGGGTACAACGATACAACCACGACTTTCGTCTCTTGGTCACTTGGTGTTAAGGCAGTACTGGACGTAACAGAACCTTACATTATTATCAACACAGTTTTCTTATGATATAAACACGAAAGAATCCAGTATTGTAACCACCAACTCACAGTACGTGTTTACTAATTAGGGTGGTTGGGTAGTTACGGGAGGGAACTAATGAGCGTCTTGTTAACATTTCAATATATTGGTGTGATGGTAATTGTGGTGTCATGGTAACAAAATAGGTGTCCTTATAGGTCATTATAACTCGTGGTGACTAATATGACTCACGGTGACTCCTAGCGACTCAGGCATGGTGGACCAACCGAGTGGCTTATTTATTGGTGACTCATATGGGATAAATATATGACTCAGATTTATTTATATAATTTGGTATTTAAAACTCATTAACTTAAGACTAATTAAGTGTTTTTACTAATGGATCCTGAAGTACTAATGGACGGTTACGTGTTGTATATACTAATGGATGCCACGTTAACTAATGGACGGTTACGTAAGCTGTATATACTAATGGGTGCCACGTTAACTAATGGAGGGTTACGTAGCTGTATATACTAATGGGTGCCACGTTAACTAATGGAGGTTACGTAAGCTGTATATACTAATGGGTTGCCACGTTAACTAATGGACGGTTACGTAAGCTGTATATACTAATGGGTGCCAGTTAACAATGGAGGTTACGAGCTGTATATACTAATGGGTGCCACGTTAACTAATGGACGGTTACGTAAGCTGTATATACTAATGGGTGCCACGTTAACTAATGGAGGTTACGTAAGCTGTATATACTAACGGGTGCCACGTTAACTAATGAGGTTACGTAAGCTGTATATACTAATGGGTGCCACGTTAACTAATGGAGGGTTACGTAAGCTGTATATACTAATGGGTGCCACGTTAACTAATAGAGGGTTACGTAAGCTGTTGTTAATGGTGATGTAGGCAGTCGATTTTTTCATAATGGTGTCCTTGTTAGTAAGTTAATGGGTGTAGTGGCAACACCTGGCTGGCGTGGTAGTTGACCCGGCGGTTGTTAAGAGTTAAAAATGGTGTTATAAAGTATGTTTTGTTTTGTTTTTTATATATCTGCATATACCTGGATCATATATATGCCTACCTGTCATATACCTGCCACATATAACTGCTTCATATTCCCATCATATATATCTACCACATATACTTGCCTATATACATCCACATACATCCACATACATCCATACAGCTCCCAAAATATACCCACATCATACATATTCATCCAAACTATATACTATAAACCCTCCACACACCCACCCACAGTGTGTGGAGGGG
>NW_024736148.1:4664346-4691558 GCF_018991925.1 Homarus americanus
GCCATAACTCTGTACAATAGACACAACCAAGTCCAAGGGCCATAACTCTGTACAATAACGACACAACAAAGTCCAAGGCCATAACGCTGTACAATAACAACACAACAAAGTCCATAACTCTGTACAATAACGACACAACAAAGTCCAAGGGCCATAACCTGTACAATAACAACACAACAAAGTCCAAGGGCCATAACTCTGTACAATAACGACACAAACAAAGTCCAAGGGGCCATAACTCTGTACAATAACGACAACAAAGTCCAAGGGCCATAATCTGTACAATAACGACACAACAAAGTCCAAGGCCATAACGCTGTACAATAACACAACACAACAAAGTCCAAGGCCATAACTCTGTACAATAACGACACAACAAAGTCCAAGGGGCCATAACTCTGTACAATAACAACACAACAAAGTCCAAGGCCATAACTCTGTACAATAACGACACAACAAAGTCCAAGGCCATAACTCTGTACAATAACGACACAACAAAGTCCAAGGGCCATAACTCTGTACAATAACGACACAACAAAGTCCAAGGCCATAACGCTGTACAATAACAACACAACAAAGTCCAAGGCCATAACTCTGTACAATAACACACAACAAAGTCCAAGGGGCCATAACTCTGTACAGTATTAACAACCAAGTCCAAGGGCCATAACTCGTACAATAACACACAACCAAGTCCAAGGGCCATAACTCTGTACAATAACGACACAACAAAGTCCAAGGGCCATAACTCTGTACAATAACAACACAACAAAGTCCAAGGGCCATAACTCTGTACAATAACGACACAACAAAGTCCAAGGGCCATAACGCTGTACACAACACACAACAAAGTCCAAGGCCATAACCTGTACAATATCACACAACCAAGTCCAAGGCCATAACTCTGTACAATAACACACAACCAAGTCCAAGGGCCATAACCTGTACAATAACGACACAACCAAGTCCAAGGCCATAACTTGTACAATAACACACAACAAAGTCCAAAGGCCATAACTCTGTACAATAACAACACAACAAAGTCCAAGGCCATAACTCTGTACAATAACGACACAACCAAGTCCAAGGGCCATAACTCTGTACAATAACGACACAACAAAGTCCAAAGGGCCATAACTCTGTACAATAACAACACAACAAAGTCCAAGGCCATAACTCTGTACAATAACGACACAACAAAGTCCAAGGGGCCATAACGCTGTACAATAACGACACAACAAAGTCCAGCCATAACTCTGTACAATAACGACAACAACCAAGTCCAAGGCCATAACTCTGTACAATAACGACACAACCAAGTCCAAGGGCCATAACCTGTACAATAACGACACAACCAAGTCCAAGGGCCATAACTCTGTACAATATCGACACAACCAAGTCCAAGGCCATAACCTGTACAATAACGACACAACAAAGTCCAAGGCCATAACGCTGTACAATAACAACACAACCAAGTCCAAGGGGCCATAACTCTGTACAATATTTACACAACCAAGTCCAAGGGGCCATAACTCTGTACAATAACGACACAACAAAGTCCAAGGGGCCATAACTCTGTACAATAACAACACAACCAAGTCCAAGGGGCCATAACTCTGTACAATAACAACACAACCAAGTCCAAGGGGCCATAACTCTGTACATTAACAACACAACCCAAGTCCAAGGTCCAACTCTGTACAATAACGACACAATCAAGTCCAAGGGCCATAACGCTGTACAATAACGACACAACCAAGTCCATGTTTAACTCTGTGCCAATAACGACACAACAAAGTCCAAGGCCATAACTCTGTACAATAACGACACAAATCCAAGTCCAAGGGCCATAACGCTGTACAATAACGACACAACAAAGTCCAAGGGGCCATAACTCTGTACAATAACGACACAACCAAGTCCAAGGGGCCATAACGCTGTACAATAACGACACAACCAAGTCCAAGGGGCCATAACTCTGTACAATAACGACACAACCAAGTCCAAGGGGCCATAACGCTGTACAATAACGACACAACCAAGTCCAAGGGGCCATATGCACACTCATGATGGAGGCCAAAGGCAGGTATATAAACAAAAGAAGCAAACAAACAAACAAACACGTGATACTATTGTTAGAACATACAAAGTCCAAGCCGAAAAATAACACAAAAGTCCAACCACCCCAAAAATATTCCAAGTGAAAGTTTATACCACATAGAAGTTCCCCCCCTCAATAAAAAATACTACAAAAACCCTTTAAAAACATAAAACACACACACACACACACACACAAAACATCAACAGTCCAAATAGAATATGGACAGACAGACAGACAGACAGACGAGATAGTGTAGACGCGTGATAGACAAAACTGATTTATAGTTTGTTGTTGCAAGTGATGTGGGAAGCTCATTTGCATACCCCCATAAAGGTGTTGTGGGGAGGTGAGGTGGAGAGTACAGCAACAGCGAGATGTATCACTTCACTCCTCCCTGCCATCTGATACAGCACCACCAGTCATACAGCTCTGACGAACCTATCACACGGCTCCTGCTCCTGCTGTAGGGGTGAGTGGTGGTGGGTGATGAAGGGTGAAGATGGGGATGACTGTGGTGGTGGTGAAGATGGGGGGGTTATTGTGGGATAGTGATGGTGGGTGAGAATGATGGTAGTGGGGGAGAAGGTGGTGAATGGCAGTGGTGCGGTGGTGGGGGGGCTGTAAACTGAATACCTTACATAAAACACAAAATAAACACCACATTTACCTCAACTCTTTCCAATAACGAATTATATCAACAATATTTTAACCCCAACAGTATTATATCGTATTAAAATAATTATTACCTTTAACGCCAACACCAATTACACTGTATAAACATAATTAAATGTAATGTATCATCCAAGCTTTTTACATTGGGAATACTGTATATAAACACTGTTGCCAGGTTTACCTATGTATGCTTTGTTGTCAGGTTAATATATGTAAATAAACGCTGTTGCCAGGTTAATATCACCACGTATATAAACACTGTTGCCAGGTTAATATCACCACTTTTATAACCAGTGTTGCCAGGTTAATATCGCCACGTATATAAACATTGTTGCCAGGTTAATATCGCCACGTATATAGCCAGTGTTGCCAGGTTAATATCACCACGTATACCACGTATATAAACACTGTTGCCAGGTTAATATCACCACTTTTATAACCAGTGTTGCCAGGTTAATATCGCCACGTATATAAACATTGTTGCCAGGTTAATATCGCCACGTATATAGCCAGTGTTGCCAGGTTAATATCACCACGTATAGACCGCCGCGGGAGGTGCAGTAAGCAGGTGTTGTGTGGTGATAATGAGAGGTGTGGAGGGGTTAAGACAGGTGATATTAACTACACTGTTATTGTCCTGTTAACTGTGAACGGAATCGCGCCTGTTTTTATATTCCTCGCCCCTAAACTTTATATTCCTCGCCCCTAAACTTTCTCTTCCGTCCTTAAACTTTATATTCCTCGCCCCTAAACTTTCTCTTCCCTGTCCTTAAAATTTCTCTTCCTTGTCCCTAAACTTTCTCTTCCTTGTCTCTAAAATTTCTCTTCCTTGTCCTTAAACTTTCTCTTCCTTGTCCCTAAATTTTCTCTTCCTTGTCCCTAAATTTTCTCTTCCTTGTCCCTAAACTTTCTCTTCCTTGTCCCTAAACTTTCTCTTCCAGAGGTTTATTTTTTTGTTTAATTTTTTTTTTCATTTTACTCATTTCCATCTCATTTTCCACGTTCCTCAATCATGTTCACGCTTATCACATAGTATACACGTCATCATCATCATCATCATCATCATCACTACAAAAACCTTTAATTCTATCACTATTACCACCATCTCTGGTATTACCACTAATTTCACCATTACAATAACATCTACCACCATTTCCACCATTATAAGTTATCACCATTATTATTTCTAATATTACCGATATTACCATAGGTACCATAAGTTCTTAATACCACCACCACCACCACACTACTGCCACCCTCACTACCACCATCCCCCCACCACCACGTGTCACGGGTGGTGGGCAGTTGACCTCATAATTCACTGATTCACAGATCTTCTTCCAACCAGAGAGAGAGAGAGAGAGAGATTGATGGTTGATGGTGATGGATAGTTATTGAAGGTGGTTTCAGTTATTGATGGATATTGCGTGTGAGGACTAGGGAGCAGCCTAACTACCCACCCACACGTGATTCACTTAACTCATTGTTGAATATAAGTCACAGTCAATCGTATTAATTTTGCAAGCAAGGGCACCTAACCTAACCGAACCTAATCTAACCTAAAGGGAAAGTGGGTCCCATAGCCCTGACTTCCCCTCTAGACTAAGGCAGGCAATTATCCGTATCGAAGGAGGTTGGCACTGCACTCGATCACCTTCTCTTCCTCACCTGTAAAATAAGGTGCACTCAATGACATCTAGATGGGCACGAAACAAGGAACCCAGACAACAAGACGAGCGCTGTATCCACTCAGCCTCCTCACCCTCGCGCTAGGAAAACACTATCACTCAGATCAGAAGAGGAGGATAGGAGCTGGTTGAGTAAACGCTGTCAGAAATGGTTCATATAAAACCAGAAATTATAAATCACGTGAAGAAGATTAGCTCCTATAGTATATTTACCTGTGTGTGTGTGTGTGTGTGTGTGTGTGTGTGTGTGTGTGTGTGTGTGTGTGTGTGTGTGTGTGTTTGTGTGTGTGGGTTAATCCTAAGTAAATTATTCTTTCATTCTCGTTGGTGAAGTAAATATCAGCATCTGTCACCATTGAGTTAAACATTTGTGCAATTTGTTTAAGGTGAAATATATTTATCGTCTCTGGTAAATCTGCTTCTTTAGTGCTCTGTGATGAGGTACATTAATATATATCACTTGTACTCATTCATCCGTGGAGCTTTGTGTTGTTCTTGGCGGTGAAATAGATTTATTATTCAACAGACATCAGTTACCCGTAGAGCGTGTGTATGGTGAAGTATATTCATTTACACCAGTGAAATATTTGCCATTACTCTGGTGAAATATATCCCCCACCCGTATTATCAGTTATATATATCCGTAAAGGGAAAAAGATCGAGTCACTACTGATATATACACGAATCAGCCACGTCATTGTTGTTTACGGTATTTTTCCGGCTAAATAAACTGTTTGAATATTAACATCAATTTATATTATCTAAAGCGAATTATATTCATTTCTAAAAACAAAAAACTTTATAAACTTTTCACACACACACGTCTTACCACTCTCCCCTTCCCTCCCTCCCCTTCCCCCTCTCCTCCCTCTCCATCACACGCCCTACAGAGCCCTCTTATGTAGACTTCACCACCTATTGTTCTCAGGCTCCGTGTCTACAGCACCGAGCATTAGGGTCTTTGTGTGTGGGTGTCCGTCCGTCTGTCTGTCTGTGTTTATGCTTGTATGTACGTACAATAATAATAATAATAATAATAATAAAAGGTTTATTAATAGAGTTGCAGCGGTGGTTCAAAAAATATACTGACTTACATTTGATTTAGATATAATGACATAATATGCGTTGAATACATTTACAGGGCTGTACAGTGCATAAATCAGTTGTTTATTATGTAGCTATGTATGGTGACAGGGTAAACAAAGCCCGTGTTGGGAAGGTCGATGAGGGCTGAGTGGCATGTAGGACAAAATAGTCTCCGGTACCTTTTTATTGATTCTTGCCGGCGCTGTAAACACTATTATTGTCTGCCGGTCCTTGAAAGGCTGTGTTTCCGGCGGGTGATGGTGGTTAACACACACACACACACACATACACACACACACACACATACAAATAATAACACATACAACATACGGGGCTCTTAGCTTTTGATTTTTTTAAGACTTTTCTTGGTTGTTTACACTGTCTTTAGTTGTTTATAGTTATTACGTAGTTGTTTACACTGTCCTTAATGGTTTATAGTTCGTCTTAGTTGTTTACTCTTGTCCTTAATTGTTTATAGGTTCTTTCTCTTAGCGATTTAACCCCTGAATTTAGTTGTTTACACTGCCCTTACCTGTTTACACTGCCCTTAGCTGTTTATACACACCGTCGTTAGCTCTTAATCCTGTCCTTAGTAGTTTACATTACTGTCCTTACCTGTTTTCTACCCCGTTCTTACCTGTTTACACTCGTCCTTAGCTGTTTAACACCTTTCCTTAGCTGTTTACACTGTCCTTAGCTGTTTAACACCCTTTCCTTAGCTGTTTACAATCGTCCTTAGCTGTTTAATCTTTCCTTAGTTGTTGACACCGTCCTTAGCTGCGTATAGTACCGCCAGTCCGTCCTGAAGTTTTAGACACCTTTGGAGAATCCATCTTGTGTTTGTAGCTTAGTGAGACAGATTATCAGGTTCTATAGTCACGCCACCAAGAGAGAGAGAATACTTACTTACGTGTCTTAGAGAATCGTTGTCATGGGGGGTTGTTGATGTTTATTTTAACTTAACATATTTACCTTAACGTGGTGTAAGGGGCTGACAGTTAGTGTTAAAAGGTGGGCTGAAGGAGGTGTGTGTGTGTGTGTGTGTGTGTGTGTGTGTGTGTGTGTTGTAGGTGTACATAAGTAAGTATTCAGGGCAGGATAGCTTATATGTTAAAACCCAATTAACCTAATCCAACTGAGTATTAACACAAAAAGAAAATAAATTTACTCCGGTTTATATATAAAGATATATTGTTCGTTTTATGTCGTGACGGATATCCGTGTGTGTGTGTGTGTGTGTGTGTGTGTGTGTGTGTGTGTGTGTGCTATCAATAAAACTTGGAACTACAGTGTCTCAAAAACAAATTTATACGAGGAATTGTAGCGAAAATAAATAATAAAATCCAATAGAAAAATTATATTATGGGATTTTGTCCAATGGAAATATTTTGTCAGGTATTTTTTTATCCACTGGATGAAGACCTTCCAACTCTAACCTAACCTAACCTAACCTATTGTTATTTATGTGGTAATAGGAGGGGGAAGAGGAGGAAGAGTAGTAGAAGGAACAAGAGTTGAAGGAGGAGGAGAAGAAGAAGGAACAAGAGTTGGAAGAGGAAGGGAGGAAGAGAATAGTTGAGATTCAATAACAGTTGAAGAGGCAATATATATATTTTTTTTTTTTATTTATTGATGGATGGAAGGATAGAGGAGGAAGGGCATGAGAGGGGTTAAAATAGGAAGGATAGGCGGAGGGGGAGGGGGTGAGCGGAAGAGAAGGGAAGGGTGTAAAGGAAATATAGGAAGAGAAGTAGACGGAAAAAGGAAGGATAAGAGGAAGTGGCGTGGGAGAGAAGGGAAGTTAAATGAATGATAAGGTATTTAAAATAATCAGTCATGTCTCCATTAGTGATTAGGAAAGATAGAAGAGGTTGGGTTATTGTGTAGTTAAAGGGAGAGGAGGAGGAGAAAGGGAGAGACAAAGTATGAAGGAAGGAAGGAGGGAGGGGATATTATAAAAAGAAGGTCAATTTAGGTGCATTTTTTACCCACGGTCCCCCACCTCCACTGCCCACCCCCACCTCCACTGCCCACCCCCCTCCCCCACTCCCATGTGACTGTTGGAATCTCTACTTGCATAAACTCACACGTTCACCCTCCTCTAACCCCTTCTAACCCCCTCTCACTCCTTCCCATCTCCTCCCCCCCCCTCATAAGGTTCAGTCAACAAACCTCCAAGAGGAACGGTTCCAGCTGTGGCGTGGATCACACTCAGGTATACACATGGCTGCCTTGTGTGATGGTGAGGTTCCCTCTTCACCTTCTGTAAGGAGAGAGAGAGAGACGAGAGAGAGAGAGAGAGAGGAGAGAGAGAGAGAGAGAGAGAGAGAGTTAGTTGATCCAAGGACATTCTTTTATGTCAGGTGTGTTCAGCTGCTGCCTGGTATGTTGACAACCATTATGCTGTCCTTACTGTCATAGTGGGCCATCTGTTGGCCACTAAGCTGGTCCCTCTGTCATAGTGGACCATCTGTTGGCCACTAAGCTGGTCACCTCTGTCATAGTGGACCATCTGTTGGCCACTAAGCTGGTCCCTCTGTCATAGTGGACCATCTGTTGGCCACTAAGCTGGTCCCTCTGTCATAGTGGACCATCTGTTGGCCACTAAGCTGGTCCCTCTCTCACAGTGGACCATCTGTTGGCCACTAAGCTGGTCCCTCTGTCACAGTGGACCATCTGTTGGCCACTAAGCTGGTCCCTCTGTCACAGTGGACCATCTGTTGGCCACTAAGCTGGTCCCTCTGTCACAGTGGACCATCTGTTGGCCACTAAGCTGGTCCCTCTGTCATAGTGGACCATCTGTTGGCTACTAAGCTGGTCCCTCTGCCATAGTGTAACACATACTGAGATCTAAGCTGGCTCCCTGTCACATTTTCATATAGACTAAGCTGGATAAAATTTTTACTATAAATAATTTTTTCGCTCTCGTATGCCATATTGTTTTGACCTCGTATTGTCTCTCTGTGGTCGGCGAACCAGACCCGTGCCTCTAGTGAGTACTTGTGTGTGTGTGTGTGTGTGTGTGTGTGTGTGTGTGTGTGTGTGTGTGTGTGTGTGAGAAAATAGGAACCAGTGTAGTTGGTCTTTGGTAAACAGGTCGAGGCCTTTGAACGCTGGCATAAAAGTGACTCATTTGATAATAGATATAATTTTTCTGGTAATGTGATAACCGGGTGAGGACTGACGGTAAACAAAGCTGTGCTCCAGCCATTGTTGGTTAATTGGCGCCATTTTTGGCTGTATTGTGTTGTTACTTGTCCACTTTTATGATGTCACACACACACCCACCCACCTACATTACATATATATATATATATACAGTACTTACCGGTATATAGATTGTGTGTATATTTAAACACTGGAAATATTCGTATATAGGCCTTGTGAAGTAGGCTCTTAGCTTCCCCCACTAGGCCTCTCAATCTTTACGATCCACTGCCAATATCAATCTGGCTGCTGGGGGGGAGGGGTGTCTTCAGGAGAGTGAGCCCCCCCCCCCCTTCCCCCTCACTCCCAGAGAGAGAAAGTCAGTTATCTAGTGAGTTTCATAGAGATGCAAAATTATCCTTTCGGGTATAAGCCTATAAGGCCACTTACCTGGGTCTATTAGTCCAGTGTAATAGTAACAACACCGTGTACAGTAGGTCGCTGTCTGCTGGTTGTACTGAGGATAATTCGGTTTACTTGGATAATTATTTTCTTTATTGAGGAACTGTAATGGAGTGAATGTAGGGATAAACTGAGACGTATTGTGAGAGATGTAACAAAAAAGAGGTGATTTTATTGCTGGACTGATATCTTTATTTACTTTATCAAGTCTTTTTGGGGGGTGGCGGCCCAGTGGACTCAACTCCTGTCTTAGGTTTTCTTGGTTCGTGCCTGAGACGATCACAGTCGACCCAACTGTGAATAGGTACCTAACTTTATGGTTGAGAAAATAAAGGCAGTGCAGTACAGTGCCGGGAACACTGCCTCCTTGTGTACCGGAGGCTGTGTATTCAGTGTGTCCAGCCTCCTGTGTCAGACAAGAGGGATCCTTTTTCATATCACCGAGGTCTACTGCCGTCCGTAAACACAGATACGGTTGTGGACAAAAGAGCTCGGCAGAGAGGGAATGTAAGCTGCTTCTGCCTCATAATAGAACTAAAAGAAAATAAAATAAAATGTGGCGTTGAAAGACAATCATCACAGACTTTTAATCAACATCTCAATGTAACGTTGTCAAGTCTCCCCCTACACCACCTACCCCTACCCTCCCCTACACCACCTCCCTCCCTCCCATACACCACCTCCCCCTACCCTCCCATACACCACCTACCCCTACCCTCCCCTACACCACCTACCCCTACCCTACACCTCCTCCCTCCCCTACACCTCCTCCCTCCCCACCTCCCTACACCACCCACTCCCCACCCCCCCCACCCCACCCACCCCTACCCTCCCCACACCACCCAATTCCCTACCCTCCCCACAACCACCCACCCCACCTCCCCACACCACCCACCCCACCCCCCCCACACCACCCGGCCCTCCCCGACACCACCCACCCCCACCCTCCCCCACACCACCCACCCCCACCCTCCCCTGACACCACCCTCCCCCACACCACACCCACCCCACCTCCCACACCTCCTCCCCACCCTCCCACACACCTCCTCCTCCTTACTCCCTCCCATACACCTCCTCCCTCCCCCTACCCTCCCCGACAATTCTTTTTATCAATAACTGTACATCAGACGTATTTTTACATATTCAATTCACTTTGTTAATTAGCCAAACACCATTAGATGAATTAAATGAATAAATTACGTTTCGGAAATGTAATAATTTCCCTTTGTGGAGTACCTGTATATATAGACTCAAACATCAGGTATAAATAATTAATTAGATTGGGTGTAATGAAGAACTCAGGCGGGGGGAAAAATAAGTGTTTCACCTCACCTGTCTAGCTGAAGTAACCCCGTGTACCTGTTCCTGAAGTGACTACGTGTACTTGTCTATCTGAAGTGATCACATACGCCTGTCTGAAGTCACCACGTGTACCTTTCTGCCTGAAGTGACCACGTGTACTTGTCTGGTTAAAGTGACCACGTGCACCCGTCTGCCTGAAGTGACCACGTGCACCCGTCTGCCTGAAGTGACCACGTGCACCCGTCTGCCTGAAGTGACCACGTGCACCCGTCTGCTCGAAGTGACCACGTGCACCTGTCTGCCTGAAGTGACCACGTGTACCCGGTTCACCGAAGACCACGTGCACCCGTCTGCCTGAAGTGACCACGTGCACCTGTCTGCCTGAAGTGACCACACACACCTGCCCAGCGACCACGTGTACTTGTCTGGTTAAAGTGACCACGTGCACCCGTCTGCCTGAAGTGACCACGTGCACCCGTCTGCCTGAAGTGACCACGTGCACCCGTCTGCCTGAAGTGACCACGTGCACCCGTCTGCCTGAAATGACCACGTGCACCTGTCTGCCTGAAGTGACCACGTGCACCTGTCTGCCTGAAGTGACCACGTGCACCTGTCATTATTATCGCTCCCTCCTCACGGTGCAAATTATTTCGTCACTAATTATTATTTTAACTGTTGTGTGAGAAGCCTTGTGGGTCTTCCTAAAGCTTGGATATTTTCCTTATTTTAATGTGTGTGTGTTTGTTTGTGTGTGTGTGTGTTTGTTTGTTTGTTTGTTTGATTGATTTAGTGTTTTAATGTGTATTTTACTGTGTGTTTTTTATGGAACTTTTTTGTTAAGTTCAATAAAATATAAACAACTTGACGTATTTTCCCCATGCTTCTGACGCAGCCATTTACGACGAACACCTAAGGAAAACACTATTGTGACTCCCATAAGTAAAACCTCTTTTAACGGACTATATTGGGAGGAAAATCCGTTATGTCCAGGGCCCGTTAGATGCGAAACCTCGATCTAATGAATTTTATAGAGGTGAAAAGTTCGTTATATCGAGGGACCGTTAAATGGGAATCTCCCATCGCAGAGATATATAACGGAGAGAAGTCCGTTATATGGAGGTTTCAGTGTGTTATATATAGCTTATGTCAACCGGATATATACGTTCTTTTATATTTGTTAATTAAATTATTATTATTTTTAGAATTCTTCGTTATTTTTAACGTAAGTTAAATAATCCTCTTAGATTTTCTTTTAAATTTTTTTATCTCCAGGAAAAATATTAACTTACGATCAATCCCTTCGAGTGTAATACAAGTCTTATAATTACTATTTTATTATTATTATTATTATTATTATTGTCATCATCATCATCCTGCTAACCTTCCAGCCTGTTTGTTGAGTCAGTTTTTTGGTGTAAGGAGTTTTTTTTTATTTATGGGTATTAGCTCACCCGGGCACAGGTCACTGACCCACATCGGAGCCTGGGGGCCGAAAATTTAATAATAATAATAATAGTAATAATAATAATAATTATAGTAATAATTATTCATAGTAAATATAATTTATAATAAATATATAATTGAAAATAAAATAATAATAATAACAACACTGTAATACTACTACTACTAACAATAATAATAAGAAATAAAAAAAAGGTCAAGAGTGAGAAGCAATATACATTATGTATGTTGTGTTGTCAGAGTAAGAGAAACAATTGAGATCCTCCAATTGTGTGTAAATGAGGCAGAAAGTCAGATCAGCAACCTGGGACTTGAGTCACATATGGCAGCAGGGTCTACCATTAGTCAACACATTATGCTTCCAACATCTCCCCAGGTGTGTGTTGTAGCTGTAAGGGTGTTTGTTATGTTTGGAGTACTGAATGGGAGGATGGATGGTGTGTGTGTTTGTGTCCACGTGTTTATCGAGTGTGATTGTGTTTGGGTTTGTGTGTAGGGATGTGTGGTTGTTGGGATGTAGTTGTGTAGAAATGTGTTTGTGTAAGCTTGTGTGTTGGGGTGTGTGTAAGTGTGTTGGTGTGTGTGTGTGTGTGTGTGTGTGTGTGTGTGTGTGTGTGTGTGTGTGTGTGTGTGTGTGTGTATCTCCTTTGCGTACTTGAGTGTGTACACCCGTGTCGGTAAATAGTGTGCGCTTGTGTGCATACGTGAGAGGGAGCGCGTGTGCGTATGAGACCGCGCGCGCTCAGGGGTACGTGTGAGAATGCTTGTGTGTACCTGTGTCAGTGTGTGCGTGTGTACATGTGCTGGAGCGCTTGTGTGTATGTTCATGTGTTTATTTGTTTGTTTGTTTTATCATTGTTGACTTGTGTACTCTCTCTCTCTCTCTCTCTCTCTCTCTCTCTCTCTCTCTCTCACCCTCCATTCCTCAACCTCCACTTACCTACCTCGTTCTCTCCCTCCTCTAATTATCCCAGTTTCCCTCCCTCCACTTATTCTCTTTTCCGCCCTCCTCCCCTCCTTCCGCCTACCAACCCTCCCTCCCACCTTCAAGCAATCCCTCACTCCCTCCTCTTCCATTACCTTACCCTCCTCACTTACTAAACCTCCCTCCTCCCTCCCTCCCTCCTCCCTCCACACAATAAAAAATTAGTGAACAACAGTTGACCAAGGGAGTCAACACGCGTACACTCACACACTCACACACACACACACACACACACACACACACACTCACACACTCACACACACACACACACACACACACACACACACACACACACACACACACACTCACACACACACACACACACACACACACACACACACACTCACACACTCACTCACTCACACACACACACACACACACACACACACACACACACACACACACACACACACTCACTCACTCACTCACTCACACACACACACACACACACACACACACACACACACACAGAAGTGTTATATGCCAGCGTTTGTGGTACTTTGTGTTTAGGATATTCAGGTGTAAAAAATAGGCTAAGATAATTGTGTGTTTTATTTTATGTGTGAATGGAAAGTGTGTGTGTGTGTGTGTGTGTGTGTGTGTGTGTGTGTGTGTGTGTGTGTGTGTGTGTGTGTGTGTGTGTGTGTGTGTGTGTGTGTGTGTGTGTGTGTGTGTGTGTGTGTGTGTGTGTGTGTGTGTGTGTGTGTGTGTGTGTGTGGAGAGGGTAAATGCATCCTGACGTTTTGGTTTGAAAGTTTAGTAGGAGATAAAAGATTTAATCGAGGTTTGGTGTGAAAAGGTGTTGGGGATTGTTGGTGATTGATGGATGGTGTTGGGGGATTGTTGGTGATTGATGGATGGTGTTGGATGGGGATTGTTGGTGATTTATGGAGGTGTTGGGGATTGTTGGTTGATTGGGGGAGGGTTGATGGAAGGTTTTGGGGATTGATGGTGATTGAGGGAGATGATTGATGGAAGGTGTTTGGGATTGTTGGTGATAAGCGCACAAACATATACTCTCTCTCTCTCTCTCTCTCTCACACACACACACACACACACACACACACAAGTCGATTACGTAAAGAATGGACTCCCTGCCCCCGGTCGCAAAACCTTCCAGTTCCTTTGTGCTGTTGTTATTTTCACTTCCTCACATCATCTATATGTCCTTCAGGGTTCAAAGTTCTGAATCATACATCGGTCCTGACACCATCATCACACGCCACTACACATTCTGCAGGGCACCACTAACCCCGTTCACCTCTTATCAATGTTTAGGTAGTAACATTTGATGGATATTTCAATATTTGGGATAAATGTTTAATGGCAGTGGTGGGAATGTTATAAAAAAAATATACCATATAGATGTTTAGTATTAGTGATATGTTTTTTTTGAGTAATACTGAAAATACTGAAGGTTAGTTTTTGTTAATATTGTTGGAAGGATTGATGTGACACTTGTTGAATTTTTGTTAATATCTGTAGTGGGAATGTTTGTGAGTGTGTTAAAAGGTCATTCATTGTATTTCCTATTTGATAGACCAACGAGGAGTGAAACTATCATTAATATTTAAATAATTGGCTAAATTCTCTATTAAAGGCATTGGAACGCATGAAGATTAGACACCCTAGTTTATTTTACTTGAAGTTAAACCACACTAACGCTATTTGGGTTAAGCTAGTGTTAGGATAGATTAGCGTAAGGTTAGGTTATGTTATTTTAGGTTAGGTTGGTGTTAGGTTAAGTTTGCGTTAGGGTAAGTTAGCGTTAAAGTAGGTTATTTTTGGTTAGGTTGGTGATAGGTTAAGTTAGTGTTAGGGTAAGAAGGCTGCTAAGGTAGGCGTTTTTGGTTAGGTTGGTGATAGGTTAAGTTTGCGTTAGGGTAAGTTAGCGTTAAGGTAGGTTAAGTTAAGTTACGTTATTTTTGATTAGGTTGGCGATAGGTTAAGTTAGGTTACTGTAGGTTACCGTAGCGTTAGGTTAGGTTACCGTAGCGTGAGGTTAAGTTAGGTTACTGTAGCGTTAGGGTAGCTAATCATATTTATATTTTGGAATTGTGAATAATATTTAATAATTGGACAAAAAAAAAAAAAAAAAATTGTATCAACACAGAGATAAATGCGTAGAGTCATGGCGGATAATCACATTTGATCTCGAATATAAACATGAGGATTTACACAGCCTCGCGTTCAGCTGTTAGTGCGTCCAATTGTCAAGTAAATGTCATGTACAAATAGATGAGAGTTTTATACGTGTGTTATACCTGTGTTGATGCCACTAAAATTGACAAATTAATTGGATTCCAGTACTAATAGTCGCCACAACATAATCTGTTTTAATCTAATCTAATTAATCCTAATTTAACTAAACTTGATTTGACTTTTAACCTCTTTGTAACCTATCCTGACCTAACCTAACCTAACCTAACCTAACCTAACCTAACCTAAACTAACCCAACCCCTTACCTTACTTTGAGGATCAGAGTCCACTCTTAATGGACCAGTTTTAATGCGTAAATCAGATCAGGTCAGGTCAGGTCAGGTCAGGTCAGGTCAAGCCAGATAAGACGTGGGTAAAGAAAGGAAGACAAAAGATAAGAAATGAAATATAAACAGATAAGTATAGATAAATCAACAATAACAAAAAAAAAAAAAAAAAAAAAAACTAAGCAAAATAAAACAAACATACAATGAATAAGATGAAAAATTATAAGAAAGTAATAAAGTGAAAAATTATAGGGGGAAAAGGACAAATAGGAAACCATCTCCCCGGGGTGATGGATCGTTGAGTGATGGGGAAAAGTGTCGATATTTCCCCACGCCTTCCCCTGCCATGATTGCCATCCAAAAGTAAATAAGTTACTTTGGCGGCAAAACTTGGGAATAAACTGATCGTGTTTTTGTATGAGACAGAAAGTTGGAAAATAAATTGATCGTGTTGTGTGAAGGGCAGAAAGTTGTTTATTCATGGGGTAGAAACTTGAGAATAAATTGATTGTGTTTTGTAAAAGGCAGAAAGTTGTTTTTATTGTAGTTTGTTTGCATTATTCATCACCTGTACTGTAGTTTGTTTACATTATTCACCGTGTGTGCTTGCGTGAGGGGTCAGTGTGGGTGCGTGTAGTGTTGTCGTTTTAAAATAAGTAATCGATCTCCCTTTGAGTATTTCTGGCTGGGCTGTGAACTGATGGCGGTGATGTGGCGAGTCTGTCTGTCTGTCGTGTTAACTTTTGCTTTGGTTATTTTTTGTGGCTTTATTATTATGTATTTTGCTAGTTTGGGTGTTTTTATTATACGTGTCTTTTGTTAATTTTGGGATGTTAATATTTTTTTTTATTTTTCTTAGTTTTAAATATTTTTTCTTTGTTCTGGTAATTTGGGTTTTTAGTATTTTTTTTTTCGATATTTTTCTTAAGTTTAAAAGTAATTTTTCGTTTACTTTGTTAATTTGAGATGTTAATATTTCACTTTTTGTTCGTTTTTCTGATGGCGGTTCAGGTTATATTTTGTTAAATTTGGGATTTAATTTGTTTAGTTTCGTAACATTAGTAAATATTTTTAATGTAATATTACCGGTAATAGGCGATTGTAGATTAATTGGTTACGTACGGAGATGTTTGTATATAAATTGGTAACGTAATAAGGATATGTAAATTGGTAACGTAATCAGGATATATAAATTGGTAACGTAATAAGGATATATAAATTGGTAACGTAATAAGGATATATAAATTGGTAACGTAATAAGGATATATAAATTGGTAACGTAATAAGGATATATAAATTGGTAACTTTTGGAGTTATATGTATATACAATAAATAATATAAAATTACTCAGTAAATTCAGGACATCCGGAATTAAGATAAAAAAAGTAAAGACAGTAAAAAAAGTAAAAAAAAAAAGAGAGAAGGAATGTAAGAGTAAATAAAAGCTGTGGGAGAAATGAATGAATTGTAACAGATAAAAGAGATGGATTATTTCTTTCATCAGTGTGTGTGTGTGTGTGTGTGTGTGTGTGTGTGTGTGTGTGTGTGTGTGTAGTACAGGTATTGTGTAACACGTGTGGTGAGACAAGTGGGCGCCGTTCATGCATTTCTGCCTGAGTATTGTACAGTCTTTCTCACCTGGATGTTGTGTTTGTATACCTGTCCTATATAGGTATATATATATTGTTTGTATATCTACACTGTTTACGTATATGTCAATATCTGAATTATCTATATACATACTGAATCAGAGTCAACATCATTCAATCTAATGTTGAGGTAAATTCGTCCATAAAAAAACACAGTAAAAATGTCTAAGTATTTTATTGAGTAGAAAGAATGGCGGCCGTGGGTAAACGAATATCTCGTAACTTGACATAAAATATTTCTGGGTCTTTGTGATATTGTTTTCCGTGTGTGTGTGTGTGTGTGTGTGTGTGTGTGTGTGTGTGTGTGTGCGCGCGCGTGTAATAATAATAATAATAATAATAATAATAATAATAATAATAATAATTAACGGTTTATTGAAAATTCTGCAGCCCGAAGGCTGAAAATATACATTGACATAAATGACTTATTACATACATTGGTGGTTTAACAAAAGCCTTCATTAGAGAAAGGTAAAGGAACATACAGTGAACATACAGATTAATGTAGGTGTTGAAAGAAAACTCGTAGTGTAGTAACCTCCCAGATGGTGTTAGGAGGAACTCACGTGGTGTAGTAGTTCCCCAGATGGTGTTATGAGGGACCTGGCGTGGTGTAGTAATTCCCCACAGATGGTGTTATGAGGGACTTCACGTGGTGTAGTAATTCCTCACAGATGGTGTTATGAGGACCTCACGTGGTGTAGTATTACTTCAGATGGTGTTTTGAGGGACCTCACGTGGTGTAGTATTACCTCACAGATGGTGTTATGAGGGGCCTCACGTGGTGTAGTAACTCCTCACAGATGGTGTTATGAGGGCATCACGTGGTGTAGTAATTCCTCCAGATGGTGTTATGAGGGCCTGACGTGGTGTAGTAATTCCTCACAGATGGTGTTATGAGGGTCCACGTGGTGTAGTAATTCTCACAGATGGTGTTATGAGGACCTCACGTGGTGTAGTACCTCACAGATGGTGTAGAGGGACCTCACGTGGTGTAGAATTACTCTCACAGATGGTGTTATGAGGGGCCTCACGTGTAGTAACTCCCCACAGATGGTGTTATGAGGGCATCACGTGGTGTAGTAATTCCTTACAGATGGTGTTATGAGGGCCTGACGTGGTAGTAATTCCTCACAGATGGTGTTATGAGGACCTCACGTGGTGTAGTACCTCACAGATGGTGTGATGGGACTTGACGTGGTGTAGTAATTCCCTCACATATGGTGTTATGAGGACATGTGGTGTAGTAATTCCCTCACAGATGGTGTTATATGAGTGAGGTTTGGTCCCAGGCCTTCCTATCGTAGAGACGGATTAACACATCGGTGGTTGTTGTTGTCTCGCGGGGGCCATTATCACTGGTACCTGGGACCTCACTGTGTGAAGGTTAACTTGGGTGCGACTGTTACTGTTGAGCTGTTCTCACTGACTTAAGCATTGTTCACCACTGTTCACCTCTGTTTAACACTGGTTCCGTTCCTTTCATAAATGAAATTGTAACTTCTGGCGAGAACTTGTTGATATTCCGATGTGGGGAGGGGTTGGTATGGGCCATCTTGAACAGTTGACCTGGCTGTTCCGGAGAGAGCGCCAGGTACAGCGCCAGGTACGTCTTGACCCTTCTGGTCAAGGGCGATGTAGTGTGTGTGTGTGTGTGTGTAATAATAATAATAATAATAATAATAATAATTAACGGTTTATTGAAAGCTTGGCAGCCAGAAGGCTGAAAATATACAGTTACATATTCGGGGAATGGGTTACGAATTACAAATAATATACAAGTAACATGAGTGACACAAATAAGACATATAATAACTAGATGGGGAAAAGCTCAAACTACAGGTTAGGTTAGGTGTGTGTGTTTCAGGGATCCATACAGTCAGGTTATAATTGTGAACTTATTTTCATGTCTCATTTGGTTATAATCTGCACGTTTTTGTTCTCCGCCCGTGTTTTGCTTGTGTAGTTTGGTTAGGTTAGGTTACACAAGTTTAGATGGGTCTGGCATGTTAATTTTTTATTAGGTTACTCAAGTGTGGATGGGTAAGATTAGGGTTTTGGTTAGGTTAGGTTAGGTTAGGTTAGGTTAGGTTAGGTTATATTAAGTTAGTATGATAAAGTTTACATAGTCGATATTTTAATTTTGGTTAGTATAGCCAAACTGTCCAGGTAAACAAACTCCACAGGTAACTATTGGACAGTAGGTGTATGTGTCTTACCTGGCTTGAAAATCAGGACTCTGTGTGTGTGTGTGTGTGTGTGTGTGTGTGTGTGTGTGTGTGTGTGGTTTTATAGTTCACGAGGGAAAATGTTTTATGAAAGTGGTAGAATATTTTTCCCCAGGCGAGCGAGTTGACGGCAAGAGGATTGTTGAAACCCACCTCCTTCCCCCCTCACTCTCATCCCTACTCCCTCACCCTCCTGTTTCACCTACCCTCACCCCAACCTCACCCCTTCCTCACCTTCCTTCCCCCTTACCCCCACCTCCTTCCCCCCACCACCTCCTTCCCCCCAACCCTGACCCTCTTCCCCACCCTCACCTTCCTCCCACCCCAGCCCCCATTCCCCTCCTCACCCTGACTCTACGCACCCCCCCTCCTTCCCCCTCCCCCTCTTCCCCACCCCTCACCTTCCTCCTCCCCCCACCAACCCCCACTCCCCTCCCCACCCCCACCCCCCCACTCCTCCACACGCCCACTCTCCTCCACCCCACTCCCTCCACACCCCCACTCCCTCCACACCCCCCCCTCCCTCCACTCCTCCACACCCCACCCTCCACACCCCCACTCCACCTCCACACCCCTCCCCACCCCCTCCCCACCCCCTCCCCTCCACACCCCCCCCCCCCCCTCCCCCACCCTTCCACCCCCACTCCCTCCACTCCTCCACCCCCCACCCCCCCCCCCCCCACCCCCCCCCACCACCCCACCCCTCCACACCCCCCACACCCCACACCTCCACACCACCCCTCCACACCCCCCACCTCCACACCCCCTCCACACCCCCACCCTCCCTCCACACCCCCACCCCACACACCCCCCTCCACACCCCCCCACCCCCACTCCCACTCCACACCCCACTCCCTCCACACCCCCACCCCCTCCCACCCTCCCCTCCTCCCCACCCCCACACTCCCTTCCACACCCCCCCTTCCACACCCCCCCTTCCACACCCTCCCACCTCACCCTCCCCATCCCCATCACCTCACCCCTCCAGGGACGCGTTTTGTTGAGCTTGTGCTGAGCTCCCCAACTATATACTGTATGTCCTCCCTCCTCCCTCGACTTGCTTACACTACACTACTCACACACACACACACACACACACACACACACACACACACACACACACATACACACACACACATATATATTATTATTATTATTAGTACACACACACACACACACACACACACACATACATATATTATTATTATATTAGTACACACACACACACATACATATATATTATTATTATTAGTACACACACACACATGCACACACACACACACACACACACACACACACACATACACATATATATATATTAGTACACACACACACACACACACACACACACACACACACACACACACACACACACACACACACACACACACGTATTTTCATTGTCTGTTAGTCATATTGTGGTGTTTTAGATGTAAAATTTAAATACATATAACTTTTAACATTTCGAAATTTCCTTCATCAACACGAGTAAAATATCAGTATTGTATGTAAAAGATTATATATATATATATATACAGTATATATATATATATATATATATAGTAGTTTTAACTTCAAAATTCGGTGTTCTGACTTCCCTCCCTCCCCCTTCCCCGGTTTTAACTAAATGTCCTGGTTTTTAACAGCGTAAAATCAGTTGTTTTAAAGGTGAAGTTGGGTTTTGTTGTTGTGTTTTTACTGTGTGGAAATCTGGGGTTTTAACTGTGAGTCTGGGCTTATTTATTTATTTATTTTTTAAGTGTTGCGTATTTCTGATGTTTAACAAATTCCGATGTAGTAACTAGTGTTAGGTGTTGTGACTGTCTCTGGTGTTGTGACTGTGTCTGTGTTGTGACTGTGTCTGGTGTTGTGACTGTCTCTGGTGTTGTGACTGTGTCTGGTGTTGTGACTGTCTCTGGTGTTGTGACTGTGTCTGGTGTTGTTGACTGTCTCTGGTGTTGTGACTGTGATACTGGTGTTGTGGCTGTCTCTGGTGTTGTGGCTGTCTCTGGTGTTGTGACTCTCTGGTGTTGTGACTATATCTCCGGTGTTGTGACTGTCTCTGGTGTTGTGACTGTGTCTGGTATTTGTGACTGTGTCTGGTGTTGTGGCTGTCTCTGGTGTTGTGACTGTGTCTGGTGTTGGCTGTCTCTGGTGTTGTGACTGTCTCTGGTGTTGTGACTGTCTCTGGTGTTGTGACTGTCTCTGGTGTTGTGACTCTCTGGTGTTGTGGCTGTCTCTGGTGTTGTGACTCTCTGGTGTTGTGACTATATCTCCGGTGTTGTGACTGTCTCTGGTGTTGTGACTGTGTCTGGTGTTGTGACTGTGTCTGGTGTTGTGGCTGTCTCTGGTGTTGTGACTGTGTCTGGTGTTGTGACCGTCTCTGGTGTTGTGACTGTCTCTGGTGTTGTGACTGTCTCTGTGTTGTGGCTGTCTCTGGTGTTGTGACTCTCTGGTGTTGTGACTATATCTCCGGTGTTGTGACTGTGTCTGGTGTTGTGACTGTGTCTGGTGTTGTGACTGTGTCTGGTGTTGTGACTGTCTCTCTGGTGTGTGACTGTCTCTGGTGTTGTGACTGTCTCTGGTGTTGTGACTCTCTGGTGTTGTGACTATATCTCCGGTGTTGTGACTGTGTCTGGTGTTGTGACTGTCTCTGGTGTTGTGACTGTCTCTGGTGTTGTGACTGTCTCTGGTGTTGTGACTCTCTGGTGTTGTGTATATCTCGGTGTTGTGACTGTGTCTGGTGTTGTGACTGTGTCTGGTGTTGTGACTGTGTCTGGTGTGACTGTCTCTGGTGTTGTGACTGTCTCTGGTGTTGTAGCTGTGTCTGGTGTTGTGACTGTCTCTGGTGTTGTGACTGTGTCTGGTGTTGTGACTGTCTCTGGTGTTGTGACTGTTTCTGGTGTTGTGACTGTGTCTGGTGTTGTGACTGTCTCTGGTGTTGTGACTGTCTCTGGTGTTGTGACTGTCTCTGGTGTTGTGACTCTCTGGTGTTGTGACTATATCTGTGTTGTGACTGTGTCTGGTGTTGTGACTGTCTCTGGTGTTGTGACTGTCTCTGGTGTTGTGACTGTCTCTGGTGTTGTGACTCTGGTGTTGTGATGTCTCTCTGGTGTTGACTCTCTGGTGTTGTGACTATATCTCCGGTGTTGTGACTGTGTCTGGTGTTGTGACTGTGTCTGGTGTTGTGACTGTGTCTGGTGTTGGTGACTGTGTGTGGCTTGTCTCTGGTGTTGTGACTGTCTCTGGTGTTGTGGCTGTCTCTCTGGTGCTTGTGACTATCTGGTGTTGTGACTATATCTCGGTGTTGTGACTGTCTCTGGTGTTGTGACTGTGTCTGGTGTTGTGACTGTGTCTGGTGTTGTGACTGTGTCTGGTGTTGTGACTGTGTCTGGTGTTGTGGCTGTCTCTGGTGTTGTGACTGTCTCTGGTGTTGTGACTGTCTCTGGTGTTGTGACTGTGTCTGGTGTTGTGGCTGTCTCTGGTGTTGTGGCTGTCTCTGGTGTTGTGACTCTCTGGTGTTGTGACTATATCTCGGTGTTGTGACTGTCTCTGGTGTTGTGACTGTGTCTGGTGTTGTGACTGTGTCTGGTGTTGTGGCTGTCTCTGGTGTTGGCTGTGTCTGGTGTTGTGGCTGTCTCTGGTGTTGTGACTGTCTCTGGTGTTGTGACTGTCTCTGGTGTTGTGACTATATCTCCGGTGTTGTGACTGTCTCTGGTGTTTGTGACTGTCTCTGGTGTTGTGACTATATCTCCGGTGTTGTGACTGTCTCTGGTGTTTTGTGACTGTCTCTGGTGTTGTGACTGTCTCTGGTGTTGTGACTGTCTCGTGTTGTGACTGTCTCTGGTGTTGTGACTGTCTCTGGTGTTGTGACTGTGTCGGTGTTGTGACTGTCTCTGGTGTTGTGACTGTCTCTGGTGTTGTGTGACTGTGTCTGGTGTTGTGACTGTCTCTGGTGTTGTGACTGTCTCTGGATGTTTGTAACTGTATCTCGGTGTTGTAACTATATCTCCGGTGTTGTAACTATCTCCGGTGTTGTAACTATATCTCCGGTGTTGTAACTATATCTCCGGTGTTGTAACTATATCTCCGGTGTTGTAACTATATCTCCGGTGTTGTAACTATATCTCCGGTGTTGTAACTATATCTCCGGTGTTGGCTGTATTCTCCGGTGTGCTGACTAAAATGTCAGTGCTTTATATATAAATTTCCGGTGTTTTGGTGTGCGTTAGTGAGCCTTACCTCCGTTTACCTGCCGTCCATGACGCCTGTGTCGAGCGGGTGTAACAGCTGTCGCCAACACAAGGATATTGAACCAGATTATGGATATTTCTAACAGGTGGTGTCTATTTACAAGTATTTACACTGATAATAATCGACAGGAAGACAGTACGGAACAACGTAAACATATGTGGTAAAAAAGTGTCGGACTGCCGGTGGGAACTGTCGGGAGTGTGGATGTCAAGCGTGTGGAGTGTGGATGTCAAGCGTGTGGGGTGTGGATGTCAAGCGTGTGGAGTGTGGATGTCAAGCGTGTGGGGTCTTGTAAATTGGTGTCTACTCCTCAACAGCTTCACAGGAAACAAGTATCCTTCTAACCGGCACAGGTACTTTATAATGGACGGATGAGCAGATGAGTTTATATACACGTCTAAGCTGCAGATGAGTCTTATATACACGTCAAAGCTGCAGATGAGTCTTATATACACGTCAAAGCTGCAGATGAGTTTTATATACACGTCTAAGCTGCAGATGAGTCTTATATACACGTCTAAGCTGCAGATGAGTCTTATATACGTCTAAGCTGCAGATGAGTCTTATATACACGTCTAGCTGCAGATGAGTCTTATATACACGTCAAAGCTGCAGATGAGTCTTATATACACGTCAAAGCTGTAGATGAGTCTTATATACACGTCAAAGCTGTAGATGAGTCTTATATACACGTCAAAGCTGCAGATGAGTCTTATATACACGTCTAAGCTGCAGATGAGTCTTATATGTCAAAGCTGTAGATGAGTCTTGTATACACGTCAAAGCTGTAGATGAGTCTTATATACACGTCAAAGCTGCAGATGAGTCTTATATACACGTCAAAGCTGCAGATGAGTCTTATATACACGTCAAAGCTGCAGATGAGTCTTATATATACACGTCAAAGCTGCAGATGAGTCTTATATACACGTCAAAGCTGCAGATGAGTCTTATATACACGTCAAAGCTGTAGATGAGTCTTATATACGTCAAAGCTGCAGATGAGTCTTATATACACGTCAAAGCTGCAGATGAGTCTTATATACACGTCAAAGCTGCAGATGAGTCTTATATACACGTCAAAGCTGCAGATGAGTCTTATATACACGTCAAAGCTGTAGATGAGTCTTATATACACGTCAAAGCTGCAGATGGAGTCTTATATACGTCAAAGCTGCAGATGAGTCTTGTATACACGTCAAAGCTGTAGATGAGTCTTATATACACGTCAAAGCTGTAGATGAGTCTTATATACACGTCAAAGCTGCAGATGAGTCTTATATATCACGTCAAAGCTGCAGATGAGTCTTATATACACGTCAAAGCTGCAGATGAGTCTTATATACACGTCAAAGCTGCAGATGAGTCTTGTATACACGTCAAAGCTGTAGATGAGTCTTATATACACGTCAAAGCTGTAGATGAGTCTTATATACACGTCAAAGCTGCAGATGAGTCTTATATACACGTCAAAGCTGCAGATGAGTCTTATATACACGTCAAAGCTGCAGATGAGTCTTATATACACGCCAAAGCTGCAGATGAGTCTTATATACACGTCAAAGCTGTAGATGAGTCTTATATACACGTCAAAGCTGCAGATGAGTCTTATATACACGTCAAAGCTGCAGATGAGTCTTATATACACGTCAAAGCTGTAGATGAGTCTTATATACACGTCAGCGCTGAGACTCGGGAATCAATTCTTTCACTTGAAATGTTATGAGCATCAAATTTTCTTGCGCTTGGTAATTTCAATGTCTTTTCAAGGGGAGGAGGAGAAAAAGGAGGAGGAGGAGTAAGAAGAGAAAGAGGAGGAGGAGTAAGAAGGAAAAGGAGAAAGATGAGGAGGAGGAGGAAGAAGAGAAAGAGAAAGAGGAGGAGGAAAAGGAGAAAGAGGGGGGAGAAAATGGAGGAGGAGGAGGAAAAGGAGAAAGAGGGGGGAGAAAATGGAGGAGGAGGAGGAAAAGGAGAAAGATGAGGAAGAGGAGTAAGAAGAGAAAGATGAGGAGGAGGAAGATGGGGAGAAGGGGTAAGAAGAGAAAGAGGAGGGGGAGGAGTAAGAAGAGAAAGAGGAGGAAGAGTAAGAAGAGGAGGAGGAGGAAAAGGAGAAAGATGAGGAGTAAGAAGAGAAAGAGGAGGAAAAGGAGAAAGATGAGGAGTAGGAGTAAGAAGAGAAAGAGAAGGAGAAAGAAGAGGAAGAGGAAGAGAAAAAGAGAGGAAGAAGAAGAGGAAGAGAGACAATAGTATTCCAGCCTATTTAGAATGTATTACAGTGTCGTCATCATCTACTTGGCGTTATTGTTTTAAGGAAAATTTAAATTAACCATACAGTGAATAACTTAAGACAGTACTTATATAACTTCAAAGTCATGTTATATTACAGCATATCACTTCATAGTCATGTTATATTACAGCATATCACTTCAAAGTCATGTTATATTACAGCATATCACTTCAAAGTCATGTTATATTACAGCATATCACTTCAAAGTCATGTTATATTACAGCATATCACTTCAAAGTCATGTTATATTACAGCATATCACTTCAGAGTCATGTTATATTACAGCATATCACTTCAAAGTCATGTTATATTACAGCATATCCCTTCAAAGTCATGTTATATTACAGCATATCACTTCAAAGTCATGTTATATTACAGCATATCCCCCCCCTCCCCCCTTAAGAAGTTACATATATATGACCTGACTCTCTTGTTACGTCTGTTGGTCTCCTGTTAATCTCTTCATTCCTCACATCCCGAGGAGGAGGTGAGGTGGTTCTCTTATTGACTTGTGTAATGTGTGTGGAATATTGTACAGATTTCCTTTACTTTAATTAACACTAAAATTTTGTCTTGGTGGGCCTGGTGTTGTTGTTGTTTTTTCTTCTTTATTTCTTCTTTATTTCTTCTTCCTCCTCCTCCTACAGTCTTCCTCTTCTTCTTCTTTATGGGTCGCTCGTTTGATTTCGGGGGCACCCTTAGTCGACCCAGATGTAAACGGGTACCTAACAATTGGGAAGTGAAGGAGGCGATGGAGTGCAATTGCCAACTACACACTGTTTGCCTTTGTGTTATATCCGGGTCCTAGTATGTTAGGTTTACACTGTCTCTGTCTGCATTATCCTTACCTCCCTCCCTCCCTCCCTTTCTTTCTTTCTCTCCTCTCTTCCCCCTCATCTCTCTCCTTCCCCTCCCTTCCGACTCTCCTCTCCCCTTCTTTCCCTCTCCCCTACACACTTTATCCCCTTCCCTCCTCCGTCCCCCCTACCCTCATTCCCCACCTTTCTCCCCTCCCCTTCATCCCTCTCCTTCCCCTCTCTTCTCTCCCTCCCCCTACCCTCCTTTCCCCCATTTTGTCTTGCCCACTCACCAATTTTCTCTCTTTCCTGTCACTTTCTAACCCTTCTCATGCTCCAGTTTTCCTACTACCACTCTCTCTTTCCTTCTTCAAGTTGCCGTCTCCTTTGATCCGTCTCGCTCAGGGCTGGGAGAGGTGAGGAGGAGGGGTGGGGACAAGAAGAAGAAATGGTAGGAGGAGGAGGAAGAAGAAGAGAAGAAGGAAGGGGAGCAGAAAAGGAGGGGGGAAGAAGAAGAAGGAAAAAGAGGAAGAGCAGTAGGAGAGAGAGAGAGAGAGAGCAGGGTCACACTTATTGAGAGCTCTGAGCCAAATACTGCCTCAGTCT
>NW_024736148.1:4691658-4705858 GCF_018991925.1 Homarus americanus
CTGACTGGCTGGCGTGAGGCTGTATGATCGTCGACCACTTTAAGACACAGTGTTCTCAGGGTCTCGGTACCTGGAGTAAATACAAAACTTAACGAGGAGTTAGCAGCGTGGAGGAGGCTCTTTCTCACACACACACTTCTATTGTACTGTACCCGTGTTATGCTGTGTAAGTGTGGAGGAGGGGTTGTGTAAAGGGTGTGGGGTGATTGTGCAAGGGGTTAGGGGGTTGTGTAAAGGGTGTGGGGGATTGTGTAAAGGGGGGTTAGGGGGTTGTGTAAAGGGGTGAGGGGTTAAGCGAAGGGGGATTAGGGGCTGTGTAAAGTTAGGGGTTGTATAAAGGGGGAGGGGGTTAGGAGCGAGCTTAAAAGAGGGGTGAGGGGGTTGTGTAAAGGGGTTAGGGGTTGTGTAAAGGGATAGGGATTGTGTGGGTGGGGGGGTTGTAAGAGGTTAGGAGTTTAAAGGGGTGAGGGTGTTGTATAAAGGGTGGGGGGTTGTATAGGGTGAGGGGTTGTATGGAAGGGTGGAGGGTTGTGGTCACATGCTGAGCAATCCGGGGTTCTTGATGTGGGATTACATGGGATTTAATAGAGAGAGAGAGAGAGGGAGGTATTGTTTCTTGCTGTGGGTAATGTGGGGTTAATGGTTGCTGCTGTGGGTAATGTGGGGTTAATGGTTCATGCTGTGGAAATGTGGGGTTACGGTTCTTGCTGTGTAATGTGGGGTTAATGGTTCATGCTGTGGTAATGTGGGAAGTTAATGGTTTTTATTATGGATTACGTGGATTTAATAGAGATATTCCGGTTCTTGCTGTAGATTGTGAATTCGGGAGATTTATGGATTTTCTATGAGGGATTACTGGTTCTGTAATGGATTAGTGGATTATACGTGGTTCTGTGCATTTACTTTGTAGTAGCAGTTTTCTCCAAAACTTTTTTTCAGTTAATCTTAAAATTACTTCTAATTACACGCAGGGAGCAGTACCATACCATTATTTTTAATTTTGCGTTTATGTGATAGTAACTTCAAAGCGCAGCTGGTGAGACTGACGGGGACCAGCTGGCCGGGTACATCCATCTGCCGCAGCTGGTTCTCTCGGTTCGTCCTCTCGTCCGTGTTTCTGTCCGTCTCGCTGAGCCTTTTAAGTCCGCCCTTTCGATACAGATGGCTTTTGACCAGCTGACACTTTGAGTCCATCTACCACAGCTGGTTTTCGATGCTTTATTTCCTTCCGTCTATTCGTCCGTTCTTCCAGTCTATCCGTTCGTTTTTTCATCCCTTCCGTCCGTCCTTCCAGCTAATCCGTCCGTCCTTCCAGCTCATCTGTCCGTCCGTACTTCCACCCCATCCGTCCGTCCGTACTTCCATCCCATCCGTCCGTCCGTACTTCCGTCCCATCCGTCCATACTTCCATCCCATCCATCCATACTTCCACCCCATCCGTCCATACTTCCATCCCTTCCGTCCGCCCTTCCACCCCATCCGTCCGTCCTTCCACCCCATCTGTCCGCCCTTCCGTCCGTCTTTCCGTCCGCCCTCCTTCGCTCGTTACGTACATCATCTCTTTATGCTCTCGCTCGCCATAACACGAGCCCCGCAGGCAGGCTGTAACGACCTGACTGACTCTGGTGTGTGTGTGTGTGTGTGTGTGTGTGTGTGTGTGTGTGTGTGTGTGTGTGTGTGTGTGTGTGTGAGAGAGAGAGAGAGGAAAAGTAGTGATCGCACGCCACTCTCAACACCGCTACTCTGAATATTCCTCTCACAGCGGCCGGCCAGCACCACCGAGGAGACGATATCGACATTCACTGTGTAACCCTGGAGGTGAATGAACCCGTATGAGTTAACATGTTAATCCTGTCACACTGATGTTAACTGAGGGGAAAAAAAACATTGATTGTGACCATATTGTGTGTTTATTGCCATCACCTGAAGAAGAGGCTCCACCAATATGATTATCCTAACCTAACCAAACCTAACCTAACCATACCAAACCTAATCTAACCTAACCTAACCTGGAGGAGATAGTTTCAGGTATACATTACATAGTCATTTATTAAGTTCATCCAGGTATGACTGAGACTAAACTTAATTCTTTTGTTTTTTACTCATATTCACGTGTTTTTTATCGTGTGTTTTAGGGATTTAGTTATTTACGTTTGGATTTTTATAACCAGGAAATACGTGAATGGGATTTTTTATGTAAACAATGCTATTGGTAACTTTTTTTTTTCCTGTCGTGGCCCTCTCCTCTCCCCTCCCCTCCCCTCTCCCTCCCTCCTCCCCTCCCTCCCCTCCTCTCCTCTCCTCTTCTCTTCTCTTCTTCTCTTCTCTCCTCTCCTTCCTCCTCCTCAACACCCCCTCCCCCTCCCTTCGGCACGTTCCCTTAATACCCTCCCTCCCTTCCTCCTCCAACACTCTCCCCGACACTCCTTCGACACCCCTCCCCCAGCACCCCTCCCTCGACACCCCTCCCCTGACACCCTTCCCTCGTACCCCTCCTGACACCCCTCCCATGACACCCCTCCCCGTGACACCTCCCTATGACACTTCCCTCCCTCACGACCTCTCCCCCGACCTCTTCCTTCGACTCCTCACAAGCACCCCTCCCTGGCCCCCTCCCTAGGCACTTCTCCCCCGACACTCCTCTGACACCCCTCCCCTGACACCTCCCCTGGCACCCCTCTCTCCACATTCTGATACCCAGAATTTAACGCCCTTATAGGTGAGAGAGAGAGAGAGAGAGGAGAGAGGTGGTTTGAGTTGTTCTCGTCACAATTGTCACTGGTAAACAACCTCATATTGATGAATTAATAACCTCAGGTATTGTTTAGACTAGTATGTCGACAGGTGTAACATGCATAGTAATGATCTTCAGTTGTGCTGTCGTAGTTAATGGTATGTTTAAATTATACTCCCAGGTGTGTAAATTAGTACCCCATAGTTGTAAATAACTTATGGTTGTAAATGATATGGCATGTATGTAAATTAGTTTCTGAGTGTAAATAACAACTTAGGGCTGGTGTAAATGTGTTCACTTGTAGTTAAGATGAATATTTCAGTATTGGATGTCAAGTAATAGTCTAATTGGACTTCACCTGTGGTAGGGTAAATGTAACTTAACCTGTAATTAAGCTTGGTCAAAGTTTGTCTTGTGTTTCTACCTGTCGTTAAGTTTGGTCAAAGTTTTTAAGTTTAATCAGATTGTGAAGCAGAAACATCACCACTCAGCGCTGTTAACTAATATTATTCATGTTGTGTTGAGCTGAATTAATCATTGTTTAGCCTAACTGGGTCATGACGTCATTACCTTCTCAACCATTGGTGTTAACTGGCTCAGGACACCTACATTGGCTTAACCAATCTCTGTGCCAGCTGGGTCGTGACGTCAAGACCAATTTGACCAATCACTGGGCCAACTGACTCTTGACGTTAAAACTGTTGAACCATTCACTGGCTCTACGGGTCATGACATCACGATGGCTCGGCTGGATCGTGACACGAAAACCCACTGAACTATTTACAGGGTCAATTGTGTCATGACGTCACGACCCGCAGAAACATGTTAGATCAGCTGTGTTGCTACCCGTGACGTCAGAACCCGTTTAACCATTCAGTGAGTCATGACGTCACAACTCACCTGGGGAAATAATGTGTGAATGGAGTGTGAGCCGAGCGGTGAGGAGGGTGCCTGAGGGGAGTGACACGTGAGGTTGTGTGTGGTGCTGTTAACTTATAAGACTCGTGACTGTATGATGCTGTTAAACCGTAGAATACTGCATGTGTGTGTTTACGGTGCTGTTAAACTGTAGAATACGTGTTCATCCAGAGGGTAAACAAATAAAGTTAAAACATAGAAAGTGAAAATTCTGTAGCTGCTGCACCTGTCAATAACATGTTAACTAGCTCACAAAATGGACGTAGCTAATCTTAAATTCATCAATGTTTGTATCAAGTAGCGGCTCTGACCTCGATTAATAAGATGGGTTCATGGACAAGTTGACCTTTGCAAAATAACAATAATAAAATATGAATCGGGATAAATGTAGTGTAGGAAATAATATATACACCATTGGGAGGATTAATGTACACTCGCACCCCCCAAAAAAGTATCTGTACGGAAGGGGCCGATCAATTTCAAAATGAACACCGCGACACCTATTGTCTATGTAAGCCTATCAAAATCTTTCGTTCGTTGTGTCATATTATCTCACACAAAATCATGTAAGAGAGAGAGAGAGAGAGGTAGGGTAGGTTAAGGTGGAGATTCTTCAGGTGATCCAAAACACCACAGATGTGAAGGGTCACTTGATTACATTGTTGACACCGCTGGGGCAAGACTGTGAGATAAAGTTTAGAGGAAGTTTGTGTCGAGCGTAAAACCATTTTAGAAAGTTTTAGAGGCGTTCAATGGAGGTTAGGTTGTTATAGTGGAGGTCAGGAGGTTAAAATGGAGGTCGGGTCGTTACAGTGGAAGTTAGGTTTTAGTGGAGGTTAGGTCGTTATAGTGAAGGTCAGGAGGTTAAGAGGTTATCGTGGTGGTCAGGTTATAGTGGAGGTCGGGAGGTTAAAGTGGAGGTCGGGTCGTTACATAAGAACATAAGAATGGAGGAAACTGCAGCGGGCCTATTGGCCCATACTGGGCAGTTCCGTTTACACCCAACCCCTATTGCTCATATGAGCATCCAACCTATGTTTGAAGCAATTCAGCGAATTCGAGTTAATGATGATATTTGGTAACTTGTTCCATTCATCAACTACTCTGTTTCCAAACCAGTGTTTACCTATTTCACGCCTAAATCTAAATTTGTCTAATTTAAAACCATTGTTACGAGTTCGCTCCTGGTTGGATAGTTTGAGTACCTTTGTAATGTCCCCTTTGTTTAGCCCTGACTTCCACTTATACACCTCTATCAGGTCGCCCCTCGCTCTACGTCTCTCGAGGGAGTGCAAATTAAGATGCTTTAACCTGTCTCTATACTCAAGGTTCCTAATGCCCGGGATTAGTCTTGTCATTCTCCTCTGAATTCTTTCCAAGGATTCTATATCCATTCTGTAATACGGTGACCAGAACTGAACTGCGTAATCCGGTTATGGTCTCACAAGAGCAAGATACAGTTTTAGGATGACCTCGCTAGTCTTGTAACTAACACTCCTTTGTATGAACCCAAGTACTTTATTAGCCTTGTTACGAGCAAAAACACATTGTTTACTTGGCTTAAGGTTCCTACTTATCATTACTCCTAAATCTCTCTCGCAGTCGGATTTCTCTATGGCATCGTTGTTCATCTGGTATCTGGTTTCCCTGTTTACATCTCCTATACTGAGTACTTTACATTTGTCGACATTGAATTTCATCTGCCATTTTTCAGACCATTGGAAAAATTTGTTTAGATCTTCCTGTAGTTTTGCCGAGTCCTCGTCAGATTTGATAACACGTCCTATTTTAGTGTCATCAGCAAATTTGCTTATGTTGCTGTCTATGCCGATATCTATGTCGTTTATGTATATAATAAACAATAATAGGTAGTTATAGTGGAGGTTAGGTGGTTATAGTAGAGGTCAGGGCGTTATAGTGAAAGTCAGGTTATAGTGGTGGTCAGGTTATAGTGGAGGTCAGGAGGTTATAGTGGAGGTCAGGTTATAGTGGAGGTCAGGTTATAGTGGAGGTCAGGAGGTTATAGTGGAAGTCGGGTCGTGTTATAGCGGAGGTTAATAATAAACTTAACAATAATATTACAACAATAATAATAATTTTAGTTATGATAATAAAAGAATTTAAAAAAAATATCCACGAAATTTACAGAGGGGAGAAATTACATCTGGAAATACGAACAGGGAAAATAACAAGAGAAATAATGAAAATAATTGAGGGAGGAATAATGGGTCTGTGACTGAGGTGTGATTGAGCGTCCTTATGGAGAAAAATATTACGCGCTAGAAAATTTATAAAGGCTGTTGATCTTAGGAGAAAAAAGTTATAAATCGAAAATAGGTGATAAATATAAAATGAGTAGAACGAAAGTAAACAGTAAAGGAATTGAAATTAGTTGTTCTGATCGTTAAAGTTGTAGGTTGATTATTATTCCTCGTAAATGTAGGTGTAAACAAAGCATCTGTTTGACTTTAGTATAGGTTCTGTATTGATTCTGTTTTTCCTGTGTTTTTTCTTTCAAGTTCCTGCTCTCATGTGTTTTATAAAGTAATGTGTAGTAATATGATGAACAAGCAATAAATCATGCTTCAGATACACTTGATTTAGGGTGTTGTACTGTATGTATTTTCGTATTAAACAAAACGGCAGAATCCATCAAAATTTAACACAGTAACACCCATATACTCGCCTATAATAATAATAATGATGATAATAACAATAATAATGTCTCATAATACTCTTACAGTAATCTTATATCTGCCTAAATTGTTATCAGGTGTTGTTTTCTGTAGAGTAAGAACAGGTGTACACTAGTACCACATGTTTTAGCATCGTGCAGGTGTACAAAATGTGATTATCCTGAATTGGAAATAAACTTTGCAATAATGTTCACGTTTACCCGAGATGATACGATAGTTTACCATAGTACAGTTAACAGTGTAAATCATCGTTCATATCACACGACTATAACACCAAATTAATGTGTGTCGTAATGAAGGAAATTAAGAGAAACTTGACACTAGCGAGAGGTGAATAACACTGAGGAAGAATAATGTGAAGACCGCAGGATTGTATTACCTCACAGCACACGTTTAAGACAACTGTTAACTCTAGTATACAACATTTTCTCTTTCCTTGGTAATATCGCGAGGGAACGACCGCTGAATTTAGTGTGTTGATAATGATGGAAAGTCGTGTGTGGTGGCAAGAGTTATTATTGTCAAGTCTTACGTGTACAGTAGAGAAACAATGAGCATTATAAGTCATATAACAGATGTAAAGTTTGATTGCTTGTAATAAAATGAGAGAAAGAAAGGAAATCCGTGTAGTGTGTTCCAGTGAGTGGCTGACGTGACTGCAGTACACACACCAGCTGTTTGTTGCGTCAATAACAGCTGAGTAATTTCGTTAAGAACATTGTTTGGAGAGCTAGTTGTGAAGCCCTGAGGTACCTCGTTATAATGCCCCTCGCTGTCTAGTATCAAGAGTGAGTCTCATTATGGTGTCATCACGTATTTGTCTGTGGTTTACTTTGGTCCTGTCAGTACGGTGTTGTTACTTGATACAAACTGACAGAATAATTTGTAGTTTTTTCCTGTCCCCAAAACCCGACTTGAAACACAACACTGTTTTATAGAGTGAATGGTATACAACCCCTGCAAGTTTACCATGTTTTATATATATATGTGTGTGTGATTTATTATATGTAAACTGATTAATGAGTTTTACTTATGATAAAGACAAACAATGAAACAATGATGATGTACTTGTGTGTACAGGAGAGTGGCGGGGAAATATGGCTGTAGGGGAGGACAGTTACTTTACACACTGACGTAAATTAAATAACTTTGTCCTATTTAACTTTAGATTATATTTTTCTTTTAGCAAGTATAACTCTCATATGAATTAAAAACTTCCAATATTAGTTTTACATCTCTGATACTTGTTCATGTTTTTAGGGCACAAGTATCATTTAAGTTATGTATACAAAAATATTTCTTCCTGGTTAAGTGTGTAATAAAACTTTTGTCGCGAGTGTAAATATTTAAGGGACTCCGATGGTATATAAGAGCATCTCAGCCCCTAAAATTGCCTCACACTCACATACCTGGACTACCTTTACTAGATTCCTTCACTTACTACTAACTTACAGAATTAATAAGACTCGTCACGTTAATATCCTAAGAGAACGTATGTTATCATGTTAAGTTACGATCAATCTGTAGTTTGGGGGATTGATATTAGTGCTTCAGTTTAATTTAAAATGTATAGGTGTATTATTATATACCTGTTCTTTTACCTGTAATATTCACCTGGCGAACCTTGATGAATATAGACCCTGGTTCTTACGTTCATATGAGGCTTATTATATCAATTTACTATAATGCTAAGAGATTGTCACATTTAGATTTTTTGTTTTAGAGTATTTTTTAAAGTTTACAAAGGTATATCACCACAGGAATGCCATTTATGATGTGTAGTTAAAACTTTTCCTCCTTCACGTCAGATGTTTAATGTAGGAGAAGAGAGAGACTTTTTTAGTATGTAAGAATGGGGTAATTTATTAAGATCAAGGTGGTGCATTACTCAGAGTACCTTGACACACACACACACCACACTCTCTCTCTCTCTCTCTCTCTCTCTCTCTCTCTCTCTCTCTCTCTCTCTCTCTCACACAGTCTGTTTTCCAGATCTTAGAAAGTTATCACGACAAGTTTAGTGTCGTTAAGGGCCCTACACTCCTAGTAACACCTGGCCCACCACACTCCTAGTAACACCTGTACCACACTCTAGTAACACCCTGACCCACCACACTCTATTAACACTGACCCACCACACTCCTGTAACACCTGGCCCCACCACACTCTAGTAACACCTGACCCACCACACTCTAGTAACACACCTGACCCCACCACACTCTAGTAACACCTGGCCCACCACACCCTATCAACACCTGACCCACCACACCCACTATCAACACCTGACCCACCACACCCACTATCAACACCTGACCCACCACACCCACTATCAACACCTGACCCACCACACCCACTATCAACACCTGACCCACCACACCCACTATCAACACCTGACCCACCACACCCACTATCAATATCTAACCCACCACACCCACTATCAATATCTAACCCACCACGCATACTCGTACACACACACACACACACACACACACACACAGGTTTTAGGACAAGCTTTAAAGACTTTCTCAAATGGCAGACGTGTTGCACCTCAGCTCTTTGGTATTAGCTTCATGTCTGGTGTGTACACGATCCGATTGGTGCCTGTTGACTCCTCTCTCTCTCAGATATATACAGTATATAATGCAGTGTGTGTGTGTGTGTGTGTGTGGCTATCCTGACCTGACCTAATAGATATTTTTTCGGCATTAAGGATGTTTTTGTATATATTCAAATGCGATTTAATGCAATGAGTGACCTAAATTATATTTTACACCTTTACGTGGTATTGGGTCTCTTTAAAAGTGATTTAATTCGTTTTTTATTAAGTTCTCAACTCTCGTAAGTGACTTCTAATTCTGTTAAGTAGGTTTGAGATATTTTTGTTTATCTTTTCTCAAACTTACGTCACACTACAGGAGTCTATAGTCTTCATACTTATAGTTCTTGTTGATGTTCTTTTGTTTTTTTTGTTTACTCTGGTTTATTGTCCATTATTCGTATTTTTTATAATTGTTTTTAAGTACTAATGTTACTCAATGTGTACTCATGTTACTAGACTTGTATTTATATTACTCAATCTGTACTCGTGTTACTCAATCTGTATTCATTTCACTCAACCTGTATTCATTTCACTCAGCCTGTACTCATGTTACTCAACCCGTACACACGTTAACAACAAAGACAGACAGACACAACAAAAAAACACCAACATGATAGACAGGATTTACAACAAAGACAACAGCAAAAAAAAAAAAACTGACATTAACACCAAAACAAAGACAGCATTAACAGCAAAACCAACAGTAATAACAGAGCCAATATTAACAGCCAAACTAACATTAACAGCAAACACACCATTCACACCCCCCCCCCTTAACAAAAATACATATAACTGGAAGTAAAACAGAGAGAAGAGGAATTTCACGTCAGTTAAAGTGATTAAGCCAACAAGGGAGATGGTTGGAGTGGCTGGCTCGTGTCACTTCAATTTACCCAACAAAAGACACAACATTCGGTTTTTATTTTTACACTTTTTTTTACACTTTTTTTTTACACTTTTTGGGGGTCTTGTTTTACTTATTTACTTAAACTAATCGGAATGAGTTTTTTTTTTTTGCGGGTGAGTTTTATTTAATTTAGTAACTAGGTTTAATTGGTAGTTTTACTTAGTGTGAAGGTTTTAGGTGACTGGGTTTAATTGGTGGTTTTACTTAAATTAAAGGTGATTTTTACCTGAGAGTTTACTACAGTTTTTAGGTATTTAATCGATTCTATATATATTCTGATGTTTTAACGGTTAATAATTATTCTGTGTTGATTTGTGATAATTTCTACACACGGGGGAAGGACAAATTAACTCGTGAAAAGGTGTAACATAAAAAAAATCTTGAAGAGAATAAGAAAAAATAGTACACAAATTCCTTATTTATGTCATCTTAAGGCAGGACAAACCCAGACACGATAAACAAACTCAATAAATTTACGGAGAATAAACTTGTATAATGTAGGGACCCGCTGCCGTGTGTGTGTGTGTGTGTGTGTGTGTGTGTGTGTGTGTGTGTGTGTGTGTGTGTGTGTGTGTGTGTGTGTGTGTGTGACTTGATACGGTAGAGGCAATGCAGATACAACACATTGAATATTAACCTCCAATTCAAGAAGGAACTGCTAATATAGCCGGTACTGCACTCGACCGTCTCCACTACCCAAACCATAAAGTTGGGGAGGCCCTTAGTCTCCAGCCGTGTCGTGGTGAGACACGATACCCTGAGCGAAACCAACACTTCTTAGTTACGTATTGCTCATCCAGCAGGTGTCGCTGTGGCAGGAAGGCACAAAGACTGTGTGGGGGAGGTGAGGGAGGAAGGTGAGTGGGAGGCAGTATATGGGTGATCCTCAAGACGAGGCTCACACAAAGGAAGAAGGGAAGTACTTGGGAGGCGTGTTAGGTATGTACCTGGAGACAGAGTGATAAAACAAGGAAGTTTCCGCTAGATGACAGAGCAGGATATGAAAAAAATCATTAGAGGTGTGAGAGAAATGTGCAAGACTTGGGGAGGATGAGGGTGGAGGTGAGTGTGGAGGTGTGTGTGCAGAGATGAGGTGGGAGGATGACTGTATTGGTGAGGTGTGGAGAGTGTGTGGGGGTGAGGGTGGAGTGTGAGGTGTGGAGGTGAGGTGTGGGCGGTTGTGTGGGGATGGTGTGGAGAGATGACTGTATTGAGGTGAGGTGTGGAGGTGGGAGGTGTGGAGGTGTGGGTGTGGGGATGAGGTGTGGAGGATACTGCATTGAGGTGAGGGTGTGGAGGGTGAGGTGTGGAGGTGTTGAGTGAAGGGATGGGGTGTGGGGAAACTGTGGTGAGGTGAGGTGTGGGGTGGGGTGTGGGGATGAGGTGTGGAGGATGAGCATGGAGGTGAGGTGTGGAGGTGGGGTGGAGGTGGTGTGTGAGATGTGGGAGGGTGGGTGTGGGGTGTGTGTAAGGTGAGGGCGTGGAGGTGAGGTGGAGGTGTGTGTGGGGTGAGGTGTGGAGGAAGTGGAGTGAGGGTGGGGTGTGGAGGGGTGTGGAGGGTGAGGTGTGGAGGTGTTGTGTGGGGATGGTGTGGGGAGGATGGGTGTGTGGGGGTGAGGTGTGGAGGTGGGGTGTGTGGAGGTGGGTGTGGAGGTGTTGTGGGGATGGGGATGTGGGTGGGGTGTGGAGGGTGAGGTGTTGTGGGAGAGTGTGGAGGTTGGGGTGTGGAGGGGTGTGTGTGGGGGGATGGGGTGTGGAGGTGGGGTGTGGGGGGTGTTGTGTAGAGGATGAGGTGTGGAGGAGGTGATGTGGGTGAGGTGTGGAGGGTGAGGTGTGGAGAGGTGAGGTGTGTGGGGATGTGGTGTGGGGGTGGGGTGTGGAGGTGGGTGTGGGGGTGGGGTGTGGAGGGAAGGTGTGGGGTGGGGTGTGGAGGGTGAGGTGTGGAGGTGTTGTGTAGAGGATGGGTGTGGGGTGGGGTGTGGGGTGGGGTGTGGAGGGTGGTGTGGAGGGTGGGGGTGTGGAGAGTGTTGTGTGGGGGTGGGGTGTGGAGTGGGGAGGGTGGGGTGTGGAGGGTGGGGTGTGGAGGTGTTGTGGGGGATGAGGTGTGGGAGACTGTGTTGAGGGTGGGGTGTGGAGTGTGAGGTGTGGAGGGTGAGGTGTGTAGGATGTGGTGTGGAGGGGAATGTGGAGGGTGTTGTGTGGGGGTGAGTGTGGGATGGCTGTGTGGAGGTGGGGTGTGGAGGGTGAGGTGGAGGGAGGTGTGTGGGGATGTGGTGTGGAGAGTTGGGTGGGGTTGTGGGGTGGGGTGTGGAGGAGGTGTGGAGGATGGTGTGAGGGGTGGGGAGTGTGGAGGGTGGTGTGGAGGGTGTGTGTGGAGGATGGTGTGGAGGATGATGTGTTGGGGTGGTGTGGAGGGTGAGGTGTGGAGGGGTGGTGTGTGGATGTGATGGAGGGTGGGAGTGTGGAGGTGTTGTGTGGGGTGGGGTGTGGAGGATGATGTGTGGGGTGAGGTGTGGAGGGTGGGGTGTGGAGGGTGAGGTGTGGAGGATGTGGTGTGGAGGGTGAGGTGTGGAGGGGTGAGGTGTGGAGGGGTGGTGTGGAGTGAGGGTGAGGTGTGGAGGTTGGTGTGGGGATGGAGTGTGGAGGGTGGGGTGTGGAGGGTGTGTGTGGGGATGGGGTGTGGAGGATGGCTGTGTGGGGTGAGGGTGTGGAGGGTGAGGTGTGGAGGTGTTGTGTGGGGATGGAGTGTGGAGGATGACTGTGAGGGGTGGGGTGTGGAGGGTGGGGTGTGGAGGGTGGGGGTGTGGAGGGTGGGGTGTGGGGGTGGGGATGGAGGATGACTGTGTTGGGGTGAGGTGTGGAGGTGTTGTGTGGGGATGGGGTGTGGGATGTGGTGTGGAGGGTGGGAGGTGTGGGTGAGTGTGGGAGGTGAGGTGTGGAGGATGAGGTGTGGAGGATGAGCTGTATTGAGGTGAGGTGTGGAGGTGAAGTGTGGAGGGTGTTGTGTGAGGATGAGGTGTGGAGGATGACTGTATGAGGTGGGGTGGAGGGTGGTGTGGAGGGTGAGTGTGTGGGATGTGGTGTGGAGGTGGGGTGTGGAGAGGTGGGTGTGAGTTGAGGTGGAGATGGTGTGTGGGGGTGAGGTGTGGAGGGTGAGGTGTGGAGGGGGTGAGGTGTGTGGGGTGTGGTGTGGAGGTGAGGTGTGGAGGTGTGGAGGGTGGGGGTGTGGAGGGATGAGGTGAAGGATGGTGGTGTGTGGGGTGGTGTGGAGGTGGGGTGTGGAGGGTGTTGTGTAGAGGATGAGGTGTGGAGGATGGCTGTGTGAGGGTGGGGTGTGGGGGTGAGGTGTGGAGGTGGGTGGAGGATGTGTATGGTGAGGTGTGGAGGTGTTGTGAGAGATGGGGTGTGTGGGATGGCTGTGTGGGGTGGGGGTGGAGGTGGAGTGTGGAGGTGAGGGTGTGGGGTGTTGTGGGGATGAGGTGTGGAGGATGGCTGTGGGAGGTGGGGTGTGGAGGTGGGGTGTTGAGGATGAGGTGTTGGGGTGGGGTGTGGAGGTGAGGTGTGGAGGGTGGGGTGTGGAGGTGGGGTGTTGAAGTGGGGTGTGGAGGGTGGGGTTGGAGGGGATGAGATGTGGAGGAGGTGAGAGGTGTGGAGGGTGTGGGGATGACTGTATTGAGGGTGAGGTGGAGAGAGAGTGTGGAGGTGTTGGTGTGAGGATGACTGTATTGAGGGTGAGAGTGTGGAGGTGAGGTGTGGAGGTGTGTGGGATGAGGTGTGGAGGATGACTGTATTGAGGGTGAGTGTGGAGGTGGGTGTGTGGGGATGTGGTGTGGGGGTAGTGGGATGTTGTGTGGGGATGAGGTGTGGAGGGTGAGGTGTGGAGGATGACTGTATTGAGGGTGAGGTGTGGAGGTGTTGTGTGGGGGATGGGGTGTGGAGGATGGGGTGTGGGATGACTGTGTTGAGGGGTGGGGTGTGGAGGGGTGGGGTGTGGAGGTGGGGTGTGTGGGGATGGGGGTGGAGGGTGGGGTGTGGAGGGTTGTTGTGTGGGGATGGGGTGTGGAGGGTGGGGTGTGGAATGTTGTGTGTGGGATGATGTGAGGTCTGTGAGGTGAGCTGTGATTGTGAGGTGTGGAGGTGTTGTGTGAGATGATGTTGAGGTGAGGTGTGGAGGTGAGGTGTGGAGGTGTTGTGTGGGGATGGTGTGGAAGATGACTGTGGTGAGGTGGGGAGTGTGGGAGGTGGGGTGTGTGGGATGTGGTGTGGAGGGTGGGGTGTGTGGGATGTGGTGGAGGGTGGGGTGTGGGTGTGTGTGGGGATGAGGGTGTGGAGGATGACTGTATGTG